>NC_140069.1:144360360-144903220 GCF_964194135.1 Talpa europaea | reverse complement strand
AGCACACACAGATAAGTAGAAATCCCAACATTTCAAAGGAATTTCAGGCACTTTACAGCTATAATTCAACTAAACTGGTAAAGAAGATACATCCTACTACTACTATAAAGATTTTGAAAAGACAATATATTCAGATAGATAAATGTGTTAATATACATATATGCACATATTGTGGGCTTTTGAATATATATGTGTGTATATATATGTTTGTGTATATAAAAATGCATAACGATGTATGTACACAGCAAAAAAAAAATACATACATGTGCGTACTGTTTCATCTCCTGCTAATAGGCATCCAGAGCCAGCCATAGAACTTACACGGGGGGCTAGAACACTAAAATTCATTTGAGCCAAAGCCATAGCTTTGGGATTTATGTGATGGAATTGCCAGAAACTAAATTTTGCATAATGCCTCTTCCACTTACCAAACTCAGCCAGGAAAACCAGGAAACTTCCTTGTACTTTATCAATGTATTGAGTGGTAAGGAAATAAAAAAAACAATTATAAATAAACCGACCTAAAATTTTGGCAACACATTGCTGCAGAAACTTACTTGAAAATTTCAAGTAAAATCAAATTTAAAAACATTAAAATCCAAAGAATAGTGTTATAAACAAACATGAACTGCTGTTTACATATAGTGAACAGTTTTAAATGGCATACGGGAGCAATAGAAATGTGAAAGAAACAATAGATACAACCAATAGGAGAATTAAGACCTGAAAACTGAAGATGATTTAACAATCTGAAAAGGACTATAAAGGCCTCCCCGGTGGCACAGCAGTTGAGCGCTGGGTTGCGAACCTGTCCACAGCTTCTGCAGCACCGGTTCGATCCCCAGCCATCAGGCGAGGGTCCCACATGGCGCGCAGACCTCTCCTGCCGCTCGCTGCTCCCCTCAGCAGTGTACTTCGTCAGTCTGCCTGTTCTGTTCCCCGCTCTGTCTCTGGTGAATTCTCTCACCCTCCTGTGCGTCTGACTGTACCCAGTGCTTATATAAATAAATAAATAAATCTTTAAAAAAAAAAAAGGACTATAAAATCACCTTAAAATGATTAAAGAAATAAAAGAAGGAATAAATACCATAATAATATAAAAGTGTAATAAAAGACCAGGCAGGCTAGAAGATGAATGGAAAATGTTAAACAGTTACGGGAAAGCTATCCTCAGAATATGGTTAAATAGCAGAAAAAACGAAAATTGAAGTGACAATTGCTGGATCACCCTAACAGAGAATGAAAGTTTTATCTCTGGAGACATTTAATGAAAAAATATTGGAACTCAGGAAAACTGAATTTCAAAGTGAGATTCTCAAAAGAAACGTTCTACAGATAATGACTTTTAAGGGGAGGGTAATAAAATCAGTCACCCACTCCATTATGTCGTCCAATAGTTAAAATCTCCTTGTTACCCATACAGAACATGCAGTGAACTTTTTGGGATTTATTTTTTCATCTTAAACACAGTGAAAAGAACTTTCTCCCCTTTAGAAGTATCTAGTACAGGGTCAGCCTTCTTGTAGAAACAACTCAAACATTGCACAAAATATACGAAACAAACAGAACCAAAGTATAATGCCCAAGAGCAAAGAAAAACAAGATAAGCCCCATCTCAGCTTTCTACCTGGAGGACTTTCTTTTCTTTTTAATTAATTAATTTATTTTATTACTTTTCTTTAATTTTTGGACAGTATTTGATGTCCCAGGTGTAGTCCCGGTATTCTCCCACCACCACAGCACCCAAGAATCATCACCACTGTCCCTTGTGCTCCTCCCTCCCTTGTCTTGACGCCTGTCCCTCTCCCCTTCCATGCCTCAGATCTGTGGTCTGCCTGCAAGCTTTGCCTTCATTTCTCTTCTTTTTTCTCAGGATTGCTTTAGCTATTTGGAGTCTTTTTTTGTTCCATAGAAATTTCAATATTTTTTGCTCAATTTATTTGAAAAATATTGGTACTTTGATAGGTATTATGTTAAATTTATATATCACTTTACAAAGGCTAGTCATTTTGATGGCATCTGTTTTCCCCATCCATGCGCATGGGATGTTCTTCCATCTTCTTATGTCACTAAGTATGTCATTAAAATTTTTTTGCTCCCAAACACTCCATGTTCAATTGATTTCACTGGTAAAGGCTACCAAATATTTAATTCTGAAGTGACAATTGCTAGATCACCTTAACAGAGAATGAAAGTTTTATCTTCTGGAGATATTTAATGAAAAAATATCTGAACTAAGGAAAATTGAATTTCAAAGTGAGATTCTCAAATATTTAAGGAAGAATTAATAGCAATCGTACATTAACTTCACAAAATACAAAAGGAAACTTTTCAAAACTTATTTTCTGAAACTAGAATTGTCATGAAGCCAAAACCAAGGATTTTACAAGAAAGGAATACCAATAACTAATATTTCCTCATGAACTCAGATGTAAAATCTTTAACAAAACATGAGCAAATAAAATCTAGTACTATATACAATGAATAATATATTATGGCCAAATGGTATTTTATCCCAGGAGTTAAGATAGATTTACCATTTAAAAATCAGTCAATATGATTATCATAGGAAAATAAAATAGGAAAATCATAGAAGCTTCTTGAGACATCTCAAAATTAACACTTCCATTTCCAGTGAAAATCTTAGCAAACTTGGGACTAGAAGGGAAATGCCTCAATCTGATAAAGCACATATTTGAAAGTCCTACAGTGAATCTCATACAATGTGCTCCTCCCACCTCCCCTTGAGACCTCCTTATGTGTCCCGTGCTTATCCCTCAGCTTCCGTATGTTGTACTTTTCACAGTTCACAGATGCAATCTTCAAAGGCCTGTTCTTGGCGAACTGCAGTCTCTTTGGCCATACTTGTCCAGAGCTGCAAGTGCCAGAGAACTCACTGGGCAGCCTGTGGTCAGAAACTGACAGGTATGGATGGATGACAGTCAAGTTTTTTTTCCAAGACCAGAGAAACTCTGATATGTATCCTTTGCACAACTCCTGGTAGGATCAGGTTGGAATAGGGAGGACTTGACCTGGACAATTAGGTTTAAATAAAAGTATTCTCATGAGTGCAACCAGACTCTCAGAAGACAACCTTGTCTTGCCTGAACCTACTAAGTCAGATACAGATACAGATAATAGGGTGTCTAGCTTCCTATTCTGTCTCGTGAATGACTAACTGATATTTGAATTGTTTGCCTGAAACTAGCTAAAAAGCAAAAATAAACGTTTCGAATTTAGCTGAATGAGATTTTCCCTGATTGCAAAACAACCCCAAACTGTAAATCACCCACTGGAGACTTGTCTACTTCTTCCTCTAAAAATCAAGGCAAAACCACACTGTGGTCGTAGGAACCAGATGCCTTCCTCCTTGCAATAATTCATTGCATTGTGTCCTTCACATCTTTTTATAAGGTGGGTGTTGCGCCTTCTTTACCATTCTTCCTTCTTCCTTCCTCATGCTGAAAATGTATAGGGAATATATTGGAACTCAAGCAGCCTTCTTGGATGACAGGTAGCATACTTTTCAAATGAGTCACACTTTTTAGATAAGCCATCTAACCTCATTTAACAAATATTCATTGGGCAATTTCTACATGAAGGGAAGGTGCTTCCTTGATGCTGTGTAATTCTCACTTTTGCAGTAAGAAAAAGATTGATTTGATCATATTCCTCATCTAAACTAATGACCTTGGGCCTCCTCAGATGTGAATTGCAAGAAACATTAGAACTTGCTTTTGCCCAGAAATAGGGATTAAAGGGCCAATTTTTTTTTTTAATAGTTGCTGCTCAGAGCAATCCCTTTTTTTTTTTAATTAATTTATTTATTTATACAAGCACTGGGTACAGTCAGAAGCACGGGAGGGTGAGAGAATTCACCAGAACCAGACCGGGGAGCAGAACAGGCAGACTGACAAGGAAGTACACTGCTGAGGGGAGCAGCGGGCGGCAGGAGAGGTCTGCACACCATGTGGGACCCTCGCCCGGCAACCGGGGATTGAACTGGCACTGCAGAGGCTGCCAGCAGCTTCGCAACCCAGCGCTCAACCGCTGCGCCACCGGGGAGGCCCAAAGGGCTAATCTTAGTAGAATTATGGTGTAGGACCTTCAAAGCACTGAGCAGGTTTTCTATGATCCAGGCAGACAAGTAAAGGAGGAGTCTTGGAGCCCTCAGGGTTTTTTTTGAGGCTTTTAATGAACTTTCTGCACCACGTGTAGTGAGGCAACCAGGTGCAGAGCAGGCAGTGGGGTAGGGCGACCTTGAGGCTGTCAGGCCCCCAGCCCCCAGCCAATCTTCACTCTTACTGGGCTCTCCGGTGCTCTCTTGCAGTCTCTTCTCTGGTCTCTACTGCACTCTGCCCTGGCTCCCTGCAACACGCTGGGGTCCTCTGCCCCCACGTGTCCTCTGCTGCTGTACCTCTGTGGTGCCACTCTTTCTTACTTAGTCAGTCTCTTGGCTCAGGTGTGCACATTTATGCACGCCCGCACCATACTTCATGTGTCGTCATCAAGCATGCGTGTAAGATCTCTGGTGTCCATCATTAATGTTAATGTCGGTGGGGCAGAAAAACCTCATAACTTTCATTTACCTTACATATGGTATCATGATACTTAAAAACAACAAAATCATTAAACCTATTGTCATCATTTTCTTTGCCACATATAATTTGGACTTTCAGGAAAATTATGTAACTGTAAAATTTTTGTCTTTTTCCTTCACTAAGATTAAAGTAGTATGCTAAGATATATTTTTATTGATTCAATAAAATAATAACTGCTAGTATATTTCAAAAAAAAAAAAAAACGCATCACAACTGTATCAGACTGGAGCAAAAGGAGAGTAAATGTGAGGGGCCCCATGGGTCTCAGGGAATACCTCAGAGATGACACTTTAGATAGGCCCCCAAATAATGAGGACGTTGATAGCTGCGTGAAAGAAAATGACAAGGATGGTAGAATCTTGATCCAAATTGAGCTAACCAGGCTGGAGCAAGTGATCAATATGACGAAAGCTGGCAGCAGGCTGAGTTTATGGGCTGAAAGAAAAGGCAAATTAAAAGTATTTTGCAAGGAGTTCAGAGGAATGATGATGCCAGGGCAAGAGATAAAGACTCTGGAAGCAGGTACAGGTACCAAGTAATGATTTCAGCTTTAGCCCCTGGCATCAGAGGCAATGGTTTATGAAAGTGACAGCACCCTAAAGTCGGCTGGAAACCCTGCTGGGCTAAAGTGAGAGCAGAATAGATATGCATTTTGAAATTGATAGACAGAATGTCTTGACTTTCTGGATAAAACATCAAGCCCCAAACCACAACGCTGCACCTAGGGGTGCAGATACTGGCCGAGGCCTGGGGCCTCCACCGGGCAGGACGGGAACAGGTGCAGGCAGAGGGGTGGGCCTCGCCTCGCTTTTCAACAGCTACTTGGAGCAGCTAATTGCTTGGCTTTGACTTCACAGGTGTGCCCAGAAAATCGCATCTCAGGCTCCACCACCTCTAGGACAGCGGGGTCTGGAGATAAACGGCTTCCTCTGGCCACCTTCGGGGTGGCTTGGGTGCTGCAAATCTCAGAGGGCGTCTGTGATGTGCGCAGTGTTTATTATAGACTCCTCGGGAGCACGAGGCCATATGTCTTGAGCGCGACCAGCTGGAGACCAGGGGGCCGCATGGCAGGTCCCGAGGGGCCTGGGGAGCATCCCTGTACCCCAGGGGAGCCTGCACGGCCCTGGAGCTTCTCCCGCACCGCGAGGATCTTTCTGGGGGAAAACTTTCAAAGTCATTTCCACCCTGAAGCCAGGATGAAAGGTGGTGGGGCTTTACTGCTTGGTTTGCAGCCAAAAGCCACCTCCTGGCCGAAGTTCAGCGGCCAGAGGGAGGTCAGGTGCAGAAGGAGCTCAGAAAAGCGCCGACTCCCCGCGACACGCGGCGCGGGTGCGCGGTGGGCGGGGCTTTGGGCGCGCGGTGGGCGGGGCCTGGGGCGCGCACTTGCGCCGAGCTCCCGGACGGGGGCGGGGCCTGGGGCGCGCTCTACTTAAACCTGCGAGCGCCTCCGCGCGCCGCCCGAGGCGCGTCAGCCGAGTGCCGAGCGGTCGATCGCCTCGTTCCCGCGGCCGCGCCCCGCGCGCCGCGGCTCCGCCCGCCATTGTGAGTGCGCCCGGCGGCCGGCGCGGCGTCCGCGTCCTCGGCGCGCGGGCCAAGATGGGGGGCGGGGGGCGCCCCTCGCTCCCGCGTTACCCGGATGCTGACGGAGGCGCGGGAAGGGCGGGGGCGCCCCGGAACCCCGCCGCCGCCGCGCGCTCGCCCCCCCGCGCGGGTTGGGGTGCAGGGCCCGGGCGGCCGCGGAGCCTGGGGGGGCGCGCGGGGTGCCGGGCCAGGGCGCGTGCTAACGCGGGTTTTGTGTTTTTAACGCAGAGGCCGTACCCCGATATGGAGCGTGCGTTTACCCCGCTGGAGCCTCTGCTGCCCTCTGGTACTGTACCCCCCGGTCCGGGTCGCGGGGCGCCCCCCACCCCCCGAGGCCCACGCGCCCCGGGGCTGGACTCCAGCCCTGCAGGGCCTAGGCCGCCGCCGGGACGAGCTCCCAGACTTTTGTGCCTCGGTTTCCTCTTGGGGAACAGCAAGCTCGGTGTTAGTCCCGGCCCTGGAGGGCGGTCCCGAGGACCGAGTGGTTCTGGGGTGACCGCGCCCCGTGATTTAGTCTCGGGCCCCTGACAACCCTTCCCGAGGGAGCAAAGTTCTACCCCGGGGTGAAGCTCAGTCGCCGCTGCGCGCCCGCGCTGCGCTTTTAGCCCAGACAGTGGCCTGCACGAGGGCCGGTGAAATTCATCAAGTATTTGAAAGTTCCTGCACCCCCTTGAGGATTTCAGGTAGTTTCAGGGTTCAGGTGTAACTCACTTGGAAATGGATGGGAGGATCAGTTTCTAGGAGGCTCATGGCCAGTTGCACTCATTCTCATGTAATTAAATTCCTTTAATTCTCACATAATAAATACTTTTATTGAGTAGTTATTGTTTGTGTTGTGTAGCGCCCCTAGTTTGTCATTGAAACAGACATAGGTGTAGCGCCCCTAGTTTGTCAGTTCCTACATTGAAACAGACATAGGTTTAAAATGTCTAAACTTGCTCTCTATAAACACATGCATGAGTGGGTTTTATTTAAGGTGTTAGATTTGAACGTCTGGGGGCTACCAAATTCTTGGAGGGTTGACAGTAAAAGAATCAATATTGGGGGGCTTGGACTCCCTGCTCTCAGTTCATGCCCTAGCTAAGTTGTTTGCATGAACCTGTACAGCTTATTAAACAGGTGCAGGAAAACAGATACATAATGACAGGACTAGAATTTGAACCCAGGTGTAGTTGATTTGGTCAAGTGGTCAGGTGTTTACGCGAATAGCTTTCCAAAGTTAAAGCACGGGCAGACATTTTGCAAGCTAAATTTCATAGTTCTCAGCTACTCCAAATTGCAGGACCTCCATTTCCAAGAGTAGACATTTGACCTAGGTGGCCATTGAGTTTCCAACACTGACCTGACCCAAGATTTTAGTTTTTAATACATTAAAGCAGTTAGCTTTTAGAGTGATAAGCTGTTGCATTTAGTAAGGCTGAGAGGAAAGCAAACAGGTCGTTGGATCACAGGGTCAGTGCGGAGATGGAAAAGTTCTGCACGCAATGGAGGAGCAGAAACAGGCGGTTTACTTCCTTTGTTTTAAACAAAGACTTTGTGAGATGCCTGGACTCAATAAAATACATTTCTAAGGTGCTGGAGCAGGACCTTGAGGGAAGCTTGAGAACTGTGGTGTCCTCCGGGAAGCAGCGTTGTGTCCCGACAGAATCCTGCCTGCCTTTGGGAGGGTTCTCTGGGACTTAATGCCTCTCAGATTTCCTTTCTCTTGTTCATGAGGCCAAAGGTATGTAGTTCTTGTTACAGGGCAGGGAGTGGGGCACCCTGGAGCCCCCAAACCTGCCCTCTGTAAATAGGTTCTGCCATCCTCTGCAACAAAACAGAACATGTAACTTCTTTAATGGAAAGGAAATTTAATACAATTAGTGTGCAACAGAGACAAGACAAAGGATATGGTTTCCAAATCTAGTACCCAAAGTTACCTGTCCCCTTGTGGGTAAAAGTCCAGCCAAACAGGATTGGCCCAAAGCAAGGCCCAAAATCCTGCCACAGTCTAAAGCACCTTACGGTGGGGACCCATAGAACAGGATGAGAAACAGTCACACAAGTCTGGAAAGAAAATAGCAAAATCAAAGTTTCCATTATTTACCTTCCCATGTGTCTTTCACACACATCTGTTCCAACCAGTCCAGGACCAAGAAGCAAGCACTGATTCTTCACATGTCTCTCTGCTGCTTGTGCCTCCTCCAGGTCTACTTAGTGTTCTCCATCCTGTTCCTTCCCCAGTTTCCTCTCCAGCTTCTTCTCCCTGCTCAGTTCCACCCTCCCTTGGGTAGGGCAGGGAACCTGGAACCTCCCCTTTTCCTGCTGACCACCCTGTTACGTTCTGATCTCTGGCCATGAAACAAATGATCTAGGCAGGTGGGGCTGTCGAGGAGTTAAAGACCTTTAAAAACAGAATAGTGTGTTTTGAGGGACCCGTGCAGTGCCTGCTTCTTTATCATAATTCAATAAATACTTGAGGTTGACTACATTAGAGGGATTCTTTCAGACAGACATTAAATGCTGGTCAGGTAGATATTTTCCTGTGAATAACTGATTTTCCTTGGTAGCATGATCTACCTGCAATGCTTAAGAGGTTTTAGTGTAATGGGTAATCTAACAACAAGCTGTTGTCTTCAAATTAATTACTAAGTGGACCAAAGTGCTAGTCTCTCTGGGATCACTAGCTCAAAGAAAGAGGTTTTTTGTTTAATCTTTGTTTCGGTAAATAAAGTAAGCGCATGTTACTTAAACCACTATCTAACCTAGAATTTGAGTTTCCTGTAATTCCTCCTCTAGAAATAATCACTAACAGTTGGCATATGTTTTCTTATTGTTAAATGCATTTCTTTCATCATAATATGTTTGCATATTTATGTAAGCATATCAGTGATAAATTTCTAGAAATGGAACTGCTGGATCAAGATACACATCTGTTATCAAGAGGAACTGCTAGCTAGTAACTCTAGGTGCTGTGGGAAGTAAAATGTGATCCCTTCTCAATGGTCTTGTTAGAAAGTTGAAAACCAGGCAAGATGGATTCTAGTCAGTCAACTAGGTGTTATGGAACCACGTAGAAACCACTCAGGGACTCAAGAAGGAGGTGAGGGCAGTTTGGAGCAGGCAAAGAAATAATGGTACAGACACATATCATCTGGGGCTTTAAAAGCACCAGCTTTAAGTTGAGAGAAATCTGGGAGCAGCAGAATAGCCATCCGAGTGCAGGGTTAGTGCTGTATCTGTCCACGAGCAAGTTCACCTGGGGGTCTGACAGGGTTGGAGAGTGCAGCTGAGATTTTGGAAGCACGTGATTGTGCAGGGTAGGAGAGAATGGTTTTGAAAGATTGTGTATTCTTCCACACTGGAACACTAATCAAAGCAGCCTTTTAGAGACCCACAATTAAATGGGCATCCCTATCACGGTTCTGCTTGGCTGACCATCAGCGGTGAGTCCCTTAACTACTGTAGGTTAAGGGACATGAAATGACTTAGAACAAATGCAGCTTCTTTTTACTTTATAACAGAGTTGAACATGGAGTAAAATATTCAAAGACCTGTAAAGGTTAAAGTCCTTATGTTGGCCTTGACGGTCCTCTAGGATCTGACTCCTAATTTATCATTCACCACTCTGTGCCCAAGTCCAGCTGAATTGCCCACTGTTACTTAGGTGAACATTTGTTCTACTTTTGTTACTTAGCTCATGATAAATATATCTCCTGGAATGTGCTTTTCTAATTCTGAGAATTGATCTTAAGTCTGAGCCACTCTGGTGGGTATCTGGAATTCAAGAGTGCATTTCCTTTGTGGCAGAATGCAGCTCTTGGACATACCTTTGGTCTTTTGCTTATTGTTTGTGAAATGCCTCTCGACTTTTTTTTTTCCTACTGACTTGTCTTAAAATCTATTTGTGTGAGTTTTTTCTTCATTGAAAAATAATTCACAGCTTTGTATTAGTTATATAGGTGTGCAACATAAAGATTTGATGAGATGATACCAAGTTGGAATTTCGTTTTATATTCTAGATATAGTTATTTAAATCTTGATTTTTCTCATCAATGAAATAGGGAAAATGACACTTTACAAGGAGAGTTGTGGAGATTACAGAATATTTGTAATGCATTTAACATTGATGTATATAGTAAGCATCCAATCACTTTTAGTAATTCTGGTAGGTTTTTTTTTAATGAATAAAGAATAGTAAACATGGGTATAAGATTGCTGTCTCACACTTTGTTAATATAGGTGGCTTTTTAAAAGATTCTTACAGATCTGAACTTTTTTTGCTTTGTTCTGTGATCATTTTTATTATGAAGCTTACTATTTAGAAGTTTGTATGTCTGAAACTTTAAGAAAGGAGATTTAAGTACTTTATAACTAAAAAATGAAAGATCAAACCATCCTCAGAATTCTTTTTTTTTTTTTTTTTTAAGATTTATTTATTTATACAAGCACTGGGTACAGTCAGAAGCGCGGGAGGGTGAGAGAATTCACCAGAGCCAAAGTGGGGAACAGAACAGACAGACTGACGAAGTACACTGCTGAGGGGAGCAGTGGGCACGGCAAGGAGAGGTCTGTCACGCCATGTGGGACCCTCACCGGGGGCCTGGGATCAAACTGGCGCTGCAGAGGCTGCGGGCAGCTTTGCAGCCCAGCACTCAACTGCCGCACCACCAGGGGAGGCCCCATCCTCAGAATTCTTATTCTGCTTGTGCTTACATCCCAAACTTAAGATATGGAGCTAACAGTTAAAGAGGCTTTAATATCTGGTTAAGGAAAAATGCTGATTTTTTATTTTCTATTTTTTTTAAAGATTTATTTATGCATACAAGAACTAGGGTACTGGCCAGAGGTGCGGGGTGGTGAGAGGATTCACCAGAGATAGAATGGGGAGCAGAACAGGCTGACTGGCTGAAATACACTGCTGAGGGGAACAGCGGGCAAGGCAGGAGAGGTCTGCTGCACCATGTGGGTAGCTCCCTGGCCAGGGATTGAACTCATGCTGCAGTGGTTGTGAATCGCTTCATAGGTTGCATCTTAACCCCTTGCGCCACCAGGGAAGCCCTATTTTGTTTTTTTTTTAAATGACAGTCCATGTACATTATAGATTAGAGCTATAGGTAAATAAAAATACACATTCCAACCTGTCAGATTAGCACTGTCATTTCCATGAATATGTGCATTTGATGCTTATGTATTTATTAACTCCAAATATTTGTACTGTATAAATATATAGATATTTTCAAACCAGAATGAAAATGCTGTAAGTTGTTTTATTCAGTTCATAGCAGTTCACTTTTTCCCTATCAGATTTCATAGTATTTAATACCATCCATATTTCAATTTTCCCATTCCGAAACATTTTCAGCTGCTTGCTCCAAAGCAAGATCACTGCATTTCCTTCAATCTGTCTAAATCTGACACTATTGTTCACCGCATTTGAAATCCTCCTTTGTAACAATGAATGTTGATATTTGAAATAGCTTTTCTACATCACTTTTAGATCCAGTGGAATAAAAAATACAGCAAATTAATTTGAAACATTCACTTAAACCAATATATAATAAACTCTTGCTCACATAACTTGATCATAAATTTTATGCTAGAAAGTTATCTGTCATTCTACATTTCTTTGCCAAAAGATTATATATACATTTAGATTTTTAAAAGATAACTGTGACCATAACATTCTGGGTGTTATTTCTTCTGAAATGAATGATCATTTTTGACGTTTATTATAAATTATTTAGCTCAGTCAACATAATTACGGATTTTGGTCATAAGAAATATGACAGAACATTGTGTGTGAGGAATGGTTCTAATGTTTCACCAGGGTAAAGCCTAGAGAAAAGTTGTAGGCCTGGAATGCTGTGTGTGGTAGCTTTCCTTTCCACCAGTTATGTGACCTTAGACTTGTCACTGAATTTCCTGGAGTCATAGTTTTTTTGTAAAGTAAGAATATCCAAATATGAACTCCTTGGGCAAATTTCAGATGTTGCAAAGTATAAAAAGCACATTTAGGAAGTAGTTATATGCAAATGTACAATATTTTCCACTGGATGAACTTTAATATACTGATTATTAAATTTTGAAATCCCTTCATTTTTCTAATTCTCAAGGGAGATATCTCACAGTAGTGAATGTATTCAGTCCAGTTTGGTGAATGAGTATTTGGGCAAATCTAGCAGAACTACTCTGTTTCCTGAATTCTATATTTTTCTTCCATACTTGTTGGACTTTATTATTTATATGTGTGAAATTTTAATGGATGTAGTTTTTCGATGCCTCAGGGTTAAATGGTAAAGAATCTGGGAGTATCTTGTTTATTCTAATGCTCATCTTTTATATTCTTGAAACTTAATTTCCATTGAGATTGCCTGATTAAGGTCACAAAAGGCATAAAATTTGAAGGTTGGGTATTAGTGTTCCCCAATTTATTGCGGTTGACGTGAGAGTTGCTGGGTAATCTGCCCCAAGCATTCTGACACCATCGGGTAGGGGCGCGTCTACCTTGACTACCTGCACCAGTGGGTCCCTGCGTTCCTCATCAACAGACAGACCACTCAAGGAACCCAGTGATGACATTTTATGTCATAGCCCTGAACGCTTCATGCCTGTCTTTAATCTCTACTCAGCACATTGTAGTAAGGGTAGATTTGAGTCATTTGCATTTTTTAAATAAATCCGAGATTAAAAATGCTTCATATATATCAATAGTAATAACTCATTTCTTGGCCACTTGGTCTTGTTAGAAACTGCCCACTCGGTCCCTTCTCCAGATCTGTGTTCTCCAGCACAGTAGCCACAAACTACGTGTGGCTGCTGAGCACGTGGCTGCGTGACTGAGGAACTGAGTTTGCAATTTAAGTGCCAAACCCACAATTGCACTTAGAGGACAATCCCTAAGTGTTCAGCATCTTGTGTTAATGTGCCAGGGCTGCCATAACAAGGTACCATAGGCTGGATGACTTAAACTATAGAAATCTGTTTTCTCCCAATTTTTAGGCTGGAAGGCCAAGATCAAGATATTGGCAGTTTTGGTTTCTCCTGAGGCTTCTCTCCTCGGCTTGCAGGTGACTTTCTCCTCCTATGTTGCTTGTTGGTCCCTGTATGTCTGTGTTCTTTTCTTCGAAGGGCTCCCACTAAGACTCCCCCCCCCCCATATGACTTCATGTTATATTAATTGTCTCTTTATGAACCCATTTCTCCAAGTACAGTCTCATTCTGAGGTGCTGGAGGCTAGGACTTCAACATAGGATTTTTGATAGGAACCCGAACCCCCCCCCCCCAAAAAAAAACGAAACTGAATATATCCATCCCTTTTCCAGTTGTAAATTCTTTTAAGTTGACTTGATTCATATTTCAGAATTCTCATGAGCACCAAATAAGGGGGATTTCAATCTCATTCTAATAGGATATAGCTGGTATATGACTCAAAAAGGATCAGTTGTGATCTTATTTAGTTGCTTTTTATATTTACATATAAAATTTTCTCTTTTCATTCAACACTTCCAGAGTATCTATTAAGGCCCACACTCCAGTAGATATAGTAGAAAAATAAACATTCTTAGACCTTACTGTGAAGGATTCACTGCAGAACAAACTGTCCAATGTAATAAAATAGAAATGTGATTTCATGTGTAGTTGAAAATGTTCCAATCACCTCATCAAAAAGGTAACACTAGTGAACTTCATTTTAATTACATGTTTTGCTTAACCTAATATATCTAAAATGTTATCATTTGGACATGTAATCAGAGTAATAAATGAAATCATTAATAAATTTTCAAAGTCCAGGGTGTAGTTTACATGTTAGCACATCACTATTCAGATGCTCAGTTCCCATTAGAAATGTGTTCTGCATTGGGCCTCCCTGGTGGCGCAAGGGGTTAAGACACAACCTGTGAAGCTATCCACAGCCACTCCCCGGCCAGGGAGCTACCCACATGGTGCAGCAGACCTCTCCTGTCTTGCCTGCTGCTCCCCTCAGCAGCGTATTTCAGTCAGTCTGCCTGTTCTGCTCCCCACTCTTATCTCTGGTGGATCCTCTCACCCCCCACATCTCTGGCCCATGTCCCAGTTCTTGTGTGCACAAATAAATCTTAAAAAAAAAAAATGTGTTCTGCGTTTCCTTTGTGATGGTTTGTCAAATATTTTGTTTTTATTCCATTAGCAAGGAGCAACTTTATAGATTTATAATTTTGTAATGAACTTCCTGTACCAGGGGTAGGATGTTCTTTTCTCAAAAAAAGGTTCTGGAAACAAGTTGGAGCTGAAACTGAGACTAAAACTGGGGGTTGTAATTCTATATTTTCCCAAAATTTATGTGACTTTTTGTTGTTCAAAGGAAAGCACTATGCTTACTTTGAAACTTGGGAAACTTGCATTTTTTTATTAAAAGAAACTTCTGTGGGTGGTCAGGAAACATTTAGCTAATGCTGCTGCCTAAGGACTGATATTTCTGTTACTAGGCTAGCCAGGGTATCTGAGAGCCCTAGTGAGAGCATTTCAAGGTTAGTGCTGCAGCGGCCCTCCCTGCCCAGTCAGAAGTCCCTCCGGGGTTCCTCCTGGTTCTTGACTGTTCCTGGGAAATTTACTGCATCGACCATTTATGCTTTCTGTGGGATTTGACTCAAAATTGTTGGGCCCCTTCTTTTCTTATTCGCATCATTGATTCTGACTTCCTGAGACTTGCAGCAGCTACACTTCCCTTTGTGTGCTGGATGTTGTTTCACTTTTCCTTGAATTTTACTGGATTTTCATCTTTGCTTTAATTTTGTTGTTTTAATTAATTTCACTATGTGTGATGGCAGGAATGTTTGGTTTCTCCTATTGTTAATGGCCAAATCCTTTCTCTTGCCTTGAGTAAGATCTCATTAGCTTCAGCAGCCCTCCCACACATCATCTACAGGACCAATCTCCTGTGTTTTAGCAGCTTTCAGTATCTCGCACCCCCTTCCCTCATCCTTCCATATTAGCATTTTGATAGGTATGTGTTTTTAGAAACCAAAGCTTGTAAATTGAGACTAAAAATAATTCTTAAAAAATGTGTGAATATTTTGCAGCATTATCAGAAATAATCATATTCCTTTAAGATGAGACCATTGAAAATATCAAGTGAAACTATGGAGTAAATTTTAATATTCCCAGTGCTAAAATGATGCGGCTCGATCACCCCAAAAGAAGAAAAGTCTGTGGGTTTTGATACATTAACGCCAGATGTCTTTAGAAGCTTTTTAGGTAAATGAGATGTGTTTGTGCATCAACTTCCCATCAAATGAATTTTACTACCTTTTTTTCTTGGTTAAATCCATCAGAAAGAGTTATTCTTTGTAGGTAGCAAACAGATGCTCAAACAAATGGGTTTCATTCTGAGAGGATTCCTGTATCTTTATCACACATTGTCTTTGGAGGTGTTCATTTATCACAATGGAATTGTGTCTTGCTTTTATAGCTTGCAGAGAATTGAAACTTTCCATTTTGTCTTAGGTCATGTTTAAGGTTGTGACTTTGGCCCAGTGGCTGTTTATGTTGAGGCAACTTTGTTTTTCTTTTAAAGTAGGGAAGCTCCTCTTTGCAGTTTCTTCCTAACTTAAATGAAAATGCTGTGAGTAGTGACTCCTGTCTTGGAGACAAGTGTCGCCTTGCCGGCAGTGGCCATATTGGAAGTGGTGCAGGGTGAGGGAAAGTCCACGTGGAGCAGTGAGGAGCCTATGGGGCCACACTGGAAGGGATGTGCAGCCACCACCCCACCCCACCCCAAAGGCAGTCTCATGTTTATCAGCATTGAGTAAAAGGTGGGGGATGGGATTAGGGCTGTAAACTGGGGTGGAGTGACCATGGGCTATGCCCAGGAGGCTCCATGATTCCTGCCAGTCTAAGCCTGGTATTTCTATTTTAACATCTGCCTGCTGTTTTCAGCAGATGCTGGTTTCCCAGTGTGTTCCTCATGCCAGGACTTTTGTCCTCGGTGAGCGCCCCCATGGCAGCACTTCTGTCCTCAGTGAGCGGCCCCCTGCATTTCCCTACAACTAGCCGACAAGCAGGAACTCTGGGCACCAAGATCATATTCCCACATATAAGAAGGGCTGGGGATTCCACTGAGAAGTCCTTAGAATCCCTTCGTGTTCCCAGGGTACCTGTGTCTTCGTTAGCTTCTCTCTGAAAGAGCTACTTGCCTTTTTTCACCCACATCTGTTCAGGTGACTGTCTGAGAAAACACATACTGTGGTTGGTCCTCTGATCGCTAAAAAAAGTGTATTTAAAATACACTGAAATTAACCTGTAGTGCTTTTGTTTCCCAGTTGAAATCTTGCATAGATCTTAAACTTGCTTTCTACTTGCCTTTAAATATTGAAAAACCTGAATCAGCTTTTCCTTTTTTCTCAGCTTAATATTGTAGTCATTTGTTCAGCAATGATTTGAGTGACTGCTGGGTACCAGGAGCTATTTTTGGCACTGGAAGATGTAGGGGAAATTTTCAGGGGATCTTAGCTCCGGGTCGCTTGCTTACATCGCTTCCTTTCTCTGGTGAGAGGGTATCTGTCCATCTTTGTGCGGGGAGGGTGCGTTTCATGCAGAGATTTAGTTCCTGCTTTTAGGAGGAACAGAAGAGGAGGATCAGGGAAAAGTCCTGCTTTTTGGGAAAAGGGTGATTTAGAGTGTCTTTTATTCATCAGCTGTTTCTTTAATTCAAATTAATCAATATGCTCTTTTGACACAGGCTGGGGCAGCCTGATCTGGGGCCCGACAGAGACATGCCAGTGAAAAATTTTCCTTACATTTTGTACCTGACAGATTCAGTATGCCACTAGAGGCAGCAGTAATCTCCTGGAAAATCAGATGTTCTTCCAGATCGTTTATTGGGACTCTTTCTTTATCATAAAGTCTTTAATACTTTAGTTTTAGATTATAGCAAAATTGAGGGGCAGGTACACAGAATTCCCATATACTCCTCCCTACCCCATTCACTGCCTCCCTCATTAGAAATATCCCCCAACAGAGTGGTACATTTATTACAATTGATGAGCTGAAAATGGCGCTACAAAATAACTCAAAGTCCATAGTTTACCTTAGGGTTCACACTGGGTGTTATAATACATTTATGGGTTTAGATAAATGTGTAATTAAAATATCCAACATTGTAGAATCATAGGAGTATTTTTATTACCATACAAATCTTTGGTATCCTGCTTATCTCCCCGTTCTCAACACTGCCCTCCCCACCTCCCAGCAACCTGATCTTTTTATTTTCTTTATAGTTTTGCCTTTTCTAGAATGTGATGTAATTTGAATCATACGGTATACAACTTTTTCAATTGGCTTCTTCATTTGTGTGTATTTAAGATTGTTCCCTGTCTTCTCATGGCTTGGTAGTTTACTTCTTTTTAGCTATCAGACAACAAAAGCATTTTTAGTACTTTAGTATAGGTAATTTTTTAGTATCTTGATGTACCATGATTTATCCATTCACCTGCAAAGGACACCTTGCTTGCTTGCTTCCACGGTTTGGCAATTATGGATAAAGCTTCTGTGAACATTCGTGTGCGGGATTTTGTGTGGATATGTTTTCAACACCTGTCGGTCAATTCCATGTGGTTGTTGGGTCACATGGTTAAGAGGATGTGTAGTTTTGCAAGATACCACCCCTCCGGCCTGTTCCCACCAGCAGTCAACGAGAGCGTCTGCCTGCTGCGCCACTGCCTCTGCCGGGAGCTGTTTCCTCTGCTTTCTGCTTCTGTCTCCCGAAAGAGATTTTAGAATTGATATAATTTCCTCAAATGTTTGGTAGAATTTACCAACGACGCCGTCTGGTCTCAGGCTTTCTGTTTTGGAAAATTATTATCTTCTTTAAATAATGTAGACCTATTCAGATCACTTGTTGCCTCTGTGTGAGTTCTGACAGATTGTGTCTTTCAAGAAATTGCCCCATTACATCAAGATGATCAAATCTGTGGTCATAAGAGGTTCCTCATAGTATTCCTTTAGTAGCCTTTTCATTTCTTTGCGACCTCAGTGATGGCTCCTCTCTGTTCCTCTGTTTTCTATTATTTGAAATTGTTTTATCTGCATGATCCTAGTCAGGACAGTTTTGACAAATCATCAGAGGAAATAGTACCTGAGGATTCCAAAAAGTCAAGAAAATGGGGCTCCAGATATCCTTGACATCTGTACTTTCCATTGTTTATGCTCTAAGGATTTACGTGGAATTAAAATTCCCAGATCGTTGGAATTATAAGAAATGTAGATTATAAGAAATGTAGATTCTCTGGCTTCAATTTAGAATAACAATCTGCATTTTCACAAAACCCCTATATGAGTCTTAGGCTTCTCAAATGAGACGTACTAGCCTAAGAAACAGCAGATTGGGAAAAAAATATCTATCACGTTTAAGGATAATACTCATCATTCTTCAAAGCTTTCTTTAAGCTAGTAGCACACCGTGGTGGTTTTGCACTTTCTTGTTGTCTGGAAATGCACAGTGTGGTAATACATTCAGGACACATACATGGTGGCAGAGAAGAGCTCATCTGACTCTGACACTGTGATACCTCTCTCTGTACCAGCAATATCTGACATGCAGGTCCCCTTTGTTGGAAGTCTGCTTGTCAAAATGTCTGCATATGGTTCTGATATATTTGGCATACAGTGAGGCTTTTGGCATACATATATTGCATACATATTTGATTTTGACGTCATTAATACTTGCAATTATATTTTCATCTCTATAGAGGAAGCAGACTCATACACATATTTTTAGGCTGCATAATATATATATATATATATATATATATATATATATTTTTTTTTTTTGTGGAGCCAACATTGAGTGCCTGTTATGTGTATGGCATCATGTTGAGTCCCTGCAATGAAAATCCAAGCCTTCATGGAGGTTATGACCTCATAGGGCAAATAGATAAGCCAGTCAATAATTAGAGTGCAGTGTGACAAGAGATGTCATAGGGAAGATCCTGGGTATTAAGTAGATCATATAGAAAAGATTTGGGGTCTTAGTGGAAGCTTCTGGAAAGAATTTTAGTTGGGAAATCATTTTAAGGTGTTTTCTCATTTTAAAATTTTTGTAATTAGTGCTACAAAATAGATGAATATCTTAGTCCACAGCTGATTCTTTGCCAAGAGATAATTCCAGGGAGTGGAATTATAGAATCAAAGGTCTGAACCTGTATGATTTTTTAAGTAGGTGTTACTAGATGACTTTCGAGAAAAGCTGTGCCAAGTCTGTGTCTTATCGTAGCACATTAGCGAGTCCCTTACAGTATGTGCCCTTCTTGCACTGTGTCTCTGCAGTTCTTGATGGAAATACTCAGGATTGCAGCTGCCCTGCTCCCCTCCTCCTACCTCATGTAATTTTTACTTTGAGGATGAGCAAAATACATTACTAGGTGTCCTTTTGTCAGCAAACCCAAGAGGGTCCACCGCCTGGTGAGTGCTGGTAGATTCTATAATAACCAGGTTCCTTAGTGCAGAGCAAGAACTAGGTTCCAAAGCAGCTTGGGGGGCATAGGAAGGGGTGGTGGGCAAGGCTGCTTGTTTCCTTCTGGGGTGGGCCAGGCTTGCTCTTTTTGTCCGATGCCTGCACCCCTCAGACTGTGCTGGATCAAGCTGAGCTGGTTCCAGCTGGTTCTAAGGTTTGACCTTTAAACAGCAGCAGCTCCTGTAAAAAAAATCCACCTAGAAAAGAACACTAACTGGAAGAACATGTACTCTGAAATATTAAGTGTTTCCATTTTGCACATGGTAACACTGTTGGTGAAAGGGGCCTTTTCTCCAGGATCCTCCAGTGACTGTGGGTACAGTAGTGTTTTCATGGGGTCCACAGGCCAAGCAGTTCCTTCTCTTAAGTGATATGTCCACACACCGTAGGTCCACACACCGTAGTTGTCGGGGGCAGTCCTGTGACTTGGAGCGCGTCTTTTCAGAATAGAGCCACCATTTTTGCATTTTGTCAGCAAACTCATTTCAGCTATCTTAGTCACCTGTGTTCACACTTGGATCTCTGTTACTGATGTCTTCATGAATTAATGAGTTGAATACTACCTGGGGTACTTGTTCATTTTATATATGCATAAAAGTCATGCTTCTGATTTTTTTTGTAAATTACACCTTAACACCAGTTAAATTCTTACTTTGTTGTTCATTTAAATGGGGAGTCCATAGATTGTTTTAAATTTCTTTGACCTCAGTTTCTTTATAAGTGATCTGTCACAGGCTGTGAGAATTAAAAGTGAAAATGCATGTGGAAAAGCAGCTCAGAGCCTGGAGGACAGTGTTAGGATCCCCTAACCTGCACCCTGCGGATGTGCCTGCGGAGGCTGGAGACGGTGGGACTGCCTTGCAAGTGACTCCTGGAGAAATTTCACCTCTCGATGTCCCCCCTATCTGCTGGGACCTCCACGTCACTATCACACTGGAACTTATGGATGTGTGAAGTGGGAGTTAGTTTCAACTTGTTCTTTCACTGTGAACGCTGACCTCCTGAACTGGTTCTTGGAAAGATCCAGAAGAGAGGCAGAGAGCTGGGAAGAGAGGGAGGTCAAATGGATTTTATTTCCTCCAGGGCTGTCTGGATTTTATTTCCTCAATCTAAAAAGATGAAATGGATGTAGTATCAGTCACGGGACATTGAGACAACAACTGTAATTTTATGTATTTTATTTTCTGTATTTGTGGTCTCCATGTGTTAAATACTTACTGCTTTTCACCTGTAGAAATGACTTTTTTCCCTGAGCCAGATTGTTCGTCAATTCTGGAAATGTTTTTTTCCTCCAAATTAAAAAAAAATTACAATTGAAATTTGGAAATGGGTACATTTGGGATCACTGAGGTTTCTCAGGAATGGAGAGTAAAAGAAGTGCTGTATCTGTGATCACATTGAAAGGCTAGGAGCGTCGACAGTCGACATCGGAGCCTGAGAACGGGAGAATTGCCATCATAATAGAAGTTAGAGGTGTCTGAGTGCCTGAGCCTTTTAAGTCATTTCCAAAGTCAGACTAGCTTGGGAGTAAGAAGTATGAAGTAGTGGAAACCCCATACGGTTGTGTTTAAAGCTATAAAGTAGTGTACCTCAGTTTCCGCTCTTGCTCCTCCTAGATAACTATTTCCCTGGGAAGAGTTGGTTGCAGAAGGTCTCGGTTGCCTATTTTCAGCTCACCTGAACTAGGGCTACTCATTTCCGCGGCTCTGTTAGGATATGCTGCGATCATCCCTGTTGATTGCAAAGCCTCCTGTGAAGGGAACCGTGTGTGCCAGCTCGTCCTCTCACCATTCCCAGGAACGTGACACTCAGCTGCAGTGTGCACTGGCCGGTGGCGCACAGCGGGAAAGGCTGGCATGTGCACAGAGGTGTGTGCTGGAGATCCTGAGCTCGCCCAGTAGCTCTTAGAGATGAGCTATTGTATCTCCTTGCGTGTAAGCAAGATACTTGAGATAAAATGTGATGTTACACTTTTGCCCTTCAACTGTTTTTTGAAGTGTAGATGGCTTATGGTTAGTCAATCTTCTTGTTATGAAATGGAGTCATTTTTATGGCACCTACGAGCCAGAGCTGCCGATGTAGCTGTTACAGACCTGGAAGAACTACCCATTTGAAACAAGAACACTTTAAAGATGGTTGAGTTCTGTGAGGGCTTTTCTGCTCGCTAGTCCTGCACTGTTTGAACCAGGTGTGAGCGGCCTAAACTGCTGGCTTTACCTATTCGTGTTTGCATCATAAGCTTAAAGATGCTGACTGTGAATATTTGCTGAGGGCTTGCTGTGTGCAAGGAGATGGTCCACGAGCTTTACATGTACCACCTTGTTCTCACAACTGGTCCTATGAGGACTACATTGTTGCGCCTATTTTAGAGCTGAGCCAGTGAGGTGCAGAGAGGCTGAGTGTCTTGCCTGGGACCACAGATCTGGTAAGTGGCAGCGTCAGCCTGGCTGCAGAGCACTGAGTCCTGTGTGGATCGCAGTGTGCCTGGAACTTTCTCAAGCATTCTTAAGATCTGGCACTACTAGATGCTCTAGGCTCATCTTGTATTTGCCTGCCCCAGCCCTAGGCTCAGCCACTTCAAGGGGCTTGGCTCCCCTCGGTGGAGACGGCATCCGGAAGCCGCTGGCCCAGGCGCCCTGGCCCAGTGGTGCTGCTGTCAGTGGGCAGAGCAGGAAGTGTGCTTGCTAACTCACCTGTGCGTGCAGAGCTGCTTTATTTCCGGATGTTTCTGTGTATGTATTAAGATATCCTGAGTTCATGTGGGTATCCGGGACTGCAGCCCAGTGTCACAGGGGTCACTCCTGCTGTCCACTTGCCTTGTTTGTAACTTCACTGCTAGTAAGAAACCTGGTCCTCATTTGTCCATGGTGTGTTTACACTCGCTCAGCCCTCGCTGGTGAAGGTGTAAAGTGCCTTCAGAGCTGCTAGCTCCTGGCCCTGCAAGGAGCAAAGGTCCTCACTGCAGTCCAGCCTCTGTGCAGTCCTGGTGGGCTTGAGCTGTCAGCCGTCCAGTCAGATTAGCGTTGCCCAAAGGCACGTTTAATGTGCTGTCATTTGCCAAACCAAATAGTTGTTTGTCTCAAAAGGGAGAAGAGGAAGAAAAATAGGTAGTAGATGAAGGAATTAAGAAGGGCTATTTTTGAAGAGATCATGTGTGTATGTAAGCATGTTCCTCTTAATTCCTGGGCTTTTTGGCTTCTGGGTTGGCTGCTCAAAGTTGTTTCAGATACTTTTGAATCAATGTGCAGTTCACCCTGGAGAGTGACATGGTAGAGTAATACATTTTTCATTTAACTTATTCATTATTAAAACTGAAAATATGTAAGAATTAAAAACAATTTCCCTTCTGGTGTCTATGTAATAAGTTAGGTAATGGTATGTGTGATGGTGGCATGTTACGTATTTTCTGCCTGATCCCTTCCACCAAATTTTTAAAAATAATTTAGGTTACCTACTTTTTCTTACTTTAAAGGTGGTTTTATTGGAGTGCTCTAGTATTCCTGCAGAATGCAATGCATAAAATCTCTCTCTCTATGGCCAGATTATTGTCCTAAGTTCAGTTTTCCAGAAGCAACCGAGTTTGAGATAGAATGGGAAAGATTGTCTATTGTTTTATAGGAATAGCCATATTAAAGAAAACAAAAAGAATGAAAGTTGCCCGCAAGGACAGAAAAAGCCCTTGAGCCCAAGATAGGTCTTCTTTTTGGTGGAGTTGTAATCCGGGTGGTACCTTTGGATAGTTCTAACTATACATTCGGATGGTTCTAATTTGGCAGTCCTGAAAAGCCGAATGAGCAAAGATAATGATTGACTGATTCAGGGTTAAATTAGAAATGTTTTGATAAAGATAAGAGAAGCATTGGGTATTGGGCTAAGTAGAAACATTTGGACAGGAAAGCCATTGTGAAAAGGAATGATTGATATTCTAAAGAGTTTTAAAGACAGTGGCAGTTACACATGCCTATGACATTATGAGTCATGATTCATAGAGGAACGTCTATATATAAACAGTATCATTCTAGTCAACTTAAAAAATTAACTATTTGATAGCAGCTGGGTGAGTGCCCTGTAGGTAGCCAGTGTCTGTTAATGTTAAATATTTTCCCTATCAGAAATCAAATGCCTTCCAAGCATAATGGATATATAAATATATTTGTTAATACCATGCCTACTAAAAACAACCATATTTTAAACCTACCAGCAATTTGGGAAGATTTGTAAGGTTACAAAATTGAGTGGCTTCTGTAAGGATTAATTGCTAGTTTGAATTCATCAAAGTTATGTCTTTTAAAGAGTTCAATTAAAATGTAGAGTGCAAAATGGGACCTCAGAAAAGCATAACTATTCATTGGCTTAATGGTGTGATTTAGAAATGAACTGCAAGCTACCACCAGCCGTTTAAGTTACGGTGAGCATGCTTATGAAAACAGTGATTGATCAGAGATTATTCCTGTTCTTTTCCCCTTTTTCTTTTCTCCCCTCTCAAGAAGTTCCTTTACCGAGAAATAAAGGGAAATACAGGTGTCCTCAGAACAGATTTTGAAAAATGGACCATATATATGTATAAAGATATATATCTTAAGTTCTCATATCACTTGTGATATAAATCGTCCCTGTCTAAACACTTCCCTGCTCTCTCGTAGCTGTACTTCATCACGTCTTTTATGATTAGGCAGGTTTTTTATTAGAATTGTCAATAAATTACTTACCTCAGTATGTTCACTGTGGTTTTGACAAAACTAGAGAGGATTTGAGCACAGAATCATCAGAGCTGTCTATCCAGGACTGCAGGGTAGTGACATGCTAGGTGTGCCCTTCAGCCCTGGGGTGGCGGCAGCACGAGGCACTGGGTTTGCACCTCTCTGTGATCAGCTCTTAGACGCACTTATTGGGAATTTGAAGTCAGTGTTGCCTGTGTGCACAGTGGAGTATAAGACATTTGACTTGGTTTAATAATAATGAAGAGTTCATGGCAAATGGTTGATCTTGGATTGTGTCAGATTTACCTTGGTAAAAGAAATATGTTGGGCTGATTAACTGTAATTAACGACAGCTTTAATTTGTGTAGACAGATTTACCCAAAGTGTATTTCCTGCTTCTGAAGTTTTTAACTTGGTACATTTTCTCATGGAAATGACTTCATAATGTTGGGTGAGGTCTGAAACTAGCCCATAAATGCCCATTTAATGCATAATGTAGCAGAATTATGATAATTCTAGTAATCAGATATTCTTCCTAGCTTCTGAAATTGTGGCAGGGAGCATGAGATGAGGACTCCAGCAGCGGAGTGATAGCCGGTTTGAAGGCAGTGGGGGACCCCCCCCCAGCCCCAGCTGTGCAGTAGAACTGTGGAAGTGGGGTGGCTTTTACGTGCGTGAGCCTTAAATCCTGCTGATGAGTAGATATTGCCTGTGTTATATATTCCAACTAATTTTCCTTCTTCGGACCTCAGCTTTTGTGTTCCAGCTCCCCTTGTTCAATAAATCATAGGCTGCATTCGAATGCTTCGGTCTTTCCCTCCCCATCACCATCGTGCATGGGCAATTGTAACTTGCAGTTGTGAAAGCCAATTATAATCTGAAACTGAATCCTGAGTGTTCTTCAAAAGCTTGGGCTGTATTTGACAGCTTTTGCGTTGAAAGTTACTTTAATTTCTTTTTTCCTTGTTCAATATCTTAACTTAGGCTTTTAAAAGAAGGGCTAATTTTCAGAAGAGCTGTTCTTCTTTTCCCATAATGTCATAATCTCACTTCTTGATAACCAGCTAAATTTTCACTGGAGGTTGAAAGGTAATTCTTCTCCTTTTTTAATGGCACACTGTCAAACTAGCCGTAGAATGATGCAGATACTCCTAGTGGGCTATAAGTATTACTATCCTACACGTGTGATTGTGGGTGTGCTCAGTCACTGTGCAAACTTGAAGCCAGGCAGCTGATCTGTTCTTGCACATGCCAAGGCTTTATATAGTTTATTACATTTTTTTTTTTTAATTTTCTAGAGGCATGTCTTATTTATTTATTTGTTTGTTTGTTTGTTTGTTTTGTTTATACAAGCACTGGGTACAGTCAGAAGCGCAGGAGGGTGAGAGAATTCACCAGAGCCAGAGCGGGGAGCAGAGCAGGCAGAAGGACCGAAGTACACTGCTGAGGGGAGCAGCGGGCGGCAGGAGAGGTCTGCGCGCCATGCGGGACCCTCCTCCGGTGGCCGGGGAGCAGCCGGGGATCGAACCGGCATCGCAGTGGCCGCGGGCAGCTTCGCAACCCAGCGCTCAACCGCTGCGCCACCGGGGAGGCCCAGTTTATTACATTTTTATTGAAAGTTCTCAGGTAAAGTTTCTGAAGAGTGAACAGAATAAACTGAATTATTCCAAAATGAAAGGTTTCATGGTTTCCTTCCTCTTAGGTTTCTGCTCTCCACAAGAGCAGTGGTGTGGAGTTTCTTGACCAGGCATAGTCTTCATGTCCTCTTGGGAGAAGTTGTAGAGTCCTGCTGGGTGGGAGTCGCATTAGATTATACTCGCTTTCAGCCCAGGAACCAGTATGTGGGCCCCCTCCCTCAGGCACACTGCTTGGGGCGCATGCAGGGGCTTTGGCCCCAGGAGCTGTGGTTAGGGATTCAGAGGAGCCGGCTGTGGGCCATGCTGAAATCAGGTATGTTTGCTCTGATGAAAGGGCTGTGAGGATGAGCAGTATGATGATGTGTGTAAAGGAGAGCTGAGTGTTTGATAGCAGAACTTTAGACCTCTTTGTCTTCATGGATCATGGGCTTCTGTTGTGCCTGAGTGCCCAGAAGTAGCTAATGAAGGACCAGCCTCCCCGAGATGTTCAGAGCAGCCTTCCTGAGATACGTCGCTTTGGCTTGTCGATTATTTTGAACTGAGATCAGTTGAGACCCTCAGGCTCAGGAAGCACTCTCCCCTTCACCTGTCCAGAAGAATGGGTATCTGCGGCATCGCCCAGAATTAAGTTTTTAAAAGGAAGAAGCTTTCTCTTGGAGAAGTCACTGACGTGCCACGGCAAACATTGAACACCAAGCGCCTGGTTGTTGCCTTAGGAGTCACCCTCCTGGTCTCGGGTCCCCGTTCTCCACAGTCCCTAGCCCCATTTCTTTGCTCAGGGTGAGTCCTCATTTGGCGCCATTTGCTTTAGAATTTACCTCCTTATGTATGTAAGGGTGTGATTTTCTCCTGCTAGTTGTCTGATGTTAATATGTTCCACTATCCTGAGACAGCCCAGAGGGGTAGGGAAATTTCCTCCCTTCTTCTACACTAACATGTTAATGAAAGTATTTTTTTTTTTTTTTGGTGAAAAAGTGGTGGGCTTTTCATTTAGTACAATTATAGACACAGCAGACTCACTCAGCATTTATCACTGAGCCTTTGAGCAAACCTGCAGAACAGCAAGAGAATGTGGAAAGTGACAACATTTTTGAAATATGATTCTAAAAATTGTAATCACAGTCTCTAAAACTGTATGCAGAGATGCATTATTAAAGGAAAAGACTTAATAGAAATTGTATATCGTGCTACAGTTGTTCCTTGACTTTTGGACTAAAAAATACGCCTTTTTAAAAAATGTGAAACTTTATGATAATATGCAAGGGGGGACATACATTTCCATTGCTACTGCAGGGTACAGATAGGGGAATGAGTATAATTTGCGATGAAAATATTTTTATTTGGATCACCAGGGATATTTATATATATTTGTGAGGAATCCATTTTAAACTTAGTCACACACTTAACTAAGGAACACAGAAATGAAACTTAAATTGCAGAAGGATAAATTATTTTAATAGAATGTCATTACCACAAGAGTATTACCTTAACCATTTTTCTTTTATAGTTAGAATTTTCATAAAATTTCACTTTAGAAAGCACATGCATAAATTTAATTGGCTGTTTATTAAAAACAAATCCAGAAGCATGAACTTGCTCAGTTTGTTGAGGAAACAGAATCTGTGTAATTACCTATTTCTTGAATTTTATGATATTAATTTGGGATTACTGACATTTAGTGTGCACAAACACATACTTTTTTTTTGGAATTACCTTAGAAATAGTTCCTTTAAAGTGAGTTAAAATGGAATAATTTTATTCTTGAAAAATTCACTTTTAAGGACTTCCTGCCCCTAAGTTTTTATTAGAATTTATTAGAATTTAGGTTCTATGTCACGTTAAGTCATGATACACTTTGCATAATGCTGATTGGTAGAGGTTGGAGGTAAAAATGTAAATTGGATTTTGCAATCAAAAAGTCTGGTACAACTTAGTGATTTCCCCTCCCCCCCCTTTACTTAGAATATATTATAACCTGTGGAAAATGAGGACAATATTACTGGTGCAAGAGAATTTGCAATGAAGGGAGAATAGCTTTTTTAAAGCCTTCTCATTTAGTAATTTTGAAATAATGTGACATTAATATAGTTCCTTGTCCTTGAAGAGTGAGGATATATATGAACACTGCAAGCAAGCAATACCTTTCCTGAGAAGTAAGTGGAAGTTACCCCTCTTCAGTTCCAGGAAGCTTTCTACTGGCAGCCAAAAAGAGATGTTGATGAAAACAGTGTGAAATGAGATTGAGAGCAACTGTCTCATTTATCAGTAAAACAAGCTGCTCCTGTTTGAAAGTGTAGCCCTTGCTCTAGGTACTGGTTATTGTGCTGTCCAACCTAACAGGTGCTGAACACTAGAGACAGTTTGCCAGTCTTTTTAAGATAAGCCTCCTGCCCCTCTTACATATCTTTTTATGTTTGATTGATGTTTGAATTGGTATCCACTCCCTATTTAAAACAAACTTTCTATTGAGGTATAATAACCAGCAAAATGTTTAGCCTGACTAGTTTTCACATATCAAATCTACGTATGGCTGTATAACCAGCACCCTATGTCTGTGTAACCGGCACCCTGTCTGTATAACCAGGGTGCTGTTTGTTCAGTGAGAACTGTGGAAACCTCCATCTAATGCCAAATATTATTTTTTTTAAGATTATACAAGCACTGGGTACCATCAGAAGCACGGGAGGGTGAGAGAATTCACCAGGGCCAGAGCAGAGAGTAGAACAGGCAGAGTGACGAGGTACACTGCTGAGGGGAGCAGTGGGTGGCAGGAGAGGTCTGCGCGCCATGTGGGACCCTCGCCAGTGGCTGGGGATTGAACCGGCGCTGTAGAGGCTGTGGGCAGCTTACCAGCCCAGCTGCTCAACCACTGTACCACCAGGGAGGCACTAATGCCAATTTTAAATGGTTGGGGGGCATGTGGAATTTTAAATGGCTTGGGGGCATGTGGCCAATTGAAAACTCAAGCACACTTTCATTTTTGAGGTTTGTTGGATACATAGAGTTTCTTGGACACTTCTAAAAAAAATATTTGGTCCATTTTATAATTGCCTTTTAATGACTCATTCAAGTCTAGACAAGATTTTAACATTTCAAATGTTGAATTTTGTGTTTTGTACTTAAGTGAATTTTATTATTGCTGTAAGAAAATTGGTGAGTCATGATAATGAATACTTATAAAGTGAGCATCACTTATAAAATTTGCTTTAAAATGGTCTCTGAATATTGTATCATCATTTAACATGACAAAGTGTAAAATTTTGGGGTAAAGTTTTAATGCTTCATAGAAATGAGTAGTAATAAAATGAGTAAAAATGAAATATTAATGACTAATTATCAGATTTAATGATTACTGGGGACAGTGAGTGAAAGTTTAACTGGAGTAAAATAGTGTTGTTACACTACTTAACTGCTTCTTGAAAAGTCACACCCAAATTCAAAACTATTAACTTCTACTCAGAATAGTGGCATCAAATTTTAGGAAGGATTTTGGTTTCAACAGTAAGGTTTTTTTCCCCCCATTTAATGTGTCAAATGTATTGTTTAAATGAACTTGTTCTTTTAAAATGAGAATATGATATTCTCTTTACGGTTTTGAGGATAAAGGGTATGCTAGCATTGAACTCCCCTGTGAAGGCCTGGTGAGGAATGTTTGAGCAAGCCGACCCAGCACAGCCATTGCCTGGAGCTCCAAGTTACTTGAAAATTCTAGTAACACTTCACATTCCATCGATCACTGAGCAGTGTTTGAGTACATGTTGTTGGCCCAAAGCCTAGGGGGCATTGTAAGGCTTACAGAAATGTTACCAGTATTTTGCAAATATTTCTCTAACATTCTATTTTTGAGGCATGGTGCCAAGGTATATCTGAAATGAGTTACAAGCCAGCTGTGATGACTTGTTATTCATGTAACTGGTTAGCTGTGTTTTGGTTAATATTTTTCTACACGTGTATTTTCTGTCTTTATACTTTCAGCCTTTTTTTCTTTAGCACTCCCTTAAATGGCATGTAGCTGGCTTTTAATTTTATAGCCAGTGTATAAAATTATAGACTAGCTTAACTATGATTATCAGTATAAGGTTGTATTTGTGTTTCTGATTTTTTTCTGTAAATGGGACGATACAGTTTGTAACCTTGTCGAGGTTTCCACCTGTGACTCAGCAGTGTTCCCTTGGGCGCCATTCAAGTTGAGTGTCTCCACAGCTCATGTCTCCTGGTTGCTGAGTAGTGCCCCTCTAGATGTGCACTGTTGTTTGTCTAACCAGCCACCCTGAGAACAACATTTGGGCTGTTTTCAGTTTTCCCTGAAACTGGAGGTGAAGTTGGAGGTGAAGCTGCTGTGTGCTGGTGTTGTGTGAGCACGAGTCTTCACTTCTCTGGGACAAGGGCCTGCAGCAGGGGCTGGCTGTGTGACAGCTACATGCTGAGCTTTTTAAGAAGCTGCCAACCTCCCCCAGAGTGACTTCTCACCAGCAATACAACCGGTTTTTCTCTGCCCTCCCACACATTCAGTAGCCCACTCTTTGCTCTAGACATTCTAAGAGGTGTGTGATGATGTGGTGAACGCCCATTCTTGTGCTTACTGCTGTCCTCTGGTGAAAGGTCTGTTCATGATTTTTGGTCCATTTTCTAACTGAACTTTTATTTTTTACTGTTGAATTTTGAGAGCTTTTTCTATAGTTTATTTTTATTTTTTTAAGATGTATTTATTTATTTACTTATTTATTTATTTGTTTATACAAGCACTGGGTACAGTCAGAAGTGTGGGAGGGTGAGAGAATCCACCAGAGACAGAGCGGGGAGCAGAACAGGCAGCCTGATGAAGAAATACACTGCTGAGGGGAGCAGCGGGATCAAACCGGCGCTGCGGAGGCTGCGGGCAGCTTCACAGCCCAGTGCTCAACTGCTGCACCACCAGGGGAGGCCCTCTTTCTATATTTTAGATACAAATCCTTTGTGGAATATTTGATTTTCAATGATTTTCTTCCAATCTATAGTTTACCTTTTCATTTTCTTAACAAGGTCATTTGCAGAGCAAATGTTTTTAATTTTGATTAAATTTACCATTTTTTAATTTTGATTATGGTGTCCACTGACACTTTAAAGAAGGCATTTGTTTCTTGTTATAACTTATGTTTCTTATGTTTCATTTTTTTTCTTAGCATTTGCTAAGTTATATAACCCACATATATTTTTTTCATGTTTATCTTAAAACTTCTAACTTTTTTGTTGGATTTTAAAAGCATAAAGTTAATAATTGTATTTATCTTCTGGACAGATTCTAGGATCTAAGCATACTTAACATTCCCTTTTTAGAGCTAGATTACTCTTAATTAAAAAGGTTAAGTAGAAATTGTAGTCACAAATTACATATCAGTATATTCATTATATAAAAGTTTATTAGATTTATCCAGGTTCACCTTTTTCTCATTATACTTCCTTGTCTACCAGGCCTTCCTGCTAAGATCACTTTCTTTGGCCATGAAGTACATTTTTTAGAAATGCCCTTTGTGAGAGAGTTTGCTCACTTGGAAAGTCCTTCACTCACTGTTACTTATTACTCTCCTTGATTCCTTTTGCTGAGTGTCGAGGCAGGCACCCCAGCGCCACCTGGCTCCCAGGGCTGCTGCTGAGTCAGTTGTCAGGCCTATGTCACTCCTCATCATAGCGCTTTTTCTCTGTGGCCGAAACCCCCACCACACTGGGGGAAAATGTCAACTGTTTACCCACCATTCCTGAACAAACTAAACACCGGAGTAAACAATTCATAGGAAGAAGTTTCTCTTTACAAAAATATTAGAGGTAATACATGAGAGAGCAATGCTAGAATTAGTATCAGTAATCCCTACCCAGCAATAATGAAACTGAAGGACAGAATTAACAGAAGTAGAATTAGAGATTAGCCCCTAATAACAATAAATGCAGACTGATCGCAGCAAAAAGAAAAGATGTCTTAGTCTGTTTGGGCTACTATTGCTGAATATCATATGTTGGGTAGTTTACATGCAACAGTCACTGTTTCTCTCATAGTTCTGGGGGCTGAAAAATCCAAGATCAAGGTGTGAGTAGGAGTCACTTTCTGGTGAGGGCCCTTCTGGCCTCATGGCCTGTGCCTTCTGGCTCAGTCCTCACATGGCAGAAGGAGTAAGGATTCTACCTTCCTGACCTAAGCATCCCCAGAAGATTCCACCTTCTCTTACCATCACATCTAAGGGATGTGGCAGTTGCTGGTACTTTTCTAGAAATTCCCTAGGGCTAATGTGGTGTCTGGCTGGTAACACTCGCCTCTAAAGTAGCCCCAGAGGAATCGGCGAGGGAATACAAGAGCCCATGCGATGCAGGAACACCAGGGCCAGAAAGGGAAATGCCTTCTTCAGTGTCCTACCAACAAAGCCTAACCTTGGGTCCATTGCATAGAGAAACAAACACTACATTCAGCTCCACTATCACAGAACAGGCAGAGAGGGGCGGATTTGGTGCTTGATGGCAAAAAACTGATCATTGACACAAGCCAGCTGACAAGAAATTTTGGTGATAGAAAAGGAATGTATGAAATGATACCACCCATATACAATATGCAAAATCCAGAATGTGGGTTAAGTAGACTAGATCCTTCAACAAATAAATTGTAGGGAAGACAGTAAAAAGAAATGGATTAAAAGAGACTTAAGAGGTGTGTGTGGTGCTTGTCTGAATCAAATATAAGGAGAATATTTTTGATTCAAGAGGAAATGGAACGCCTGAGATAATTGATATGAACAATCATTCCTCTTTTTGGACATGGTAATAATGATGTGATTCTGTTTTTTTTTTTAAAGATTTATTTATTTATTTATTTATTTGTTTGTTTGTTTTTGCAAGCACTGGGTACAGTCAGAAGCGCGAGAGGGTGAGAGAATTCACTAGAGCCAGAGCGGGGAGCAGAGCAGGCAGAAGGACCGAAGTACACTGCTGAGGGGAGCAGCGGGCGGCAGGAGAGGTCTGCGCGCCACGCGGGACCCTCCTCCGGTGGCCGGGGAGCAGCCGGGGATCGAACTGGTGCCGCAGACACTGCCGGGCAGCTTCGCAACCCAGTGCTCAACTGCTGCGCCACCGGGGAGACCTGTGATTATGTCTTTTAAAAAAGGAACTCTTTCAAAATGCATGCTGAAATATTTGCAGATGAAATGATAAGATACCTAGGATGGATTTCAGTATTATTTTTGCTGCCTTTTTGTGGGAAACACTCAAAGAATGTGAACATCAGTTTTGCTTACGGAGCACAAAAGTTATTTCTCTACAATAGCCTCCACCTCAGTTGTGTACATAAGTGAGCAATCATGAATGATGACCTGTCTTTAAATTGATATAATTTTGAATCTTGTTCCTGGGTTTTGTTTATAATGAGTTGTTATAAATTTATGATGAAAAAACTGGCATTTACTGAGACATATCAGGCGGCACTTATATGCATGACTTGAGTAGTTTATGATGTGAACAAAAGTATGTTGTGCTTTATGGGAGATTTAATATTGTCTTATGCAAGGAAAGAAAATCCGCCATCATTTTCAGCAGGCTTGGTGACAGAGACAGATGGTTTTGCCCACCAGCCTGAATATGTTTTCTTGGGACGTATTTACTGTTTCTATAAACCACGACATTCTTTCTTAAACATTTCAGAAATGTAACTTCTATAATAATATCCTCTGCTGATGATATATTATTTATAGCATATAGTTGCAAATTCCGAGAAAAATTAATTAAAACAACTATAAACAATGGTCTCCCAAGAGACCGTATTTTTAGGCACCAATCTGTGATTTTATTAATTCCTGAAAATTTTTGAATTGTCTTTCATAATCATTTTTCCTTGTGGTCCTGAATCCTCTCTATTCTTACTCTTGTTTATTTTAACATCTAAAAGTAAAGAACTGGAAATTTAAAAAGTTAAAATGGCATGACAGTATAGGTAGTGAAATTGAGTGCTTAGAAGCACTGATCCTTGCGGGGGTGGGGGGTGGGCAAGAAGGTCTGAGCATGGGGTGTAGGGTTCAATCTTGCTAAAGTTATCAATATTTTCTTAATGTTTGATAGGCTTCATAAGTGTATGTTATATGAGCTCATTCTTGTGCCTACAAATATGATTTTTTGGGGACTCCCCTGGTGGTGCAGGCGGTTGAATGCCGTGCTGTGAAGCTGTCTGCAGCCTCTGCAGCACCGGTTCGATCCCAGCCAGCCAGTGAGGGTCCCACATGGTGCAGCAGACCTCTCCTGCTGGGAGCATTGTATTTCAGTCAATCTGCCTGTTCTGTTCCCTGCTCTGTCTCTGGTGAATCCTCTCGCCCTCCTGTGCATCTGGCCTGTACCCGGGTTCTTGTATGAATAAATAAATAAATCTTAAAAACAAAAAAATTATGATTTTCTTTTTACTTTTCTTGATACTATGTATGTCCAGAACAGGAACCACCTCTGATTTCATCCCACCTGCAAGCCAACAAGTCAGCCAGCCAGTTCCATGGATATTGGACAAAGACATGAGATTCCTGGGTCGGGGATAAAGAAGAGTTTATTACTCCCAACCAAAACTGGAGCTGGGGTAGCAGCATTTTAGTGCTCTATGGTGGACCTTGTTTCCCACAGGATGACATGAAGAGGATCAGATGACTCATTACTGCCATGGGTTGAATTACAGAGCGGAACCCAGAGCTTGCTTGTGAATCTCAAAATTTTGTAATAGGAACGGCAGGTCCTGAAAGGCCTTGTTAACTACTTTATACTGGAGAGTAAACTTGCCTGCATTTTGCTGCAGAGGTGATGCTGTCTCTATCTTTCAAACTATTGTCAGAAAGATAATCTGGAGCAAGAAACAGTGAATACCTTACATGCAAGATGTGCAGGCACAGAGACTCCTGGAAAATTACCCCCAGCATAGTTTCTAGACCGCCTTGGCTTCTGTGAATTTTCACATGAGTACCCTGTTCTATCAGCCAGAGGAAGTCACTTACATACACAGAATTTCAGAGTAAAGCAGCCATTGTTCTGTGTTTTGGGTTGATATTTATGGAGCTATTATTTTTTGCTTCATTTTTGGGTAAGAGCCTTTGAAAGAAGCAGAAGTCAGTTCTTGAGAAACATTCACTCGCTCATATTCTTGCCCTTTTTCTCCCCATGAGTTACAGGAGATATATTTTTCTGTCTTGTTGAACTTTGTAAATGGGGGCAGCACCTTGAATCACTGTCAGCCAGGGGGCAGTCACGACCTGGTTGTGCGGGCAGCATCAGTCTGTAGGCTTTGACTTGGATTTCATGGAACTATTAAAAAAAAAATCAAAGTAATACACATGTCATTTGGGGAACCGTTTTTAAAGACATAGGAAAAATACCAGTATAGAAAGGGAATTTTACTTAGTAATCAGGAAAATTTAAGACATTCAAACACCAGGGCATTTAAATAGTGAAATCTCCAGAACTTCCCTTTTTTTTTTTGAGTCTTTTCATTTTTCCATCTATTTTCCCGCTTCCCATCCTGTGTGTGTGTGTGTGTGTGTCTTTGCCGTGGGCTTGGAAGCTGACAGGGACGTTGCGTGTAGGTGGGTGTTACCAGGCTCATAGGCATCCTGTCACTTTCCTGAGAACTCAGTGTTGGTTGCTGGGCACTGAGAGCCCACCCTGTTGTCTTTCCTGGATTGCTCCTGTGTCAGAGCCAGCAGCACCTTGGCATTTGCTTTGAGGGCAGCCCTGGTGGAAGTCAACCCAGGCATGGTTGGGCCACCTCTGGTCAGGCACAGAGCACAGAGGCTTTGGTGCGAAAATCTGCCTTCCCACCCCGCCAGTCAGTAATTTAGCAGGCTTTTCAAGTCTTCGTTTTTCTTTGGCAAAATGGAAAAAGTAGTAAGATCCTCCTGTCATTTGTAGGGAGTAAATGAAATAGTACGTGTACAGTATTTTAAATTGTAATAGTTACTGAGCATCTCCTCTGCCAGGCACTAGTGATACATCAGTGAATAAAAGCAAAATATCATATCCTCTTTGAACTTCTATCATGGGGGGAGAATCTCTACTTGATACATAGTAAGTGTTCTGGAAAGTTACCTCCTTGTCTAAGAGGGTATTGGAGGGTATTGTATGCCACTGCGTGTGTAACTCTCTATGTTGCTGTATAATGCAATAATAGAGCCTCATTATTCTCTTTGGGCTGACAATACTTAGGGAAGTGAGATTCTAATTATCTCCTCACACACCCCTACGTATGGCTCCTGCCTCATCAGTGCTCAAAGGAAGGAACTGCCAAGAGTTTCAGGTGCAGGTGACAGCTTGCTGTGTTGGCACTTATTCTTCAGATGCTAATGGGATAAATTCTTTAGCTTTTATCCTTGGGAGCAGATTTAACCTGTCGCCTTGGGCTTCATTCATATCTTACTCACAAGTTCCCTCTAGCTTGTTTGAGAAGTCTAATTTTAGAAGCTCTACCTGCTGAATCATAATGTTGAAGAACATGAGTTGATTAGCAAAAGTAATGTTAAGAACAAGGTCTTTTTCATTTTAGTCTAAGGAAGACATTCATGGCTTTACAGCTATCTGGAACACCTTGACACTGCTCTCAGCAGCAGGACTAATAATAGCCATATTGGGGAACGTGGACTGGTCCAGCCCTTATGGAAAGCAGCGTGGAGAGTCCTTGAACTATTAAAAATAGATGTACCTGAAGTTGCTCTTTGAGGCGCTCATCCCAGCTTGTCCTCTCTTCCCCACTCACATAGCTCCTCAGTCTGGGTATCCTGTGGCCACATAACCTTTCTTTTTCGACTTGGCACTTACCATTGTCCAACATTCCAGGTATTTTTCATATTTATCTTGTGCATTTTCTGTCCTATGAGGAGTGTGGCTCCATTCATTAGGATTTTTGTTGCTTTATCCCCAATGCCTAAACAGTTCCAGGCATGTGGAAGGTGTCTAGTACTACTTGGTGAATTAATAAACTTGTAATGACATTTGAGGTTATTTTCCTTGTAAGATATATGAGAGAAAGAAGTTGAATTATGTAGTGTTGTGTCCATGATAAATTGCTTCTTCCCTCAGATCACAGATAGTTCTACTTTAAAAGTTACATCACTGATTAGATAAAACAGTGGAAGATTCCAGATATATTGTAAAAATTAGTCACCAGGATTAAGTGTCACATCCGAATGAAGTCAGTGCTGATTTTCTTTGCAAGTAAGCAAAAACAAACAATCAGTTTGGTGTGTTGTGTTTTTTTTTTTTTTTTTTCCCCTTCCCCTTTGCTGCTTACTACTTTCCTTTTTTGGAACATTTCCACATTTCCTTTGGGACTATATGTGAGTAGGAATTTGTTAAATTGGTGCCAAAACATGTTCCATGTCAAATATCGTATACTGCAGTTAGATCATCCACATTTTTTATTCTATTAGAATTTTAAAATTAAAATGATTATTAAAATTTTATTTATATATTTGGGAGCTATGCTTTATGTAGTAAGGTTACCAGAAATAATAGGGATTCAGGCTAGTAGTGTTTTTCAAGAGCAGTGGTACCTAGAGAGAATCTCCAGCTGATGGCTAAACAGTAGGATATTAACTTTAAATTGACCATGATGGGGGTATTTCCAGCACAGAATTTGGCAAATGCTAGGAATCAGTGATTCTCCAACTTTTATATCTGGACCAGTGGCTCACAGAGTGTGCTTGCTAATGTTTATCACCCTGGATATCTCTTTGGCATTCCCCTATATCCCGATGTGCTTTCTTGCAGCAGTGAAGATATAATCGGGCCAGGGATGTGCGTCCGGCACACTGAGCACATCCTGCATTCGTGTACTGGCAGCGGGCAGGGTGGGAGAGAGCCCCTGCTGTGTGGTCTCTGATTGCTCCTTCCCTCTGGGACAGTCAGCCCAGATGCTTGTGGGCAGAGGAGTGGGGAGATGCAGTTCAGATGGAAACTTCCCGGCATTTGCAACTCCAGTATAAGTGGTCATTGATTATTAACTGGCTTATAAGTCTTTGGAGTGTGTCTTCCCCATTTTGAGAACCACTGCCTGACCTTATAATGACTGTCACAGAAATTAATAGAATTCAGGCGGTAGCTGATTTAGACCTGCATTGTTATATGTGTTTCACTGGGTGTATATGTGTGTATATTTCATTAAGTGAAAGACACCAGTATTGAGTTGGTCATAGTTTGGTCTCTAAAAAACGTTCTAAGATTGTGTCTGTTCATGCAGGATATGGTCACAGCAGAGCAATTTTGTTCGACATAGAAAGTCTCAGAGATTGGGAAGAGTCTGAAAGTATGATGGTTGTGTTTTGAGCATGCTGTATATTTCGTTTTGGGTGTAACCATTTTAGTGAAGCAGGAAGAAGCATAATGAATGCTTTTCAAGTTCATGTAAGAGACCTTATTTCATGACTTTCTTGTGCCAGGTTCTAGGCTCAATTTTAAAGACAGAAGCAATGAGCAAATTTTCCTACATGTCCAACATGCATAAACTTTTGTTGAATAAGAAGTAATTAACTATTAGCAGAAGGAATTAAATACCTTGAGTTAGCAGGGGAGAATGACTACAGGGAGAAAGGTAGGGGGAAAAAAGGGGTAAAGTCTTTTCTCTAGGTTTGAATGTGAGTAGCAGAAAACAGTGTTTGTTGAGTATTTACTCTGTGTTAGTCACTTTATAGATATCTTATCTCACTGACTCATTATTCTTCTTATTAAATTTTTTTGTGAGATCTTACATAAATTTCCCAGCTATCTCAAAATCATACTGCCAGTAAGTGACAGCTGGGATTTGAGGTAGGTCTGTGTGCTCCCAAAGCCCATGTTCTGATTCCCTGTACTCTTTAGAAGGGCCTTCAAGGCAGAGTGAAAACCACAGAGCTGTGAAAAGATGAATGTACCCTTCAAGGTCATTGAGTGATGACCCAGTCTAGACTAACGGAGAGCAGAACCTGAGTGCAGCTGAGCAGGTAACCTGTACCTGACACAGCCCCAGCCAACCCCAGATGGCCCTGCGATCATGGACTTACTGGGTTGTGTTACCCACGGTGTGCCAGGGGTTTTGCTTGACGCTAGAGGTTCAGAAAACAGCACACGGCCTTGCCTTGGAAACCTGAGTCTAATAGTGATGCTGGTCTTTTCATTTAGGATTTCTTGCTTGGCACGTTTGCCTAGATAGCCCTTTACTCAATCTTTAGATAAAGTTCTTTGTTTTTGAATTTGTAGTCAATAACTTCATCTAACTATAATTATATTTACATGTTCACATACATAGTATGTGCAGTGTTTTCTTAACTGTTCTTGGACTATTTGTAATGTGTGGTGAGGAGGCAGGAATCCATATGATTATCTTCATTTATCTTCTAATTAGGAGTCCACTTCCATTTCCCTCTCGATGTACTCTGCTGTGCTGTGCAGGTGGCTTCTAATTTTAGTGTTGTAGCTATTGACTTGGGCATGCTGAAAAAGTTCTCTACAAAAAGTTTTATGAACAAATACTAAATGAGTTTAGGAATAAGGGAAAGTGCAGGTGGCCTTTTAAACAGTGACAAGGTGCTCCCCCTCCTAAGTTGCTCCCCATTCGACAGGACAGAAGCAGCATTTTGAGGTCTGCCTCAGCCCAACTGCAGTTTTTTAATCTGATCTAATTTGCTGTTTTCACAAGTTCCCCTCCTAAACTTTTAAAAAAGGCGTCGTGGAGGCTTAATTTAATAAACATTTATAGGATGTAAGGGCAAATAACAGGAAATGTTAAGATTTCCCTTTCCCCTTTTCATTCTCTTTTTTCCTCAGGTAATTGGTTCTAATAGCTACACCTTCTTCTGTGCTCACTCTGGTAACTACTGATGAAGAGAAATGTTCTCCGTGAGAGAAGAATGGAAATACTAATAGAATTGGGAATTGGGGCATGGACGGATTCTTAAATGTAACCCTGATTTATAAAAATCTTACCTTAAGCATTGAAGAATAAATGTTTTCTGAGTTCTCTACATCATATTTCATGTGCAAGAAAAAAAAACATACATTTTGTTCTTCGAAGTAGAGTGAGTTCCTGTTCCCTTTGCCGTCCTGAAAATTCTGTTGGAAATTGCTTTCTTTAAGAATGTTTATTTCCACTCAATCTAAAGAGCACAGATTATTTGATAATTCTGGCTGAATGCTAGATAGTGTTCCACAAGTTATCTGCTTGACTGAAGCCCAAATCATTTATTATCTTAGTGATTCTTTTTAGTGTTGAAAGGTCCTTGACCATCATCTTTTTTGGGGGTGTCACGATCCGTGGGGAGGTTCTTTCCGTCAGCTAAACTCTTTTATTTGATTTTTTTTCCTCTTGATAATCACAGGGTACTAAATTCATAAGATAACAAAGATAAACAAGTTACATGCTGGTTGCTTCTCCTTCTGCCCCTGTTGCTTCATTACAGTTTTGCCCTAAAATCACCATTTCGTATTGATGTTGGTGTGCCTACATAAATATTATTCATGACTAGGCCATGTAATTTGCTGTGATTAAAATCCTTTTTCTTCAAAACCAATATGTGTTTTCATTAAAAATTTTTTAAACACAGGGGGCCTCCCCTGGTGGCGCAGGCAGTTGAGTGCCGCACTGTGAAGTTGTCCTCAGCCTCTGCAGCACAGGTTTGATCCCAGCTGGCCAGCGACAGTCCCACATGGCATGGCCGACCTCTCCTGCCTCACCTGCTGCTCCCCTCAGCAGTGTACTTTGTCAATTTGTCTGTTCTGTTCCCTGCTCTGTCTCTAGTGAATCCTCTCACCCTCCCGCGCATCTGTCCTGTACCCCGGTTCTTCTGTAAATGAATAAATAAATCTTTAAAAAAAATTTTTTAACACAAATATCTGTCCATTTGCTCCTGGCTTTTCCTCTCATTTTTATCTTGAGGTTTGTCCATGTTGGGTAATACAGAGCTTTGCTATTGTGTGGGATATGACTTCATACTGTGTGAGTGTGTTATTTCCAGTCTTTATTAGAAACAAAACCTTTAAACATCCTTGCATTCAGATCATCTTGTATCTGTGTAGCCTTTCTGTGAAAGCAAAAAATAAATAAATAAATGGCACTGCCGGAGCCGGGTGACCCTTTTGTGTGACCCTTCTATGCCCTTCCTACACCTGGATCTGACTTGGGACCACTCAGGTGTGTGCTCTGAGTCAGGTGCTCCCCTGTGGCTCAGGGTGGGTCACTCGCTGTTGCCAGAGTGTTGTGCACTGATGCATGTCACCACCCAAATGCGCAGAGCCCAGAGGGGGACACGTCCTTTTGTGGATCGACCCCTCAATTAGGTGAACTGTGTGTGTGGGCACAACTGGCTTCTGGCACATAATCCTTCTGAGTTCAAATCTATATTCTTCCTTTAAAAAAGTGGGAAAAGGGCTCTCCCTGGCGGCACAAGGGCTTAAGACGCAACCTATGAAGCTGTCCGCAGCCACTGCAGCACGAGTTCCGTCCCCGGCCAGGGAGCTACCCACATGACGCGGCAGACCTCTCCTGACTCCCTGCTGCTCCCCTCAGCAGTGGATTTCAGTCAGTCTGCCTGTTCTGTTCCCCACTCTGTCTCTGGTGAATCCTCTCACCCCCTGCATCTCTGGCCTGTACCCCAGCTCTTGTATGCATAAATAAATAAATCTTTAAAAAAAAGAATTAAAAAGAAGTGGGAAAAGGATATTTTAGGTAGAAAGACTTCAGGCATGTGGTGGTGTGCTGCCGAGCCATGTCAAATGAAGAAGACAGTGGGAAGTGTGGAGGAAACTCTGGAGCTCCAGGTCCATGTCCATGGTTTTCTCCGGACCAGCTGCACACATACCTCAGAGAACACGAGTATGTGCAACTCATGTTCTCTCAGCTTGCTTTGGACATGGCTTGCTTTGGACATAGCTCACTTATAATACTGGTTTCTCTTAAGTCAGAGTCTTGTTTAAGGAATATTAAAAAGAGGAAGCTAAGGCTCCATGTGACTTAGTGGTATTTTTACTGGGGAAGCCAGCAAAGCTTTACAGCCCACCATTCCCAAAACAGTTCTCACCTGTCCTGACACACCCAGCAGGTGTTAAAAAGGGAGTAATTGATAATGGGTTGACTGTCTGTTGATTGGTGAGAGGGATCCGATGCTATGTGAGGTGGTGAGAATTGGATCAGGGTGGTGGGAGTTGCTTGAGAATAAAAGGTAGGCCCTGTGTTTGTTTTAGAAGCACGTCCCAAACTTACATGAAGTCTGCCTTCGGAAAGTGTTTTGACTTTTCCAGTGTCAGCACTATTGTGGACCCCACTGTCAACCCATCAAAACTGATGTGAGGGACTATAATTTCCTAGTGCTTTATGATGAACCCTTAGGGCTATGACATTACAGCTAGGGTTTGCTAGGCAGTGATTGATTTTCTTGATTGACAGGAAACACAGTTTATTGAGACCCAGGTCAGTGGAGCACAGGACTGTTGATGGGGCAGCTCTGAGCTTTGTCAGCGACTTGGGAGTTGTTAGTGCCCCAGGACAAAGGACTTAGCTTCCGGCATTGGGCTCCAGTGAGAATGTGTTCATTGGGAGCAAGAATGTGGCTAAACTTTGCAAGAGCAAAGAAAGACAATTCTTCTTGTGGTAGCCACCTTCTTTCATGTCCAGAAAGACTCAAAACTTTTTAAAAGCTAACCTCTCCACCCCAGCCCCTTACTCCTTACACAGTAGAAATTTACTGTTTTTAGTTGTTATAAAATACAAAATCTTTTTCTCAACTGACAGGCATTTCTAGCATAGCTGCATTCTTGTGGGAATTGATTGGGGCATTTGGTGCTAAGAGGCATAGTTTTTGTCATGTCAGAGTTGACAGACCATTGCAGGGGTATCATGTGGGGTGATGGTCTTAGGTGGAAAGGGATTGAAACCCTTAACCTGAAAGGTTAAATGACAACACCTAATATGTGCCTGGATCTGATGGGTTCAACGGCATACTGCATGGATTTCTTTCTTCCCTAAAGAGCTACTAAATGTAAACATCCACATTTAGCTAGAAAGACCTCTCTGTTCTCCAGGAAAATACTGCCAACCTCTCTAACTATGTAGTTGCACTTCTGTGGACCATCTTGCTTCTTCAGATTTTTCTTGAGTTATAATGATCCACATCACATTTAACTGTTTGAAGGCAAGGTGATTGGTTTTTACTGCTGTGTTTTCTAGTATCCCACTCAGAATATTTTGTCTCAGAGTCATACTCAGGCTCCAGGACCTAGAAAGGGTCTTTGTGTTTTACAAAGTTGTTATTTCATTCTGTGAGAAACGTATTGGGCACTGAACCATTTGTCTGCAGATTGCAGGGGTGACTTGAATATTAGAGAATGTGGCTGGAATCAATTTATTGTTGATGGACAGAAAGAGTTGGTAGAGCTACTTAATATTTATCAAGTTTTGTGTGGCGTTGCTGTAATTACTGGACCTAAGAGTTTATGTTCTTGTGTAGGAAGAAAACTTTAGAAAAAAGAATGGATGAACAAATGGGTGATGCAGTTACCAGGAAAATCAGGAAAATGGTGCAGGGTGGGAATATCCTATTTTAAGTACTTTAAAGGCTAGGAAGTTCTGTGCTCATTACGTTTAAACAGAAGGATTAGTTTGGGGGAGAGAGAGAGACCCACTTAGTAGGTGACTATGCTCAGTAACAGTATAAAAGGTTGAATTGTGCTTGGTATATTTGAGGAGCAACTAGAAGCCTGTGTGTGCGTGTGTGTGTGTGTGTGGACCAATCACCTTGCCTTCAAACAGTTAAATGTGATGTGGATCATTATAACTCAAGAAAAATCTGAAGAAGCAAGATGTTGTGTGAGAGAGAGAGAGAGAGAGAGAGAGAGAGAGAGAGAGGGAGAAAGAGAGAAGTGTTAGGGGATAGAACGGATAGAACCCCCTTACCTTGTGGGACCTTGTAGCAGGTGCTTTGTTGGGGATTTGGCTTTTACTGTAAAGGGAGGCCAGTGGAGGGTCTTGAACAGGAGTGCCTTGGTCCAACTATAGCAAGAATCCTCTGACCACTATGTGGACAACAGAGTATAGTGGAGGCAACTGTGGAAGCTGGGAGGCCATATTATCAAATCTAGAGGTGAACAATGTTCCTGTGAAAAAGATGACTGTGGTGAAGGTGGTACTAGCTTGGGCAAGACTGGAGGGACAGGTTTGGAACCAGAGGGTCGTCAGGAATTGGGTGGTGGGCCTGGTCAAGTTTGAGGTGTCTGTTGCGTATCCATCCATGTGGGGCTGTTGAATGGGGAGAATCTCAGGTTGGACACATGAAAACGGGAGACACCACTGTAGGTGGTATTTGAAGCCAGGGAGCATTGCTTAGGGAGTCAAATGGGCTGAGAAAAGAAAAGGCCTCAGTGTTGACATCTAGAGCTCACCTGCATATCCAAGCTGGGGATGTTCAGCATTCACCCAGTAAACATTCACAGAGTGCTCTCCCTGAGGATGAGGAATAAGCAGCAAGAGAGACAAAGCAGGAGTGACCAGTTGGGGGAGGAGAAGCACTAGAGAGTGGTTTCTAATCCAGGGAAGTAGGTGTTTGAAGAAGGAAGGAAGCAAGAAGGAAAACCTCCAAGATGTGTCAGCCAAGATGAGAATCGAGATTCAGCCGTTGGATTTTGCAATAGGAGATCACCCATGACCCTGACAGTAGTTACTTCCAGGAGGTGGCAGCATAAAAACCTCCCTGAAGTGAGTTTTGCTGAAGACCACTGGGTGGAAGCTGGCGGTGATGGGCTAGGGTGGCATCTAGCGTGTCCTGAGAACTAGGAAGGGGCACACTTTATCACTGGAGAGGTGCAGCGGGGTCTATTCAAGGGTCACTCATGGCTGGGATGTCAGGGGTTAGGGGAGATTTCTGCAGAAATTGTCTGTGTCTGATTTCTGTTTTTCTCTGAAGCAATTTGTTATATACGACTTACCAATTCTTAGTCTATGGGTAATTCGATTATTTTAATAGACTTTGGTATGGAATATTTGTTCAGAGCTTTTTAATAGTTCTGCTTTGTCCACATGCAATTTATTTCCTCAAAAAACCAATCGACTTGACAGTTTTGATTTCCCTGTGTACACTTAAAAAAAAATCCTGCTCTTAAATATAGAAGTTTGTGCAATACAAAAATGAAATTCAGTGCCCTGGAGTTTCCATTGTTTAATTGAAATGCTTTTAAGGATGAGAGGTTCATAATAATGATCTTTGGACCTCTGACAAAATAGCTGTAATATATATGACTGGCATGTGTTTTGACTGATACTGATTTTTATCTGCGTTCCAGTATATTTTTTTAAAGAAGATCATAAATGTTTGATAACTGGATAATGAATTTCAGTAATTTTTTTTCCTACTGTAAGTTGTTTTATTTCAAAGTATTTTTTCTATAGTACAGGCTGTTATTCCTTTTTTGACCTCATACCATATCGTTGAAAAAAAGCCAGATATAAATGTTTATTTATAAAAAAAACACACATGATTATTTTGTGCCAAATATAATTTCCCAGAAAACAGCAATTAAAAAACAGTGAAATAAAAGGGAAATGAACAGTATTTTAAAGTAATGTTGCTGTTTACCATGACCTTCTGTTACCACAGGCTGACATCTCAAGGTGCTTACCAGAGGTTTCCACTTGGTTTCCCATTAGGCTCTTATTGGGGCTCTTAGAAAATCAAGATGCCCGGCCTGCTGCGAACGTGTGGAGTCAGAATCTGTAGGGAAGGAGGCTGGCCTTTTAAACACCAGTTCCTGTTCTGATGTACTTAGCGAAGTGGACGTGGAGACCCAGCGGTCCACCTCGTTAAGGGTAGCTAGCTTTTCTAATCTCTTCCCCCTCGCCCCGCACTGAGTTCTTGTCAGAATGTTCTGAGTGTACTTAAAGCTTGTCAGGAGCTTGTTCTAGGAGGTACAAGTGATCATTTCATGTGATTGTGCTTTGGCAGAATTTGAATTATCTTCAATATGTGTTGAAGAATATTTTGAAACTTCTCTGCCATTTAGTGACGATCAGTTTATGTGAAAATCTGTAATTTTACTTTGCTGCTCACAACTCAACTGCAAGTCACCCCAACAGGCTGAAGAAGTGAGCGTGGATGCACTGGGGTGCTGCTGTGTTGCGCTCATACCTCTTCCGAAGGACCCTCCCCCAGTCCCAGATAAGCTGGGCCTCTACTCTAGGGTAGGGGGATAGTGAGGTGGGGGATGGGGAGGCTGCTTATCTGCATATCAAGAGGCATTGATTTTTTTTTTTTTTATTTATACAAACACCTGGGTACAGTCAGAAGCACAGGAGGGTGAGAGAATTCACCAGAGCCAGAGCGGGGAGCAGAGCAGGCAGAAGGACCAAAGTACACTGCTGAGGGGAGCAGCGGGCAGCAGGAGAGGTCTGCGCGCCATGGCCATGTGGGACCCTCGCCTGGCAGTTGGGGATCGAACCTGCGCTGCGGCTGCGGGCAGCTTTGCAACCCAGCGCTCAACAGCTGCGCCACCAGGGGAGGCCCCGAGGCATTGATTCTTAATTGCTTTCTTTTAACAACAACAAAATTATCCCTGAATTGCTTAACAGATTTCTGAGATCATTGAGTTAAAAATGTGAACAGGGTCCACCTCTGTGCATAATCCAAATAATGTTCATTTTCAGAGTCCTGACCAGGTGTCCTCGGTGGACTGTATTTGAAGCCCTGAGATTGGAGGGCATTGCTTAGGGAGTTGTATAGAATGAAATAAAAAGAAAGAGATTGAAATAGAAATAAAATGATATTGGTTCCTTTGAAATTCACTGTCCTGGTGTCCTTGTTTTACTTTCTTAATTAAAAGAAAATCTTGATATAACTCTGGTTTACCAAGGTGGAATATTAGCTTTGCCTCCTGGTGTGGTGGGTTTTTTTTTGTCTTTATACTTGGAATCTAGACTTTGGGGCTCTGTCTAATGACAATTTTGTTCCATGGAGAAATTGCTGGAAATTGCTTTATGGAATAGTTTTCAGCTCTGTTTTTCCCTTGCCCCAGGACCTTAAAAATATTAATAGAGTTTGTTAAAAAAAAAAAAAAAGCAGCTTTATATTTATTGAGAACGTTACCATATGCCCCCCTCCCTCCATGTGCAGTTCCCCATATTAACATCTCCCATTAGTATGGCACATTTATTATTAATGAACCAATATCAATATATTTGTATTAGTTTATTATTAGTTCCATAGCTTATGCAGACTTTTTTTTTTGTAACTTAATGGACCTTTTTTGTTTAGTTCACTCAAGTAACAGTTAATTGTCTTGTCTCCTTAGGATCCTGTGGGCTATTGCAGTGTCTGACTCTGCATTTTTAATGGCCTTGGCAGTTTTGAGGGTGTTAACTACACATATTGTCACATGCGCCTCTTGGAGTTTGTCTGGTCATTTTCTCCTGGTTCCACTGGGGCTGTGGGCTTGGGAAGATGACACAGAGGTAGTTGTTTTGACCACATCACATCAAGGGTGCATCCTGTCAACATGATTTATGACTATCAACATGGACTATATAACCTGGCTGCAGTCACGTTTGTCAGGTTTCTCCACTGGGAAGACTTCTTCCTGCACAGGGTCGCGCACAGGGTACATTACTGGGGACAGGCGAGCTGTGCTTCCCCCTACTTTATTAATGCAATCATTATATCAGAACTAACTCGTTAACATCTATTTCGATACTTTGGGTTGTAGTCCAGCACTGCTTTTATTTCTGTTTTCTTGTTCAAGCTGGTCCAGTCTGGCCACTGGGCTCTTGGGGTTGGCTCCTTGCCCTGCACACACTGCTGTCAGCGTGGTTGTGTTGGTTTGGGGGAGCACTTCCTTTCTTTCTTGCACTATCTGAGGCCCAGCATTATCTGTGTATCCCCTCCCTCAGTCATAGTGTCAGCCATTTCTCCAAAGAAAAGTGAATCTTCAGATTTTTTTTTTTTAATACAGGAGAGACGGACACACAGTGACATGAAAGTGGGAAGCCCCTCCTACTTCGCTCCACCCCACAGCTGGCTGCTTTGAACTGTTCCCTGACCTTCAGAGGCCTGCTTCCCTTCTCAGCTCAGGCTCAGGATTTGGCTCTATTTTTCCCCCTCATTTTTATGTCATAACTTGGTTAACTGTACGTCATACAGGATACCCCAGCACCTTGGAGCGCTTGGCCTTGACACTTGTGTGACCAGGGATTTTCCATCTTCTGTAATTAAAGCCCTTTTGAGAAAGTAGTTCAAGGATTTTGACAACACAGGAAGGCCTGAGACTAGGCTGTATATTTCTTTGTTCTTTAAAGTGGAATGCATCCTCCATTTCTATAGATAATGAAAATGTTCTGTGACTATTTCATTTGAAGTTCTGCCATCTGTTCCTGCATTTCTCCGAGATTGCCTTGAGATACTGCACCCAAGCATTTGTAGCCTTTGTGGCGTAATGAAGGACTTCATCGCTTTTTTCTTAAACCATTTTACATCTCCTAGGAATAGCATCAGTGTGACAGCTTGAGAGAGATTATTAATTTCCTTACTTCTACGGTTGCCTACTCTCTTTTTTTCTAAATTCCTAGACAGTTTGAGCCAGAGGCATCACCTGATGGTTCAGTGTCTGCGAGTGTGGAGTTTGATGTGATGAGAAGTCTGCTTGGAGATACTCCCCTAAGCTACTGATGGACACTGGGCAGATCTAGCTGCTGCCTTTTCTATAGCCTGCTACTGCCTGGTCATCGAGAGAGCTTTAGTACAAAGTATGTCCCGAGTGATCTTCCTGTAGTTACAACTGCAGACGAGACTAGGTTAGAAGAGGAAAGACCTGTTGCCTGAGTAACTTCATGTATAGAACCAGCTCAATGTAAATGCCATCTACAGAAATAGCTGAAGTTGTTCATTCATGATGATTTGATAGCGCCACTAGTAAATTTTATCTGTGCCATGCATTCTCATTCTGCCTCATTCTTTTTAAAAATGCTTTCCTAGATACTACCTTAATGAGAGTGTTGGTTTAGAGGAGCAGTAAGGTGGATAATATGCTTTTTTGCCCTTATCAGATTGCTCTGTGAAGTACAAACGTTCTGAGTTCACATATTGAAGAAGCAGTGATGGAAAGCAGTTGTGTTCAGTCATTTAAACATACACGCAGTGTCGCTGAATGCCTGCTCAGCAGTGCTTTCCCTCGTCAAGGGTAAAAGGATATTGCTGCACCCAAGTGATGAGCTCCTTGCTCTTAACATGTGCCAGACTGTGCCTTGTTACACAGATGCTCCACCCATGTTGACAGAACGAATGCCTTCAAGTTTTCTCCCCCGCATCGATGCTCGCCTGTTCTTTCAGGTTGTCTCCAGTCTGCAGGTCGCCTTCACCTTAGCCCATCCTGGACCATGCTCACTGCATTCACTGAAATTCAGTTTCTCTCTGTATGACACAGAAGCCCAAAATAGAAGTTTATTTTGGTTCTCACATAAAAGAAGCCTGGAGGCCGGCCATGGAGGTGGCATGGAGCTTACGTGAGGTTATCAGGGTCCGCAGCTCCCGCAGGCTATTACCGTTGTTCTTAAGACCCAAGGTGGCTGCTGGGATTTCACACAGTGAACCCATCAGTCCTTGCTGCAGATGGCAGGATAGCAGAAAAGGAGCAGAAAAGCCCTCCTCCACTTGAAAGTCTCTCTAGAAGTTGTATACAAAGCTCCTCTCTCATCTCCTCAGCCTTATCTCCTCATCGCTCATCTCTGCCTCCAGCTAGCTGCAGAGTCTGGACCATGTCTTTTTGCACCTGGACAGGAATGTATCTGTAAAAGAGAAACCAGGAAGCAGAATAAAGCAAAAACCAAAATAAAACAAAACAAGCAAAGCCTCTGGATTCTGTTGTTACAGAAGGAAAAAAAAAAAAAAATAGCGTGTGGCAGTCTCCAGCTCTGCCTCAGTCATTTGCTCTGATGCTGCCCAGAGGAGGGTCTTCAGCACCCTCATCCTCCTGAGAGCAGTTTGCCAGCTCCCCAGCGCTCATGCACTTAGGGGTCTCTGCCTGTCCACTCCCCCTCCCCAGAAATGGTGGGAAAAGTCCTTAAACCGCAGACAGATCTGCTGTCCTATACCTGTTAGTTAACCCCCCTGAAACTTTGTCTTCAAAATTGTGAATTGTCAGCCCCTGGAATTCTTTTCTTACAGCAGCAGTTTTAACTATTTGCATATCCCGTGCTAATTCCATATTCTCACTTTGCTTTTGCTTATATGTTTAATAAATAAAGCATGCTCTACCTCCACCTTAGTTTTGTGTACCTCCGTGATACGGCTCCAAGAGCCTCAATCTCACATCTGTTTTTACCAGCAGGATGTAAGCCTGGGGAGGGGGAGACCCCAATTCTCTTGTTCAGTTCTGTCACTAGCGAGCTGCTTGTACCGAGTGCTCTATAAATACCTGTTCAGTGAGGGAATGGGTAGTTACCCTTCTTTCTCTGACTTTCCTCCTTAAAATGAGTTTCTAGATTTAAAATACTTTCTCTTGACTTTGCTCCTTCCCCTTTCCTCACAGCCCACTTAACTGTTCTTCAGATAGGGCGTCTCTCCTCATGCTTTAAGTCTCCTCCTTGGACTCCATGGACCATCCTCCATGAATTTTCAGATTTTTCTTTGATATTCTCCTGTGCCCTCCCCTCCTCCCCCACTGGCCTCATTGTTTAGTCTCCTGGATGTTCCTCTCACATGCTGCGATACTGACAGCACATTCCTGGGCATGCCCTCTTAGATCTCTCACCTTGCTGCCTTTCCTTTAGCTTCTTTCAGCTCTTTGACAACTTTGCCTTCATCTGCGTTCTTTTCTCTGCCCTTTCTGAGCGATATCTCAGTGAGCACATGCTTCCTCGCTGCTTCAGCAATGACTTCATAAAGAGGATTCCCAAATAGGCACAACTCGCCTTCTCTCCTCCTTTCTGCATCCCTCAAAGACTGCCAGGGTGCCTCAACTTGAATTCCTTTGGTGTCTTCAACAGGATATGTCAGGGCTGTGAGGTGACCGAGTGTCCAGTGAATGAGGTCTTTGCTCTGAAACTTTCCATCCTAGTGACCCTGGAAGCAAAGGCCGGTGGCTTCCTGAGCGGGGTCTTCCTTGTGTGAATTGCCCTTGTATTCTGTTCAACTTCTTTTTCCTGTTAAGATCAGGGTGAAAAATCTGCACTTCACAAAGATTTCTAGGATGACATCAGACCTTATTGACTTTCTAGAATTTGAACCCCTGCCGCACACTTACATCTGCTACCTGGCACATCATAGACTTGGACTGTATTGTGTGGTGGAATAAATTGACTTTATTGTAAATGTCTTACCTTAGGGAGACCCTGTAATCTTACTCTTCTTTGTAGTCTAGCACCTGTATATAATCGGCACTTAATAATGTTTGCTGTGGGTAATGGCATCCTCTTTTCATTTTCTTATCTTGTTCCATTTCTAATGTTGAGATTACTTGAGAAAACAAACAAACAAACAAACAATTAATTCTTATCACCAAACAAACATTTCTTTTCCATAAATGAAATGGAGTGCTTGGGCTGAGCTGAAGGACAGATTTTCAACAGTCTGATAGCATTTCTCTTTGCACTATTTAAAGTGCCTTATAAACACCTTCAAATTATTGTTGAAGAAGTAACTCGTCTCGTCTCTGTCTTTCCTAGTTGTTTGAGTGTCATTTAAAGACCCAGAACAAGAGTCATGGGAAGAGCTAGTCATGTTTTGCACTGGAGAGTTCAAGCTGCGGTAGGGACTAAAGGAGAGAAAGAATCAGAGAGACAATGTGGAGAGAACCAAGTGAAGTTAAAAATACAAGACCACAGACCCACACCCCAGGGTAGCTGAGGGCAGGAGGAGAAGGGCTAGGCCGCGTGGAAGGGTCGTTGTGTCCAGCGGTGCATGTCTTGTAAGGATAAGGAGCCATGTCAAGAGCTTATCTGCCTCCCAGCCCCTATAAAAAGCAGCTTACCCAATTGTTTTTCTGTCAAAAAATAGCCATTCTCATAAATCCCTGAGTAACGTAGTAATGCGTAGGCACATTGAATACAGGAGATCCAGTTAATCTGTAGTGTCGTTTAAAATAAAGGAGTAAGAAATCAGCTGTGATTGAGGTTACACTTTGTGCAGGCCGGGTAGAACATGATTCTAGATTCCAGTGACAGGAAGAGACTCTGTTCACTCATTTATGTTGTTTTACATTTCTTTTTTCCATAGGAAATTTGAAATACTGCCTTGTGATTCTGAATCAGCCTTTGGACAAATGTTTTCGTCATCTTTGGAGCAAAGGTAATCGGTGTTTATATTTCTGTGCGTTCTTACTCTGTGGGGCACTACATAACACGGCTATGAAATATTCTGGAAACTAACTGTAATGCTAAAATGTGGAATTCATGATCACATGGTTTAACTTCTGAGTTATCAGAACTGCTTGTTGTTGCCCCTTCTTCAGTTTATGTCTGTGGTTTCGCATGGAGCCTCACAGACAGGATCACGGTGTAGTTTTTCTCCACTGCATCTCCATACGATCACGCAGATGGCAGTTTGGCGTCCCCAACAAGCATTTGTTCCAGTGTAATTTTTTTTTTTTTTTTTGTGGGACCCTCGCTGGAGGCCGGGGAACGAACCGGCGCTGCAGAGGCTGTGGGGTAGCCCAGTGCTCAACCACTGCGCCACTAGGGGAGGCCCTCCAGTGTAATTGTTCTGGCACTATTGATGGCTGAAAGTGTCCCCACAGCCTCTCTTGTCCCAGCACACAGTAATAAGATATCTGCAGGGTCATGAAATTGCAAAATTAAAAAAGAGGATGTGTTAACTAGTATAGTAAAATCTCTAGAGATGCTGCAAAATAAAGTTCAAAGTAAGAGTGTTTCTCAGAATTAATACTTCTCTGAGATTTTTATGTAAGAAACAGACTTATTTTCTTTGAATTTTGTAGGATCAACTCTAGGCTAGAAAATAATATTAAGTATCCTTTGCTGTTTTTAACCTCTGGTCTTCCTCTCTGAAAGCTTGAGTTTTTTTTTTTTTTCAAAGTAGGGAATACTTTTATTAATCATCAGTGTAGGTTTTAGAACAGATTATCAAAAGATAAGCAAAAGGACTTGATTCTTGATATATTGATGCCTCTTCTGGATCATCTGTTGTCCCAGAACTTCGTAGTATTCTCAATTGTAAGGTTTTGTTTCTTAGACTGCAGACCTATTCTGTTAATAAGGTCATATCTGTGGCTAGACATAGTTGTAATATGACAGAAATGAAATCTCTACAGATGATTTTGTATAAAGAGCTAATGAAGTCATCTTTAAGTTGGTCATCTTATAATTTCACAGTATAATTGTACTAGCCTTGTCCTCAAAGTTGGAAAACTATTTAACCATTAACTTTTCTTTCATAGCGCGTACTGCTTGCTTACTTGTAATTAGGTGGTTATTTGGGTACCGTTAGGCCAGAAGGTCTATTTTGTCACTTTAGCTTTGGTGCCTAGTGCGGTGTCAGGCACATAGTTGCTTAGTAATTACGATACATGAAAGAGTGAATTTAAGGTAGTTTTTATTGCTAATAAATATCAAAGTAAACTGAGTAGGTACTTCCCTTTTGTCTGAATATATTATCTCAGGTTTTACCATATTGATAGCTGAGTGGATGAGCAACAGTTTCACTTTAGACATGAGAAATAGAAGAGTCATTGATAGGAACTGTTGGATGCCTTAGCTAATGAACAGTACATCCTAGGAAGTTTCTTATTTGGGGAGTTAAGGTTCTCATTTTGTACTGTGTGTGAAATGTAGATTTTTGAGCTGACCAGAGTTCTTTATTTTATTAGTTTTTCTGAAGTGAATTGGATTTTTAATAAATCTTATGCCCAACACACCAACAAATCATTTGATATATATGAAAGGATGGAAATGTGGTCGGTTTGTGTATACGGAGCGAGCTAAAGGCATCTAAAGGATTGTGTGCACAGAAATGATACGATTCTCATTTCTTTTTTTTTTTTATAATAAATTTTATTTTTATATTCCCCATACAATTGCAACCCCCCCCATTCTGACCCCAATCCCTCCCCTCTCGCCCCCCACCCCCCAAAATGTGTCTCTGGTTCATAGTTTTTTGTTGATTTTGATTTTTCTAAGATGACTTTCCTTCTGGTTTCTGATACTTAAGTTCTTTCATGTATACTTCTAGGGTAATTCTTGGCTTTGAAGAGCCATTCACCAATCTCAGTGACCAATGTGTAATGTTACAATGCAGTGCTACTTCAATTAAACAAAAGCAGATCTGTTAGTAAATACAAAGGAAAGGTGGAACTAGGGGGTTGCGAGTGTCAAGACAGAAGCTGTGATTTTGTTTGTGGTGTTGGTTTATGTTATTTTTCTAAGTAAAGGCAATAAATAGAGAAACTTTGAACTTGAGTTCCTGGTTTTAACAAAGGAGAGATGCCTAAAAGAAGGTTAAGTTTTTTTACATTAAGTTCTTTAAGTTCTGCATTTGGGGTTTGCACTTGGGATTTCAGCAAGGAAATAGTGCCTGGGGCTGCTCACATGCCTGGCATTCTCTGTACCTTCTACTCTGGGGGTGTGAAGATTGGTGGAGAGCAGAAATCCAGGGATGCAAGCTAATAGACCACAATGCAGGAGAGTGTGGAGGCTGCTATGGAGTCTTCTTGGGGCACAGAGGAAAGTCCCAACCCTTTGGGCGCTTCTTGGGTTGGACGAGTTATCCAAACAGCATCAGCTGGGCTAGAAAAGGATAAGTGGTTTAGTAATACTCATGGGGGAGCTACAGGGACAATGCCAGTCCTGTCGCGGGTAGGGAGGGAGGGGCGGGCGTGGACCTGGCATTGAGGGACCCGAGGTGTGGGGTGGAGTGACTGCATCCCTGCACATGATGCAGAGAGGAAATGACTTCCTCCTTCCTCTGAGTAAAGATGAGATTCTCAGACAGGGAGGACACGTTTTAAGATAAACCAACTGTACAAGGTCCCCACCGCCAACTCTGTTCTTCAGGGTCACACAAGGGGTTTCAGTGATTGCTTCTTCAATCAGGAAAAGGTCAGGAGCCAGGATGCGGCAGCCTCTTCTTCCATTAGAGAAGACTGCGTGCTCAGGCGGGGACTGCAGTCTCCTTGGTGTGAAGGGCTCGTCTCTGAAATACTCTGTAGGTTAGAGTGGGGTGTCTGAGATTCTGGGGGTGTCTGATCCAGGGACCTTCAGCCTCATGCAAAATCGACAATTTATTCTTTATGTTATGAAATTGAACTTAACTTACTAAAGAGGAAACTCAAGGGAGATTAAAATGATAGGAATTTTATAAATGCATTTTCCCTCTAAAAACTCATGAAGTTTTGGTGATTTTCTTGGTTACAGTGTTGGTGTTTTGCACACCTGTGTGCTCAGGGGAGAGGGGCTCAGTCTCGGGGTGGGTGGTTGAAAGACATACAGTTGTTCCTGGACAGCTCGTGATGTCAGAGGCGACTGGCACTTGTGAGCGGATGTTGTCCTCAGATTTCTTCACTTTTTCCCCTCTGAGACTGACCTTCTCTTGCATTAAATGCCCTTCTCAGTCTGAAATAAGTGGTGGGTGAAAGAAATAGAGGTGTCTGTGTTTGAAGCGTTCTGATGATTTCTTGTTATGGGTCAGTTAGTCTCAACTTGGGGTCACCATGGTTACCAGGGGCCTCAGAGACAGCAGGAGAGATTTCTGAGATCTGTAAATTAAAAGACTGAGGCCTAACAGACAGCTTCACTGAGGGTAAGGCCGTGTAGCTAGAGTGTGGACCAGGTTTTCGGAGTGTGACTCACGGGTTGTCCCCCCTTCAGCATGTGCCCAGCCTCCCCTGGCTCTTCCCACGGCCACAGGACAGCGGTGACAGCTTTGCTTGATGGCCAGGTGCTGAGGGTGCCACATCCTTGTCTGTGAGGAGACACTTTCCTCTCATAAACAGCTTTTGTCCTTCCCTTGGTTTCTCTCTTGCAGTTCTCTAGATGGACCTCGAGGCCCCAGCAGGGGGTGAGATCATTTCAGATGAGGCTCCTGTAGTAAGATATGAATCAGGTGGCTCCTGCAGCTTTAAGGGATGCCCAGGAGGCGACGTGTTACCCAGGTCTTTGGTTTTATGATATCAGTGTTTTCCCTCCTGTTACATTTATCATTGTGGCAATCGTTGAGTCCTGCGTCCCTTCAGGCAGGAAGCAGAGGTGGTCGCTGGCAGGACGGGGGACTCAGGAGCCTGGGTGTGGGCGCGTCAGGGCCCTGGGCCATGGTCCCTAGATGGGATTTGCTCCATCCTGCTTCTTAGCCCCTGAGATTTTTAATTGATTAGCTCATGTCTATTTGCTCTTTTTAATGGACCAACTTTTTAAAAACAATTTACTGGAACTGCAGTTTTGAACGCAATCATGACGTGGACCTCTGACAATACTTGGGCTAGTGAGGAACATGCCTCAGATTTCAGTTTCAGTAGAGACATCGGCAGTACATGCACCAGCACATCTTGGCTGCAGAGCTTGTCGTGCTGACCCTTTCCTTCACAGGTGATGAGGCCCAGGACCTGCAGCACCTCTTGGCCTGGTTGCTGGAAGTCAGGCTCATGCTGTTGCCCAGGTTCGGTGGAGCCTGTGTCCAGACAGCTGGCTCTCATTTAAGTGAGAGAGATTAAAGCCCTGCCATTTTTTTTTTTTTTAAGATTTATTTATTTATACAAGCACTGGGTACAGTCAGAAGTGCGGGAGGGTGAGAGAATTCGCCAGAGCGGAGAGCAGAACAGGAAGAATGACGAAGTCCACTGCTGAGGGGAACAGCGGGTGGCAGGAGAGTTCTGCGCACCATGTGGGACCCTCAACAGCGGCCAGGGATCGAACCAGCGCTGCAGAGGCTGTGCGGGCAGCTTTGCAACCCAGCGCTCAACCGCTGTACCACCAGGGGAGGCCCAGCCCTACCATTTTAAGCGCACACTGGCTTATTGATTGGTATGCTTTAACATGCTTGCTGTCCATGCAGTCTTAATCCTGTTGTCTATTTGTGTACATCATCCCTGTTAGAGAAATTCCTGGGGGAATTTTTGGATGATGTCCTTAGGGCTGTTCCCCCATGGTGAGGGCTGTTTCTGAGGTTGACTCTGGATGGGCTAGTCCGTTTTGAATAGATCCTGTGTCTAATTCAGTGTTCTCCCTGGCCTGGCCTCCCATCTCCAGCCCTGCCTGTTATTTAATGATTGACACAATAGAACTGCCAGTTGCTCTTTTCCCCCGTGTTTTGGCTAAAAGACATTTCACTTGTTCATCTTGCAAACTCTCACTCATCCTTTAAGGTCCAACTCAAATACCACGTCTTTGGAGGAAAACGTACTCAGCTCGCCCAGTGAAAGGAGATTTTTCTCTAGTTATTTGTATTGTGTTTCTGTTACTTAGAAATGTCACTGAGGAGAATCTCCTTGAAAATGGATACAAAGTTCTTGGCTGCTGGTGTTTTCCTCTCTGTTACTGTGAGACTGGCCTGGGGTAGCTGTTATAGGTCACCCTGGCAATTGCTAAAGGTCCGTGCAGCCTCTGATGCTTTTTAGAGCTTGGATCCTCTTGCTCTCGATGTGACCCCGTGAGCAGTCACCCATGTGCTCCCACGAACTTTTTGTCTCTGTCTTTTTCTTTCTGTCCCCTTCTCCCCCAGCCCCCCTTTCAGATCTCTCTCTCTCTCTTCAACCTAGGTCGAAGCCCTTAACTTCTACTGAACTTGAGCTCCGTCACTCAGTTTCGCCCACTCCTCTATGGCTTTTAGATGCTTTCCTGGCATTTCCTGATACAACCATCAAAACTGATATTTTCATTAATCCCTTGTTCTTTTTCTCACAGCTCATTTGCAAGAATATATTTCCCTTTTTGCCTCTATGGTTTTATGCCTTTGACAGTTGAGGTGCTAATAAATGTGTCATTGGGATATATTCTCTTTGTGCATCTAGGTAGTGCGATAAGGCACATCTTTTGTATGTAGAATGATATAAAATTATGCAGCTAAGCAACACTCTTCTTACAATAGGATCTAAAGCATTTTATCAGATAGCTTTATTGTAATGCTTATAGAACTCCTTTCTTTAAAATAACTTCATTGTGAGGACTATAGATTAACCTTGTTTTATGAATATAAATGCTTCCATTTCTAGATTTTCACCTTAGTTTAGAAATATATATGCATCATAAAAATTTTAAACCTCAGTTTAGAATGAAAAAAATGTCAGCCCCCATTAACTATTTTACTCTTCCCTTCATTATCTGTTTTATACTTATTTTTTTTTCTCACTGTTTCCAATGAAATGGGTTTTTTAGCTTTTTTTTTTTAACCATTAGCTAGGGTAATAGATGAAATGCCACTGCTAAATAGAAAAATTCTCCTAAAATAGTGTGGCTACTGAGATATATAAAAATATGCATTAAAATGCATTTGTTACATTTTATTTGTGTTTAATGCACATACACATGCACACACATATAGTAGGTGTGTGTACATATTTTCTTTGCCTGGTATTAAGCCTTAGTGAACTGGACCTGACGTGTAGTTAATTAGAGCAGTATAAGCACGTTGTTGGTGGCTACCCTAGTGAAACCGGACAAACCTGGGGGTGGGGGTGGACCTAGTTGGTGGTTCCTCACCTGCTAGTTTAACAATGGAGTGACAGAGAGATAGAAGGATTTATTCACACAGGAGAGGGAGAGGAAGAACAGCTGCAGAAAGCGAGGCTGTGCAGAGGGCAGGCTGTGCCCAGCAGCTGCCAGAAGAGAGACCAGCAGGCACCTGTTGGCTGCCTAAGACCCAGTGACGCTCAGTTCTGCCCCAGCTCCCAGTAGCTTCCTTTCTGGGCCTGGAGGTGGCTGCAGAGAGCTCTGCCGTGGCTGAGAGCATCACGGGGGGTGGGGGGGGGTGGGGGGGTGGAGGGGGGGGCGGCTGGGAGGCTGCTCCTCACCATTCTGCTGACACTGGGGAGCCTGAGCAGCAGCCACAGAATAGAAGCCAGAAAACTCTAGTCCTCTAGCGCTACACCAGCCAGGTGATGGGCTACTCCTTAAAACTAGGAAACAGAGGAAACACTTGAATTCACTTCTGGATCTTTCAATCAAAGGTCAACATTTTGCTTTGCTTTGCATATAGTTGATGGTGTCCATTTCTCTAGAGGTCCTCCATATAAAAATACTCTTTCCAGCAGTTTGTTAATGAGAAGTAAAGATTTCTCCGTGGTGGATTTTCTCCATGCAGTTATAATGTGTAGCTTGTTCAGTTAGTTGCAGGAGCTTCTGAAAGAGCAGGCTTTGGGGCGGCGACGAGAGAAACTTGGCATCATTCACCTTCATTTTCTCCAGCATGAGAAGGGATTCGTATTAAGAATCTGGAAACTTGGATTTTCACCCTAACCCTTCTTTAAATTCTACATGCTGTTGTGGGTTAGGTGAGCACTCGTGTTCCCAGGTTTTCAACTTTTGGCCCACATTGCGTAATGGTTCCTCAGTGTAGATTGTTTCGAAGTCGGCTACAGAGCCAGCTGGGAGTTTCTTTCTTTTCTGAGGTAATGCTGTTGAACTGAATATATGTGAGTGAGGGAACATTTCTGCTGACTAATGTTTCTGCACAATTATGTACTTGAATTGATTTGGTAGTACTAGATTTGGGGAGTGGGGAATGGAGTCCCTGAGCTTTTAGTTTTACAGAAATAGCTGCCTGGAATCTTTGGAAAGAAGCCACTGCTGGGAAGCAGAAGGCTGGAGGGTGATGTGCCCCTCAGCGCCGCGCGGGGGACGGGTGTCTGCTGGAGCAGATATTTGCTCTTTACTTTTTAATGTCGAGAATTTGCTGGTGATATTTGGAACTAACCAAATGGGCTACAACAGGGGGAAATTAAATGGTGAAATACTTGCTGAAACTAGTAGGAGGGGCACTGCCAGAGGAAAGGCTGTTCTATTTTTAGGCATTCAGAACTGAGCAGGATTCGTGTGAAGGCAGCGTGTCTGTGGAAGCAGAGTGGTGATGTCCCCCTTGCTGTCCGAAGAGCTGCCGTGCTGTAGACTTTAGGGCTTGCTGGTGACGCCTTCCTGGAGGGTGGAATATCACCCTTGCTCTTGCCATTTTAGTGCATTCCAGGCAAAGCCCCAGCAAGCACTGTGGCTGGAGATGCTGGGCTTTAGAGTGTTCGCTTCCTAGTTAGGATGATCTGGGAGGCAGCTGTTCTAGTAATGAGGAGCTCAGGCACTTGACTTAGGAGTTCTGGAATAGTTAGGCTTATCACAGTTTTATTTGTGTCATTTTCTGCCTCATGTTTCCCAGAACTTATGCTTTGGGCTCATTTAAGTGAACATTGAGCCAATGATCTGATGAGCATTTTGCATAGTTGGTTCAGGCCCATTAAGCAAAACAGTTATGTACAAGCTGTAGTCCCTGTAAATAAGGCTGGCAGGAAAAAATCTATCCTGGAAACGATTGGGGGACTATAAAAAGATTCCTTAAAGATATAAGGCATCTCAGTGTATTAGTGGCAGTTTTGATAGGAGGGTAGAGGCACGCTCTGCTGTTCCCTTCCCCAGACAATGATCCGTGACTGTTGAATTAGATCTTTACATTCTGGGTGTTCTGACACAAATATTATCCGGTGCTAGGGACCTCTGTGTTACTTTCTTTCCCAGGATTCACTCAGGTGAGGTGATATGGACTCCTCTCTACATTTACTTCAACCACAACATTTTCCAACTAATTACCATCATGTTTATCAACAAATTACTACCTTAGTCAGGACTTAACCTCTCAAATATATTCATTCATTAAGTTGTTTATTCACTCAGCATTCATCATGCAACTGATAATGGTTGTGCACCTGCTGAGTGTAACTGTAAGAGCTAACACACGCAGTGCTTCCCGCGTGCCAGCTTCTAGTCCAAGTGCTTTGCCTGGCTAACTCATTTCACCCTCTGTCAACCCAGGGAAAGAAATCTCCAGCCCAGAGGAGAGTAGACTGAGATACCAAATGTTCCAATGACCTTACCTGTTTTCACACAACTAATAAATGGCAAAGCTGGAAATTCAACCCAAATGGGCAGATTCACACAGTCTCATTTTGTAGTGAATGCCAGATATGTGTTAGTAACTCCCCCTGTGTGAACAGCTTGGGTGGCAATGCCCTCAGCATACATGGACAAGAGGTCAGCCAGAGCTTGCTGTAAAGGACCAGACAGTAGGTATTTTAGACTTTGCAGTCCATGTGGCCTCTGCAGTAACTAGTCAGCTCTTCAGCTGCAATGCAAAAGCAGCCGTTGAGAACACTTAAAAGAACAATGTGGCTGGGCCCCAAGAAATTTTTATTGCAAAAATAGGTGGAAGAATGGATTTGGCCCATAGTCTACAGTTTGCCTATCCTGATAACCCTATTTTTAAATCCATTTTAGCTACCAGCCAGAACTTCTGAGCTTGGATTTGCATACTGTTCTGCAACACTGTGCCACTCCCATTGTCTCCAGATCATGAATCTGTTTCACTGGTGGAGTTCTTATCTCCTGCTCTTTGAGACTTAATTCAACTCTTACCAGTAGATTTAACCTGCAAAGTATGTTGGTTGTGATCTGCTTTCTCTCTGGACCTGATGAAAGCAATGGCATCTGTCTGGAGCTAACTCCCTGCCCTCTCCCTTCTCTGCCTGTCCTAGCGCCTCCACAGTCAGCTGATTCCTCGGTCCCAACTGAAGGTCCTCTGGGTTCTACATATGTCAGCTGGACCTGGCTGTGGGTCACAGTCTACATCTCTACTGTGTGTTGTGTCTTTTCTAGAGCAGCTGTCATTAGAGTGTGCTTGTTTCCTATGATTATTTTGGGTACCAATCTATTGTCCTTTATATACATGAGAAAAAAATTGCTTTTCTGAATAACTTTGGGGCCATTATAAACTTCAGTCTAGGTGTTCCATAGGGCTTCTCCGATCAAGGCCCACCTTGCATGGAATTTTCCCACCTCCTTGCTGCAGTGTGGTGGCTGCCCTTTTGCACTACATGGGTGCATGGAGTGGTAAACGGGTGATTTCCACTCCCACCACTGACTCTTCGTGAAGCTATTGGTACTAGATAAGATCAGCTTGGGGCGGGAAGATGCATTGATGGAGGATGACAGCTTGCAGAGGAAGACTTTCATGTGTTCATAGAAAAAGGTGTTTCCATGTATGTTGTTACTTTGTTGGTTTGATTTTAATAAATATGGTTAAGATATATTCCTTTCTTTTAAATATTTACTTTAGAAAAAGACCTCACTTTTCCACCTTTGACTCTTATCCTGTCAATACAAATATGTATGTAAATCGCTGGGAGGTTTTGTGAAGTGGATTTAGTCTAGCTGCACAAAATATTCACCAGACTCCCCAAAGATAGTGAGGAAAGTTGGTTAGTGAAATCAGCCAAGATACACTTGTGAAACCTAATCTCTTGAAAAGTTGACAGCCTCTCTCTTTTCTTCGTTCTTTTCCTGTTCAACTTCAATCGTGAAAAGGGGAAAAATACCATTGATGGTTATATTTCCTCTCCAAGAAGTCACGAATGACTGTGAGAATAAAATTAGCCTTTGAAGATACTTGAGGCTCTTTCAACCGGAAATAGAAATCCATCCGTCTTGTATATACGTGGTCAATGTATAAAACACATTCCAAGGTAATAGAAACTGATGGAAAAGAATGGAATCATCCAGAATATATGTTTGACATTATGATTCTGCCATTAAAGTAAAATTGTTCTGTAATTTTACTTTGACAAGCAGAGCCAACCCCCCGCCCCCTGCCATATCCCATCATTTCCTTAGGGTCCACAGGAGTGTTTTGATTTGCTCAGTAATGGGGTCTTGGGGTTATCCTCAAGAGTCCACCGACCGAGGTGAGAGAAGACAAATAAGGTGTAATAGGTTTTTTCAATTATCAACAACTTTAGTTGTGATAAAAGAAATAGATTGTTATTACTGTGTTTAAAATGTACTTACCACTACAAGCCTGGATCATCCATTTCATGTTATTTATTGAATATATAACTTATCACCGGTTACAAACCCACGCCAGCTTTTTGCTTATGATTACTTTATACATCTTGTTTATAATGATGCCTTTAGTAATTTCAGTCCTTTTCCTGGGCTTTCACTGGCAGTCAATCATGATTCATAGCCTGCACATCCTTCATATTGAATAGCATATAGAACGCTGCAGGAATAAAAATGTTTATCTTCTACTGGCTGGAAGTAAGTGGGATTTGTCATCTTCAACAGAAGGGGAAAAAAGATAAATATAAACTGAAATTTGTAGGCATGTGGTTGTTCTTGTACACAGAAAGCAAATTTTGGGAAAATGCAAATATGCTACCGTAAACAACTATGGATTTCTTTCACCCAAAAGTTTTGCTTTCCCTTGTCCATCTGGCTTATACGTGTCCTTTGCTAAGCAGGGACTTGACTGCTGGACTTTTTGTTGCTACCTTTATGGTCTGTTACTCTTCTGGCACATCCTGCCATGGTCAGATGGCATGGATTGACGTAATGTTCTTTCCGACTCGGAGAGTATGTGACTCGATTAATTGGATGTGGTCACTTTTATTTCTTTCTATCCATTCAAATAGCACATTTTCACTTTGGTACCATTAAAAAAAAAAAAGTGAGAATAACATTCTTCTAAACAAGCTAATGTAAGTTTATCACCACTTATTTTCATCTTGTAACACTGGTAAATGTGTATTTTTATTCTTCCATTTACTCTTGAAATAGTTTGTTTTTCTGATTAGCTTATTAAATTTGCAAGATTCAGGCTTCCCCTGGTGGTGCAGGCGGTTGAGCGCAGAGCTGTGAGGCTGTCCGCAGCCTCTGCAATGCTGGTTCGATCCTGGCTGGCCGGCAAGGGTCCCACATGGCACGGCAGACTTCTCCTGTCTCGCCCGCTGCTCCCCTCAGCAGTGTATTTCGTCAGTCTGCCTGTTCTGCTCCCCACTCTGTCTCTGGTGAATTCTCTCACCCTCCCACGCATCTGGCCTGTACCCTGGTTCTTGTGTAAATAAATAAAAATAAATCTTAAAAAAAAAATTAAAGCTTTAAAAAAAAAATGAAGAGTAAACATTTGAAAAAAAAAACAAATTTGCATGATTCTCGGACATTTTTTGTCTGTCTTACTACCCTGTTGTTGGAAATGAGTAGGATCTTATTTTGGTACCTTGATGCTATAATTGATAATATGGTCCTTTTAATTTAAGCGGCTCTTGGAAACTTTTTAAACAAATAAATGAACAACTATTATGTTAATAGTGCCAAAGAAAAATTAAAGAATTAGAAAATAAATTTTACCTATAAGTGTTTAGAAAATAAGTCCATAGATTACCTCTCTTAAAGGGGAAAATACAGATGTTGCTCAGCAGAGCCAAAGCAGCGACAGGACCAGATGTTCCCAGAATTTGGGAACATTTTCCAATTTCAAAAATTCCTTTATTTCTCCTTCCTTTGTTTTCTCAAGGAAATGGGATCTCTCCTGTACATTTTTTTCGTTTAAAGATTTATTTATTTATTTACACAAGCACTGGGTACAGTCAGAAGCGAGGGAGGGTGAGAGAATTCACCAGAGCCAGAGCGGGGAGCAGAGCAGGCAGAAGGACAGAAGTACACTGCTGAGGGGAGCAGCGGGCGGCAGGAGAGGTCTGCGCGCCATGTGGGACCCTCCTCCGGTGGCCGGGAGCAGCCGGGGATCGAACCAGCGCTGCAGAGGTTGCGGGCAGCTTCGCAACCCAGCACTCAACCGCTGCGCCATCAGGGAGGCCCTCTCCTGTACATATTTTATAAGCATGAGTGAAAGCATACTTCTTTGCGCTTTTGGAGATCAAGTTTATTGCTTACCAGTTAAAGTGAGAAGACTTTTCCGGAGATTGAAATTAACATAACACCAACAGTGGCCAGAGGACCGGCCTTCTGTGGCCACATTCACCCGAGAGGTGGTGCCGTGTTGATTTCTCCTGCGGTTACACCTGTTTCTACTCCTTTTGCTCCCTACAGTCAGTGTACAGAGCCGTGCTTTTTAATTTTGACCCGCGCCCCTATCCCCATTGGAGAACAGCAGTATATATTTTTAATTAAACAACGCAGAAGTTTTGGGGGAAGAGGAACACATTTAATAAAATTATTTTAGCTATTAACTTTCAATATTGGATTTAGATTTGTTTGTTTTCAAATCACCAAGCAGATGGTAGCTGTTATTTTTGGCCTGGAATGTGCTCTCTATTGGCTTATTTCTAGAGATGTCTCTGAGCTCATTTGAAACCACCGCATCTTTCCCTCGTGGCGGACTCTGCACTGCCTTTCAGTGAGGCTCGCGCTGTGAAGCCGCCCTTCACCTGTACTCTTTCTTTTTCAGGCTTACGTGAATGTGCCAGTTTTGCCAGCTTTTTCCTGACAGCTCTTCCCTAGTCTCAGCCAACCTCTGTCCTACCCCAGCCAGTCTCTTCCAGAAGCCAATCCTGTCCAAGTCCTTTGCAGTTGTTCTCCGAATTGTCTGCCTATCTCTGATCTCTCCCTCTTTATCACTCCCCTGTGCACCATCTTTACATTCACTTGCTTGGGTTCTTCTGCTCCCTCCTGGGAGCTGTGAAGGTGTCACTATTGGCTACAGGCCCACATTCCGGTTCCTTAGGATTTTTAAATTAAAACGTCTTTCCTACCCTTAGGCTTAAGCATGTTGTCTTCACAGAGTGACTTTTTCAGAATAAGGTCTTGATTTTCTGTCTGTGTTCGTGCTTAGACAAGCACTTGAGTCGTGAACAGTAGAGATTGTGTCACAGGGAGTCTGCACTTGTCCTTCTGTCTGTTTTTCTGCCTGTCTGCCTGCCTGCCTGTCACTGTCACCCTGCCAGGCTGCTTCTGTCTGTGTCATGCCCCACCTGTCCTCGCGACCTGTCAGTAGGTCATAGCATCTCGCTTCTCACCCTGCCCTGCTCAGAAAGAACGCAGCTCCCGGTACCAGTGAGAACACACCTTTAGAGCGCTGCATCTGGCTTCCCTTTGTGAACGCTTCTCCCCATTGCTGCATTCTGGACTTGATGTTCCAGTGGAAGGTTTTTCTTATATATTGTAACATCCAGCTTTTTGATCTTGATTTTCTTTAACATTTGCAGGAACTTTTTGTTGTCACAAATCTGTCTTGGAAGTTTCAAACTCTAATGTTACACAAAATAGAAACAAATAAAACTGATTTCTTTATAAAGTGGTGCACTTAGAAAGCTGGGCAAAATGCCTGTTGTCATTTTCCTGGTGTATTCACTATTTTTTTAATTTCACAGATCAAAGAATGACTAATTTGTTTCAATTAGAACATTCTTGTTTAAATATTTTTTTCTAGGAAAGCTTTATGTGGAAGTTTGGCAAACGTTCATTATTAACATTAAATTTTTAATGAAGGGAACTGCTTTGTGAGGAACTCTTCTTGATTGAAAACAAGCAAATAAAACATTTTCTGCCAAGGAAATATCCTTGAGATCATGTCACCATCAAGTCCTTAAACCTTTTGTCCAGTGTTGAGGGTTAGTGATGGTTCCAAATGCTTGTTAAACTCATAAATGAGGGGAGCCCTCCACTGGGGGTCTGGCAGGTTGCTCAGAGGAAGGACACAGGAGACTCGAGGTCACCCCTGAAGGGATTGCAGTCTGTCAGCAGGTATGATGAGGCGGTCAGTGCAGATTAGCTTAGTGCCTGCGGGTTACCAGCCCTGCGCTCCAGGCTTGAGGGCATCTGAGAGCAGTAGGAAGGCCCTGCCCTCGAATTCTTAACACGGTCAAGTGGAAACCCAGTGTAAGACAGACAGCACCTCCTGGGCGTGCCATGTGCTGGTGGTGGCAAATACTCAGCTGGCAGAGTTCAGAAGGGCATCAGAGGTCAGCCACCGTCTGTGCAGACTTCCCTGAGGAAGCGCCACAGGCGAAGTGTCCTCCCTGGTATAAACTGCAAGGAGATCAAAAGTGGTACTTCAGAAGAAGAAAAGAACCAAGTGTAGAATTCTTTTTTCTTTCTTTCCTTTCTTTCTTTTTCCTTTTTTCTTTTCTTTTCTTTTTTTTTTGTGGTGCTGGCTGGAGGGATCGCTGTTACCTGCTACACGGAAGACTGGCGATGTGGGCCAGGTGTGTGGCCCCTGGCCTCCCGTGTTGATAGGGGACCTTTATGTCTGGCACTGACTGGCACCTGAGATTAGGGAAGTGTCTGGAAGAGCAGAAAAACCTAGAGGACCCAGACCAGCCAGCTGTCTTAGCATGATTTACAGTGTTGGCCTGGAGAGCCTGGCAGGAGGATTCTCTCATGTCTGTTCTGACCTCATTTTGAATGTCACACACCATCGCTTCTGTGCTGTTTATTGGGGTGAGTCACTGGCTCAAGCTCCCTTGTGAAGGGCGGAGGGAAATTAGAGTCTACCTTTTGAAATTTGTGGATGTAACTGAAACCACAGCATCTGGGAAAGTGGGGAAAAAATGGCTAAGGTTATGGGAAGGACTTGGAGTTGTCTCTTCTGAGTGTCTCTGCAGAGGCGATGTTGGTGCATATGCCTTTGGACCCAGTGTCGTGCTCTGCGCCTGAGCACGGTGCTAATGAAGCATTTTCAAAAGAATGAACTATTAACTCCCAGGTCTGTTTTTTCCCCAAACTACTGTCATCAAAAATGCAAGTTTAATTTTTAGTTTAATGCTGGTATTTTCTTGGTCTTACTGGAATGTTAGTGTCACTGGAAAGTATTCAGTGAACTACCAGGATTCATTTTCCTCCCTCTGCTGGCTCGCAAATGGCTTATTGATTGAAATGTCACAGGATTTTCATGGTCCAGACATGTCATCAGGAGCAGCCAGCCCAGTTCAGGCCCGTGGAGACAGTGCCAGCTGCCTGGTGATTCTCAGTGGGCTGACACATGCAGACTTCATCCATGTAAAGCTGTCCCCTCCCGTCAGAATGTGAAAATATGAGCGAGTGCTCGTTACCACCTACTGTGCATGGAGTTCTTTTTGCTGGCTCAACACTCCTTTTTGCTTCTGTGATTCTGTTTTCTGCACCAGTGTGCCGCTGCTTTTGAAGACTTGCTCCTTCCTCGCTCTCACCATTTAGTCCGGTCACACCCCAGGCACTGGCTCTAGTGAGGGATCCCCACACTGTGTCCACGCAAGTCATGCACTGGATGGACATGTGACCCTGTCCATCAGCATTCTGTGGAGTCGGCAGGCCAGCTGCCTGGCACGCTGTCCCCAAGCAGGCATGCTGAGAGACTGTTCCCTCACAGCCCTGTGTTCTGGTCCGAGTGACGGGAACAGAGCTTGCAGCAATCATGAAGCTCATGAGGAATTGTACAAATATGCCTGTTTTGCTTCAGTTGAGATTTCCCTGACTTATTAAAGATTCAAAAACAGTCACTTCATTATCCACCTTCAGCGTTCCGCCTTTGCAGGGAGACCTAACTCATGCCCAGTACCATCGGGGTCTTTGGCGCCTTTGGTTGGAGCCACGCCTGGTTTTCTAGTTTGCTTTTGAGATCTGTGACTGAAGAAGGTCCCATACCTTGTTTTTGGGAAAGAAATACTCTCTAGTAACAACTCTTAGGCCCATTTGTTACTGGGAAGGGTAAGGGACACCCCAGAATCCCCAACCTGCCCGCTCTAAATAGGTTCTGCCATCCACCGCATCAAGACAAAGCATACTATAGTGTGCAAGACCTTCAGTGGAAAGGAACTTTAATACAATTAGTGTGCAATAAAGAGAAAAGAAGGGAAAGAGTAGATAGAACAGTTTTCACATGAAACACAAAGGTAATCAGTCCCTTCTGGGAAAGTGCCCAGACAAACAGGGTTGGCTCAAAACAGGGCTGCTGAGACCCAAAAGCCTGCCACACGTCTAAGGCACCTTCTGGTGGGGATCCATAGGAAAGGGGCAGAAGGGGCCAGGGAAGTCTGAAAGGGAAAGAAGCAAATCAAAATCAGGATAAAGGCAGCCATTTTTAGCCTTTCTGCGGGTCTGTCATCCAGGCCTGTTTCAAGTGTCTCCTTCTGTGTCCCTCAAGTCCCTTGGACCAGAAGCAAGTGCAGCGTCTTCACACATCTCTCCGCTCCATGTGCCTCCTCCAGGTCTCCTTGCTTTCCCTCCAGCTGTTCCTCCTTCTTGCTCAGCTCCACCCTTCCTTGGGAGGGGCAGGGCACCCTAGAACCTCCCCTTTCTTTGGGGACCACCCTGTTACACATCCGCTTTTATACACTGTTTGATCTTCAGTAATAAGGTAAGATAAACAGGAAATTGGCTAGGTATCTGAAATCCGTCTTCAAGAGAATAACTGAGACTCGAAGGATTGCTTGCTGGTTGGTCACATAATTGACACTGGACCTGGACCAAGCATATTTAACTGAGAGGAAGTATTGTTACGGAATGAGGAACACCAAAGCCTTGGCAATCTCAGACACAGGAGGTACTGGGCAATCTGATTTACCCTCAAGACTTTGCTTTCACCAGGTTTAAGGCCAGGGTATATGATTGCTCAGGAGAATAAATAGTGACATTCCCTGTGAATTTTAATAGTAATGTGTACCTGTTTACACAGAATTTACCTACACAGATTTACCTACACATTAAAAACTAGACATTGCTAAGAAATTACTTTTTATTTTTGTTCTCTTTGATTTCTTTCATCAGCATTTTGTACTTTTTTGCCATACAGGTCCCATACATGATTTTAAATTTATACCTCTGTATTTTGAAACATTTGAAGTTATCACGATGCTATGTTTTAAATTTGATTTTCACCTCTTCATTGTCAGTAATGGAAATGTGATTTTTTTTATGTGCAGATGAAGATATCGTAATTTGAAAAGTGGTAGTATTGTTCCTATAGAAAACTATAAACCACACAAAAAGACCCTATTTTTTTCCTTTAGGCAAAACCTTTAATTAAAAAACTTTAAAGGTTTTGTATGGTGTTCAACCACATCATATATGTTACTGGAAATAAGACTTTATTTTTGGAGAAAATTTTAGAACGAAAATTTTTATCCAGAGAAAATAATTTCTTTTCTTTTTTTTTTTTAAAGATTTATTTATTTATTTATTTATACAAGCACTGGGTACAGTCAGAAGTACGGGAGGGTGAGAGAATTCACCAGAGCCAGAGCGGGGAACAAAAGAGGCAGACTGACGAAATACACTGCTGAGGGGAGCAGCAGGCATGGCAGGAGAGGTCTGTCGCGCCATGTGGGACCCTCACTGGCGGCCCAGGATCGAACCGGCGCTGCAGAGACTGCAGGCAGCTTCGCAGCCCAGCGCTCAACCACTGCACCACCGGGGAGGCCCAGAAAATAATTTCTTAAGGGAATAAATGACCTGTGCTCTACAATGGAATTGGAATATACTTATTTGCAGGCAGAAGGACTTTAATTTTCTGTTTATTGTTTTTTGGGCTAAATTTTGATTATTTGCTTAGTTAATGTATGTCAACTTGATCAGCCTTACCTCTAAAATCATTCAGGATATCTCCTAAACAGGCACATATTAAACATAATGATTTGTCCATCTAGTTAATGATATTTTAAATGAATTTATACCTATTGACTTGCTCATTTAATCATCTATTTAAAAATATCTATATTGGGCGTATTCAGTAGTCAGCATATACAGATTCATATCTTAAGTCTTGCACTAGATTTATGTGTTATTTTCTCACTAACCCAAGGTTTGCTAGTAACTCTGTTATTCTCTGATAAGCCCTGCCTTTATTAGTTAATGTTGACTTTGCTGCCTTCGCACAATATTCACGGCCACCCTTTATGGTGGCAGAGTTACAACCACCATAAATAAAGCGTGGAGAGAAGAGAAGGAAGAGACAGAACAGACAATTCATTTTCATGCCTTTCTGGTGATCATCTAAATCTCAATTGTCAGAGGAAAGTGAAACTTAATGGTCAACCTTAACAAGTTTAGGGGAAAATGTGTGTTTTCACTCTTTCCATGTTGTGTTTTATGGATATATCACATTTGGTTCAGAGTAATGACGATTCAATAATGACATTATTCAAGCTAGATGAATAGGATTGGGAAGGGTTGTTTATCTCATCCTTTCATTTCACTATAACAGTTTGACAAGAGTGAGAGACACTGACTGTTGAGCTACAGAGACTGTGTTTAATGTTTTTTAATGAAGTGCTTCAGTTCAAACAGAACTACCTCTAGCCTAATTCAGCCCTGGGCAGGTAAGACTTATTCCTTCTAGGGTGTTGATTGGCGCTCTGGCCAGCTGCATTTCAAATGTTTGTTTTGAGGATTAGAATGCAAATACATAGGATTATATATGCACATACTCAATAAGGCTTTACAGTGCTTTTGTTCTACATTGCCTGCAAAATCCTTTTCTTGATTGAAATCATATGTGAGCTGTCTGCTGGGAGTTCCCAGGACAGGAGGCAGATAAAAGTGGAGCTCCTTTGATGGAAGAGGCCAGGGTAGCTCTGACCAGCAGCCTCCCCACTGCTCAGGGGCCCCTGTCTCTCCACTGATCTGTTACAGGGATCTCAGTAGCCAATGCTTGCTAATCCCTCCTTGCTAGTCCTGAGGCTTATTTCTTCTCAGTGAATCAGTAACTACCTTTTGATTATAAAGAAACTTAAAAATGACTGAGTGTTGTATTTTAACTAGTTTGCTTAGGCTGCTTTCTTTAATTTATAATTTGCTCTCACTGCAGGAAACATGTCTGTTTGGAGAGGAAGGTCATTTTTAGAGAGTTGCAAATTTTAACATATAGCCCTTGGAAAAGGCATCAATCCAAAGTACACAAGAATCCCATTGTACCTACCATTTTGATATTTGTTAACCCAGTTCTGTATGCTGCCTGTGTGAGACGATAGAGTGAGAAGGAAAGAGATAAATGCTCCAAACGAGTGGTTCTGTAATTCAGTGTAGCACAGTTTGTATTTTCATTATGTGAGGTTTGAATCAACATTCTCTGGTTGAGTCTTCGAAATGATGTTTTTTATACACACACAATTGAAGTTGCCTCCGACAGCAGTAGGTGGTGGGAATGATGTGGCCAAGAGTCTCGTCCCCTGGCTGAGGGGGGACACGAAGAAACAGGCTTACTGGCTGTGTGACTGAGGGTGCCTTCCGGGGGCTGGACACAGGCTGTGGGTCTGTCCTGCCTCCTTCTAAGACTCTTGAAGCTTCTTCACTGCGAATGTGCTTTATGTATGGTTTTTAATCATTTGAACAGAAATTTTATTCTGGGATCACAAAACTTCATTACTATTAAGGGTCATTACTATTAGTTTTCTCTGGTGCGAAAACTAAGTAGGATTTCCAGACACAGCAGTAGGGTGGTTTGGTTTAACACCCGAGTTTATGACTGAAAAGAAGTCCATGGTCATATTGAAAGCAGTTAGAAGTTAAAGTCATTAAGAAGGAGTCAGATGGCAGTGAGTTCACAGTGAAATCTCTCAGACATTTGAAGAAGAACCTAACATCTTCACACCATCTAAGTAGTGAAAGAGTTCCCTGCAGCTCTAGGTGGTCCTGTTTTTTCTTATTTTATTTGAAAACTACCTTATTGGATTACTGTGAGGATGGGAGGAGATAATAATATTCCAACATTGAGGGTTGTAATCACTCGATACATGGTAGCCATTACTAGAATTGTCATTCTTAAACCCACTGTACAGTTTCCGCCTTCCAGCACCTTCTGATGTTCCATGACTAGGATACTGACAGTCCCAATACTCAGCTTTTCCTCCTTGTTCTGTTTAGAGACCAGAATCAGGTTATTTCTCAACATGGATTCAGTATCTTGGTGTCTGCCTTCCTTAAGGCCAGCAAGGATTGTGTGTCCAAAATGCCAACTTTGCCATTATTTACCAAGAAAAGAATTGAGAAGAACCCAAATTTGCCTTTAGGCACATGAAGGCAATTCAGATGTTTGGTGGAGGTGGTGGCAACAAATGTGTTTATAGAGGTTGTAAGCCAGGCCCTTCCTTGAGATCTTTTTGTAGATTAATTCACTTAACTCTTACCCTCAATAAGTAGGCACTCTCATTATCCCCTTTTAACAGATGAGGAGATTGAAACACAAAGAGATTGAATGCTTTGCTCAAGGTCACAAGGAAACAGTCAAGCTGTTATCCAACCTGAAATTTACATATATCTCCCAAATCAAGCAAAACTTTGAGTAAGTCACTGGTATTTCATTTCTATATGAAAATTTATGATTACAAAGTATTCTACAGCCTGATGGTTTAATTTTTCTTTGTGGAAAATATCTTCCTTCAAATACTGCTACACAAATGCCACTGTTAATTAACAAAGCTTGCCATGAGAAAAAAGTGAGACTGTGATCTTTTGTCTCGTTACATTGTTCTTTAATGTGTTAAAACATATTTCAGGCTTTAGAATATTTGGATCTTATAATGTGTAGAATTTTGCTGGGAGTTCATACTTGGAGTCCAACCCATTCAGCATCTTAAGAGCTTAGTCTAGCATGTTCTGCATCCTGGAACAATTCTATGAAGGCAAATGCCATAAGAGTCTGTTGCATCTGGATGATTTCAGGGTCACAGTTAACCATTTAAAAATCTGACCTACAGATTAAGATGAATAATATTTCATGTTCATGCACTAAATGATATGTCGTATCTTTATTTGGATGCAAGGACAAAGGATAAAATATATTGCTTAATATCTGGGGTCGTTGTACTACCCCAGGTGGGATACACACACTTTTTTGAATGCATGTGACCCACCTACTCCGTAGTCCTGCAGCACTTAGCTGTAGCCCCTGTGCTTACTGCTCACACCTTGCTGATGTTAAACTATGAATGCTGTTTTAAATTTTGCATCTGAGTGACTTATTCTGTTTATTCATTCTTGACTTTCAAGCACAGAGGTGTACGGAAGGACAGGGTAGAATGAGGTAGGGTTTTGGTTTGATCTTTTATGTTTTTTTGCAGTTACATTTCGTGATGGTTATAATGCATTAGACTCTTTGCCTTTTAGTTAAGCTTATTTACAAATCATATTTTCAGATTTTATCATCATTTCCTTTAGAGGGGGCTGTCAGTGGATGATGGGTTCTTAAGAATACATGGACGCGGTGAGGTTTTTGTTCCTAACAGCTTAACGAGCCCCCATGTACACATGCGTGGGCAGGGGTTACTCACGGGCAGTTCTGCCTCTCCCACGCTCTTCCTTCCTGATTGGTATAAGCAAATGAGCAAATGCCTGATAGCTTGCCATTTTCACCCCCAATTAGAGAAATTATTGTAAAAAAGCTATATTCCTTGTCTTAGTTTTTGTGGTTGCTCTTCATATCCGCACACTCCTTCCAATGGAGAAACACTGGGGGGCCTCAGTGCATGAATTAAGCCCGATGCCCAGGGAAGGCATGGAAACAGATGGGTTTTTATGTGTTTTAGATGCTGGGCTCAGACGTGCCGCTGCCTTCCGAGATGGACACCCCCGAGTCATCTTTGATGCTGGCTTCTCTTCTTTCTCCCCTTCCTGGTGTCTTCATCCTCTTTCATTTTTTCCCCTGTTCTTTAAGTGTCTTATAATTCACCTTTAACTCCACAGGTTCACTCCTGCCACCTTACTTCACTGATTACGGTTTATCTCTCAAGCATGCTCTCCGATTCCACTTTCCTTTCCAGTGTCGTTCATCTCTTGGACTTCGAGCCTTCACCGTCCCCTTTGTGATGTCCTCAGTCTTTTTTCCATCCCCTTTGAATTCCTCCTTCAGATACTTGGCTTCTTCTGTAATCTGACCCTGTCGTAACCTCATCTTTTCTGTATTTACCAACATGAGCCTTTCAGGCTGCTCCCCTGCACCCCTGCGTGCGTGCTGGGCCCTGCACACACCTGCCTCGCTGCTTTGATGTGCACTCTTTGCTCCGGTCGTGGGCCTGTCCGCTCTCTTCTTTGGTCTGTCTCTTCCCTTTCCAACAAAGCCTTTGCTCTGTCAGGTCCTTGTCGGTGACTCAGGTCTCTGCTGCCGTTTCCCTCTTGAGTATATGGAAGTGCGATTCATTGATACTTTGAAATGGAGACTCTGAAATGGAGTGTTGGTGCACTTTTTCTTGTTTTATCCCAGTTTTCTTATAAGTTTGTGTTTCTAAAGTGATAGCTTTGAAAACTCCCTTACCCCACGAAATATCTCTTGGACTCACGATATAAAATTCACATGTATCTGTTGAGCAAAACTCTTGACTGTGATGCATACATGGGCTGCTCTGATGTACCATCTCATTTTGATGGTTAGACACATTCTTTGGCCTTTTTTTTTGTTTTGTTTTGAGGTCATTTTCCCTCCTCCCCATTGTGTTTGCTCCTAATCATTGTGCCAGTCGGTGTGCCTTTGGCATCTCATAAATGAGCCTCATGTGGGAATGACAGTTACTTCTTGTCTTCTGCAGAACAGGGCAGTGTCTGTGTGTGCTGAGTGGTTAATGGTTGTCCTCAGCCTCTGCATTTGATTCTCCATTCTCAAGAAACAGGAAAGGAGAAGGTTCTGAGATTAACAAAATCCTATTCAAAAATAGCAGTCTTATTAAATGGACAAAGAAAGCTTTGGTGTCCTAGGTTTCCATTTATTTACTTAGGCTTGGTGAGCTGAGGGTTTTCTTCTAGTAGGTTTTTGTTTTGTTTTGTTTTTTCAGGAAACTATAGGCTTGACATTCTGTGAGTTTAAAAATGCTTGAAGATGGGTATTTGTTTCTTTTAAATGTGAACAGCAGTTTGTCTGGATGCACTTTCATTTCCTAAGCACTTATTGGGGTCATTTCAGTTCCTTAGGTGTAGTGAATGTTTCTGGAGGGAAGTCTGAGGCTGGCCTGATTTTTTTTTTTTTTCTTTTTCCTCACTAAAGAATGTGTTTGGACATTTATCTTTTAGTTCCAGCAACTTTAATTAGACTTGACTCTGTATTATCCTTTTGTATTGGATTTTCCTGGCCTGTTAATCACTGGGTTGAAGACTTCTAGTTTAGGAACATTTGTCTTTAATCTGTCTGTGTTGTTCAGAAAGCAGTTATAGGCATATATTAAAGAAGTCTTCTCATTTTTCCTCTCAATCTTTTCTAATTTATTGTTGTTACTTTCCCTTTCTTTTTGCTTATTTCTGTTTTGTCTCAAATGCCTCTCTGGATTTTCAGTGATGCTCACTCTGCTTCAAATAGTTTCTTCAGATTTAATTTCTTTTTTTTTGTTATGAAAATTTTTGAAAGATTTAATTTTTTTAATGAATTCTGCAGGCTCGTACTTCACCTTGTTCTGTGATTCTGTGCTATCTTTTAAAAGAGCTCTTGTTTTTTGTTGAAAACATTTACAGGGGCCTCCCCGGTGGTGCAGCAGGTTGAGCTCAGCACTGTGAAGCTGTCCTCAGCCTCTGCAGCGCCAGTTTCATTCCCAGTGGGCCAGGGAGAGACCCACATGGTGTGGCAGACCTCGGCCCTGTCTCACTCACTGTTCCCCTCAGCAGTGTATTTCAGTAGACCTGCCTGTTCTGCTCCCTGCTCTGTCTCTGGTGAATCCTCTCACCCTCCCATGCCTCTGGCATGTACCCCAGTTCTTGTATAAATAAATAAATCTTTAAAAAAAAGAAAACATATGAAACCTTTGGTCAGGATTTTCATTTGCTTGGTGGCGGAATTTTTTCCTGTATACTTTTTATCTCTTTTCTTTTCCTTCTTTCTTCTCTGCTTTAAATTCTTGGTTCATCCTAGATCCTGTGCTAATTGCTTTTTATTGATCTTCCAGTGAGCGCAACTCCCCACCATGTGAAGCTGTTTCTGAGTTGGGGAGCAGGGGGAGCAAGCGCTGGTTCTGGTCCAGCAGGAAGACAGAGGGGCGTGGGTTTGAGCGACTCAGCCTTGGCTCCAGCTGCTGGTGCAGGCAGCCAGGAGCCAGTCCCCACTTGGGCTACCCTGCTGTGCTCCTGCCGGAACAGTTCTAGCCTTGACTGTGTGTCTGGCTCTTTGGCGAAAGGCCTCCCGTCAGCCTCCTCCCAAAGCACTGCTTGAGTTTCTCTGCCTTTGGCAGCTCTTTCTCGTACATTGTAATTGGGTGATAGATTTTTGCCTAGTTTTATCTAAGGTGTAATTTCCTTTTTTTTTTCCTCTCACTTTGTTGTTTTGGAATGAGGCAAAGGCAGAGACTCCACTCTGTTGTCTTAAAGCACTTGTCTTTTTAAAATAGTTTCCTTTAAATTGTTCCATAAATTTGTTCCGGTTTCTTCAGAGTGACTCTCTGAAGGGCTTCCTGGGTCCTCCTGGCCATCCTTGCTTTGGAGACTTGATTGCTCGGTCACTTTTACATCTGAATGGTCACTGTTTGACTTGAAGACTGGGTTTCACCATCTAAGGTTTGGTTTTCCAGACAGGTTACTATGAACACGTGCTGCGTTACTCTGCTGTGAGGGTTGTCTGTTTTGAAGGCACACCTTAGGATTGTAGTCATTAAAACTAGGATCAGTATTTCCATCTCAGTTCATTTCTCTGGGCCATATTGCACTATTTTGTGCATTAATGAGGTTGTAAATCTTATGAATTATTAAAGCAAGCTTGGATACTTCTCTTGAAATGAACAGGAGTGACTCTCACTTGCCAGCCATCCCTCCCGGAGGCGCTCACTTCCTTTCATTATTGAATTCTACTCAGTGTTGCTTTTTATGTTCCAAGGATCAAAGATGTAGGGGGAGAAGTTCATGGTCTATATTTTGCTGGGGAAGGAAATAGTTATTTTAATTTCTGTCATCAAATACCAAAAGTTATTTTCAAATAACATTGCAGCTAAAAAAGGGGGGGGGGGGGAAACAGCAGCCCTACCTGCCAGTCAGTGAAAATAACTAACAGCATGTGCTGCCAGGCAGTACTTATAATTGTTTAAAATTTACAGACACAACAGCGAGACACAGTTTGCATAATGAAATATTTATTTTTACCCATCATGCTTGCAAGCTGCTCGACATCCATCATGTTTGCAAACAGCAGTGTAATTCCAGCTGTTGAAATTAATCCTTTTTTAAGTTCTGTTAAAAACTATCATCTGATAACAAATCTCACTATATTTTCTTTTTGTTTCTCCATTGACTTTTTCTTGTTTTTGTGTGCACTCATGAATAAGAGCATTTCTCAGTGTTTGAGATGGGACTAGAATAATGTACTGCATCATTCATCCAGGGAGTTGGTTAGAGTTATAGTTTCACATTCTTTTCACTTCATAATGAAACAAATTCACCTACAGACTATAGTGCAGACCAGAGCTAGGATCTTAAGTGTTTTTCCCCACGTGCGGAACCATCTTGCAAGCAGGCAAGATGGAGCCTCCTGTGCCGCAGCCCTGAGGCCTGTTAGGTTTCCCTCCACTTTGGACTAAGCCGGCGAGTCTGACACCATAGCCGGTCTCTAGCACAGGTTCACCATGAAGAGTGTACTCAGCCCTAATTCCTCCTGGCGGCTCACACAGGCCAAACATACATGTGCTCAGCTCACGGGCACTGAACCATCGTTCTCTGACTATTGGAGTGTTTTACACACTCTGAGCTTTATCCATCTTTCAGGAAACTTTTCTTGTGCCACTTTGGGATAAACAGTTTGATGTCTGGTTGTTTTCAAGCTCTCTTGGCAGTGAGGTACTTGGTCATTACGTGTTAAAGAGATACCTGATTGTAGACTTGTAAACAGCATCAAAGAAGACTCACATTTTATCCCCATAGTGCCTAAGGAGGAGAGGCGGAGAAAGGTGGTGGAAAAGGGAAAGGATAATAGAATTTACCTGCAACACTGACCTGACAGAAATAAAAATCTTCCTCACATGACACCGAACAGACCAGATCATCAGCACTGCGCATGGAGACTCTCAGTATAGATACTGTTTGTCTTATATTGAAATAAAAATATTTCTGCCCTCCCGATGAGTACAATTTAGAGGATTCCACTTGCTGCTTGTGGGATGTTACGAATAACATGAGCATTCTTAATAATTACATGTAAATATGCTACACGCAAAACTCTGAAAGACTTGTCTGAACAGCAATAATTAATTATGCATTTTGGGACTCCTATGAGCAAAGCAAATTGTTGCTCTTTCAGAAAAATGTTTTGAAGGAAAATTCCTAGTGATAAAAATTAGTTAAAAACACTCATCTTCAATGCAAAATGGATTGAAGACTTACATATAATCCCTGAAACTAAACTAAACTCCTAGAGGAAATCAGGGGAGATGCTTCTGGACTTTGGTCTTGGCAACGATTTCATGGAGACTAAACATGCAGGCAACAAAAGCAAATTAGACCAGTGGGGCTACATCAAGCCAAAATGCCTCTGTGCAAGCAAGCAGATCATCCACAGAGTGAAAGACAGCCTCCAGAACCGGAGAAAGTGTTCACAGCCACGTTCCGTATGGTGGGAATGATTTCCAAAATATATAAGGAAATCCTGCAGCTCGATATCCAAAAATGAGAAATGGGATAAAGATCTGGATAGACATTTCTCCAAAGAAGACCTGCAAGTGCCCAGTAGGTACACTAAACATTGCTGACCTGAACATTATGGAAATGAAATCAAAACCACTGTGAGATTGTCACCTTAAACTTGTTAGGTTGGTCATGATTAAATAAACAAAAGATAGCCGGTATGGGTGAGAATGTGGAGAGACTGGAACGAACTCTTGTGCATTGTTGGTGGATGCAGAAGTACAGCCACAGCTGCTATCAGAAACAGTATGGAAGTTTCTGGGGGGAAAACGTTAAAATAGAAGTACCTGATGATCTAGCAACTTCTGGGTGTCTATCCAAAAGAACTGAAGCCGGTTCTTGAGTTGAGGTCTGCGCCCCTGTGTTCACTGGAGCCTATTCACAGTAACCAGATGTGTTCACACCCTCAGTGCCCAGTGATGGATGAGTGACTGAGGAAAATGTGGAATATACATATAATGAAATGTGATTTAGCCTTAAAGAAAGATTCTGGAGGGCAGTATGCTACGTGAAAGAAGCCAGTCACAGAAGAACAGACACTGCATGATTCCATTTATCTGAGGAATCCAAAATGTCAGAAACAGACAATAAAACAGTGGGTGCCATGACCCGGGGGGTTGGTAAATAGGGAGTTGTGCGCAGCGGAGACCCGCAGTTAACAGTACTGCGCTATTCACTTACATTTTGAAAAGGGTAGAGCTCTCATTAATGTTCTTCTAATAAAAACTGAAACACACTCATCCTCTGTGGTGGCTGTGAATGAACCTTCTACTGATAGGTGTGATAGTCCGTGTACCCACAAGTGTAGTGAGCGACTGCCACTTCTTTATTAAGAAAATTTTGTGAATTTGGCAAAATATGTAATGATCTTATTTTCCCTTAGAAGCAGTGCACTTGGGTTCACCTGAGCCGTAAGTAAGATCAGGGGAAAGTCTTCCACATTCTGTGTTCTTTTCCTTAACTGAGTCTGCAAAATTTTTCTTTGATTTTACTTGACTTGTCAAATGCAATTTGATCTAGACCCATGGAAAATGTTGCCAACCAGTTAAGACATTTTTATTAATAAAATGGTAAACGTGGTAAAATATATCTTCTTTGCCAGACATTCATGACAGCAAAACAGAGAAGTTTCAGGGACAGGCTGGAACCTATTTCTTCCTTTCAGATGGATTCGCGCCTCCTGTCAACTTTTGGATAAAGAGAGAAATGTCCACAAGTTTCTCAACGTTATTTTAATTTCCTTTGCCATTTAAAATAGAAACATACGTGGACAAGGATTGATTTCTTTTTTATATAATCTACTCTAAAAATACTGATTTAAATCTGGGCGTGAGAAATAACTGGTATCTGATTGTAAAAGTAACACTGCCCTTCGCCAGGCTTAATGAGAAGCGTTTCCACAGGCTTGTCCACCAAGATTTCTCTCTTCATTCCTTGTTCTCCCATTGCATTTGTGGATGCTTGCATGGAAGTCGTTTGGGTCTGCGGCGAGTGGCATATCGTTGCTGCTCCTTCCCTTCTCTCACTCGAAGGTGAGCCTGGAGAGCTGCATCTGTTTGTGTCCATCTCTGTTCTGCTTAGGGCCTGGCACATACGGGTGCAAATGTGGAGCCAGCACACCGTACAGTGACCTGTCATGAGAATGGACACGTCACTCCATATGATAACCCTGACCATAGAAAAACTGTCCCTTAGATTTTCTTCTTTTAAAAAAAGATTTTTTTTTTATGCATACAAGAACTGGGGTACAGGCCAGAGGTGCGGGGGGGGGTGGCGGGGGAGAGGATTCACCAGAGACAGAGTGGAGAGCAGAACAGGCAGAGTGACGAAATACACTGCTGAGGGGAGCAGCGGGCAAGGCAGGAGAGGTCTGCTGCACCATGTGGGTCAGCTCCCTGGCCAGAGATCAAACTTGTGCTGCAATGACTGGCATTAGCTTGATAGCACTAAGACTTTAACCCCTAGGCCACCCAGAAGGCCCCCTCCCTTAGATTCTCATATTACTTCCGTAGATCAGTTTTATGTTACAGGTCCCAGACACTTGTTGATTTTGTTCATAGAGAATTGTTTTGTGTACTCTGGGGGTAGTTAATGACAGTTTGCCATCTGTTTCCCCTTAGCAGCCTTTTCAATCTCCCTATTCCGTTGTTCTGTGCCCTATTTTATATGGGAGACAACCTCTCCCTTTTAGCTGTTGATGATTTTGAACTGTTAGGTTTTCACTGGGAAATATGCAGACTATTCTTTGATCTTCTGCAAGCTGTGTTGGTGGCATAATTTGAATTTGGGTGCCATGCCTTATAAGGAGGTGTGTGTTGTGGGTCATTTGTAAAATGAAATGCCCTCTTTGATGTCTTTTGTTTTACGCTTTTTAAGTAGCTTTGATAGCTTTGACTTTTCTTTCCCAGGAATGACTTTTCATTGTTTTCATTCTAACAAAAATGAAGAGAACTGAGTTGCTTGAGTGCTTGCTGTGTCCCCTTTGGTGATGGGCGTTATTGCTATGAAGTCTTTCTTTCCTTAATCTGTGACATCCCCATTGACAGGTGAGGAAGCTGAAGCAGAAAAAGGAGTATGTTTTTGCCACTTAGCCTCTATTTTATCTCTGGTGTAACACAACACAGAGAACAGTCCCTCTGTCTTGGGTTAGTGGGAAATACATTGAAACTTGAATTTCTGTGAGATGGTAGATATCCTTGACACCCTCCCACCTGCCTTTAAATTTGGAGGCAGATATTACAAGTACTCTAAAATGTTTAATGTTTCCAACAAGGTAAGGGAATTTCCTGCTTGCCATACAATGAAGAAGTAGCGCAAGAGAGACCTTTGTTTCTTCTGAAGGTGCCCGTGTATTTGTGGGTCTTTGGAGCTAAAGATTTGGGTTTGAACTGCTGTGTGGTGACAGAAGATCCATTCAGCAGGAGGAACCGGAATGTCAGACCTCTCCACACTGACTCTCATCCCCCAGGAGAAAAGAAAATTTGATCTGAAACCATGGCAATGGATTTTTTTTTCCTCTTAATTGAAGTAACACTGGTTTAGAATGAAGTAACATTGTCATGGAACGCTGCTCCCAGCTCTCAGGGGGCCAGCAGGGGGAAGCTTGTGAAAGCAAGGGATAAAATGGATAGGCAGCTGGCCTTGCTTGATTCTGTCTTCTGAAGTTTCAGTTTTGTGCCACCTTCACAATCCTGAGTGTGTTCACATATTACCTAGATTCTTGTTTAGTATTTTTAAACAGATGATATTATACTTGCAATTGCTTTTCTAAAGACACTTTATTTCCCAATGAAGTATGGGAGCCTGTAATGCCTGCCCTAGGTAGAAAGTGGCTATGAAGGATACTAACTCAGCCCTAACTGTCTGCCACTTGTCCCGGCCCCAAGGCCTGGTCCTGGGGTAGAAGAAGGTGCAGGAGATGCTGAGGACAACGCACTCAGGCGCTCACTTCCTTGGAGGAACCAGAAGACGCCCCATGCGAGCACCCCGTGTTGGGGCCGCCCTGGCCCCAACACGTGCTGGGCTGGGCTGGCGTGGGGGTCAGAGCACCTGCTGTCCAGCCTTTACCTCCCGGAACCCCACGTCTAAGCCTCCTAGATTGAAATGCTCTTTGTTTTTTCTCTTTGAAGCTCTTTTAAGAGCCTGTGCTGATGGAGGTGCCAACCGGGTGTATGATATCACCGAAGGAGAGAGGACAAGGTAGGCCCCCTTCAATGCCCTGACTCCCGCTCACTCAGTTGGGCTGACTCTGTTCTTGGTGGATGGTGACTGTTCCTTTCCCTCACTTCACAGAAAACCTCCTCGGTGAGACAGCTGTATAACCATGACATCGGCTTTGTTTTGGGTGGTTTCAGTCGAACTAGACAAATCTTATTCTTACTTAAAAAATTCCCATTGTACCCCTGCAAAAGCCTGGATAAGTAGCGTGATCAAATACTGACATTTATGAGGATTTTAAACAATGATTAAAATAAAATTTCCAATGGTAATTTGAACTAATATTCGAACATCTTAAATGAATAAAAACTGATCCCATAAATGAAATATATATTCTGATGTAGAGCATGGGAAATTTTTATATTGGTGTTCCGTAAAGTCCAGCAAAATTTACTCTAACTCAATTACTTCCTAGTTTTATATATCCATACACACACACACACACACACACGGAGATAAATAATTTATTTCTTAATGATTTGGTATCTGTACTGTCTGATCTTCCTGATACTTGCCTAATGAGCTATTTTTAACTAAGAGATATGCTTGATGAAAGCAAAATTTAAAACAAGTTCATGCCAACATGTTTATAGTTCAACCTCTTGGCAAACATAAGAATTTATAGTCTGGATATAAGTAGACTAGCTGTGAAATTTAGTTCTCCTCCTAGCATGTGTGTTATAAAATATATAAAATGTTTATAGCTTAAAAAATCACCTCCTTGCTGCAAAAAATAAATGTATATGATGTAACATACTGCATGGGTGAGTTAAATATATATATTTTGAAATGATGTATTTTTCTTTATGGCATCAACATTTTGAACTTCAGGTTTCTAAGATCTGAACTGCTTTTTTGAAAGCAGCTGGTTGCTTATAGGAGGGAGGCAAGTTTCCTTTGAGACTGGACAGTGATGACAGGCCAGGAAACAACGTAAATTCTTAGTGTTTTGTACTCCCTTATTATTTTTTTTTTTTTACTTTATGGATTCCTCTGGTGACTTGACATGGACAGTGTGTGAAAAAATATTCAAGTATGTGATATAAAAAGCGCCTCGCCAGTGAGGTAAGAGTGTAATACCTAGGAGGCCACCTGGGTTCAGGCTGCTAGCCGGCTTACTGGCAAGCAGTGGATACTGAAGGCTCCTTGTCGGATAGTAGGTGCAGCTCTTGAAACATGATCATGTGCGCCAGAGCTGTCAGAGGTGTCGACAGTGTTCCTTGCTCCACCTTGATCATAAGAACCACTTAGAATACTTGTGAAAAACAGATTTCTATATTTTTTATTTGATTGGCTGGACATTAATTGGAAAGATAAAACACAGTTTACATTTGATGGCAAAAAGTATGATCAGATTTGGGGAGTGAGTACTATTATTTTCTTTGTTGTTATTTCTTAGCACATCTATAAGTAGTCATGGAAGCCTTCCAAGAGGATTTATATCATTTATGTAATAGCCACCTACCCATACAGGAAGATGTTCAATCAGGAAGGTACTTTCTGTGGATTGTCCAGTGGCAATAATATGTTCACAGTGATTCCTGCTCTGATGCTTAGGAGCATGGCTGGCCTGGGGGAAGGTGGAATGCGTAACAGAAAAGTGAATGATGCAAACTGCCTCATCTAAGTATTAAATCCTCAAATAAATCTCATTACATTCAAACCCTAACCAGTTAAACTAATGGGATACAGATGACTAAACGTGATTCCTATTAAATGTATTTTTAACCGAAAGACTTCAGAATGAAAGAATGAAATGATTCATTAATATCCATATCTGCAATGTAATACCGTGTAATGATGTGATGGACATGAATAGTGGAGAATTATCTCCAGCTGAAGACACTATGTTTGGAATGGAAACAAGGACTGGTGTGGACAGTCACAGAGAGCAGGGCTCTGGGGGAGCTCAGGCCAGCATCCCCGGTGCCCGTGGGGCCAACCTCCACTGAACATGTTCAGCCCTCCCTGCCTCCTTCCTGGAGAGTTTGCCTGTATCCTGACTCTCAGAGTCGCCTCTCACTGTCAGGGTTTTTTCCTAATAATCCTAAATGTTTTCTCTCATGGAAAAAAAATGCATGACAGTTGAATATATGTTAATGAGAGAAAGGAAAAGAAAAAGAAAATATTCTCTATTATTTCTTCCTAAGTAACAGGGAGTTGCGTTGGGTCTTGTCTATTGGTTCTGCCATTTGGACAGCAGAAAATATGATTAATTTTCTGTAGTTACCAACTCAAATATTTGTTTATAAATGTGTCATTGATCATAGTTACTCTTTATTCTCTTCCCATAGTTTTCAGTGACTTTGGTGACCCACGTATTTTGGATAAGTGTATTAATTCTGCTCTGAGAGCTGGTGGATTCTGATTTGGGTGTGGATCCAGTTTGAACATCAATCTCAGGTCAGATTAAAGACCCAGTCAGGAAAACACGAATGCCTAACCACTAGGGCATTTTTTTGTCCTCTTGAAACTTGTATAATAGAAGAGAAAATCAGTATTCAATGTGATAAATTATAAGGCAAATAATGACAAAGTTTGAATTCAGCATGATTGGTTCTTTGACAAAGGAAGACACTGAGGATGGACAGTTAATGTGGACTGAGGGTATTAGAAAATATTCTGAGACTTCACGTGGGGGTAAGGTTTGGGCTCAAGAGTAATGTGGTGTGTGTTTAAGTGCACGAGGTGACTGAGGGTGGAGGGGGGAGGTTCTCCTTCATGTCCTGGATGAAATCTGAACTGATTACCGTGAGAATAAGGGTTTGGTGAATTCTGCTTCTCAGTGCAGGAGAGATGTGGACTTTTATTGGTGAATTTAGTAGAGCAAATACAGATGTTGAATTATAAGAACACACACCTGAAACTTACTTTATAATGCAATAATTCAATAAAAAGTTATTAGATAAAAGACCGCGTTGGTTTTTAGTTATCTTTTCTGCCTCAGCCAGTTTCCTCCTTTGTTTTCTTCTTCCCTTTCTCTTCGTTACCTTTGCTGAGACCCTTTCTCAGCTGACTCTTCAGCCTGTACACATTGGTGCTGCAATAATGCATTACAGTCTACCATTCTGGCTGGTCAGTTCTTATGGCTCCTGTCCTGTCCTGATATCCTCAGATGGCTTAATTGCATGAGGGGGCATTTCTTATTGTCCTATCCATGCATCAGAGCGCAGCTAAAATAGCCCCTGCTCGGGAGTACTCCCCTCTGCTTCCAGCCTGATGTGACTTGACCTCTCCTAAGCTATCATAACACTTTTAAATTTGTGTTCACATTTTATCTTGATTTAGAGCTAAAAGACATACCCTTTACTTGGTTATAAATTTTTGGTGATCTGTTGTCCTTTAACTTTGCATAATACTTTGTAATTATTTACTTTCTCATTTTATCTTGTGATTTAGCTGCATGTAGATGTATCTCATCTCCCTCTCTGGTGGGGAGCATCTTGAAGGCCACAATCATAATTCATCTTCTTTTCATGCCTCAAAATAGCTTGTGCTAATGAGCATGAGAATTTATGGAATTAATGATTTTTCATTGATATCTTAGCAGAAATGTCACAAAGACTAAGCTTTCTTTCAGCCAGAAAATTCTAAGCTATAATAGCTATTGGAAGTATCTTGATGCTAGAGAAGAAATATCGAATAACTGCATCTTATTAACATAAGACAATGTGTCTTATATCTAAAAAGATAATCCATATTTTGTCCAAAATTGTGTGTAGTTTGTGTCTCACTTATTTCCAGAATATTGCATATTTTATAGCATTGGCAATGCAATGATTTTTTAGAGCTGTTTTGGACTTAGAATTTTCGTGGATTTTCTTAATTGAAGTCATATTGCATAATAACATCTCATAAGATTTAGGTGTGCATCATGATAAATCAACATCTCTACATACTGCATGAAGTTCATCTCTAAAAGTTCAGATAAGTCTTTTATCATGAAACTATCTTTGCCTTTAAATTCACTGGTAGTTTGAGAGCAACATGAAATATCAGTGCTAAAGAAGGAGGCTTGTTTTTAAAAAAACTAAGTTTTATGGACTTAGAGCTTGTCAAAGTTAGCATACTAGTCTGGAATTAACCACAAATCTTGGTGCTATTGTGTGGTAATTTGAAATGGGGAGTGGTGTTTATAGGTTTGCTATCTTATGGTTGCTGAATCCTGAATGGCCCCACAGAAGACAATTTTTATTCAAACATTGTTCTGTTTAATTCGAATGTTTGGAAGTTGATTTTCTGTTCAACTTAAAAGATGAGCATCTGGCAGAGATTCCTTGAGTTGACACAAATGGCCACTCATGTGAACATGTGACTCGTGACTATGGTGGCACAGGGAGGATATGAGACAGTGAAACAGGAGGGCGCGGCTCTTTCTTGATCTCTTCTGCTCACTCCATTGATTTCCTCACAGCTAAGATTCCATACTTTCTGGTTTATGCATTCCTGTGACTTTCTGGTTTATGCATTCTCATCAGCAGATCAATACCACCTTTCAGAGTGATCAAGTGGAGGGGATTGTTGTAACTCTAACTCTTTAAGACTCGGTTAAACCAATTTTCAAATATAAATAACTGAATAATGTGGGAGGCTAGCTGTTACAATTTAGCTTCTAAAGTCTTTTTCAGTATAATTAAACCAGCCATCCACAGCAAGTATCTGATACCCCCTGGAAGGAATCAGACAGTCTGTCTCCACAGGAGCAACTGTTAAGTCTTGTTCTCTCAGCCCCTTCTTTGCAGGCCGGGAACTGTGTTGTGAGAGAGCAGGCCTGGACTCGTAGTCAGATCAGAATTCAAAATCTGATCTGCGACTTGATTGCTGGGAGATATTTAGCAGATACTTTCACGTCCTTGCTCTGCAGACTCCAATGCTGACATTTCAGGGAGAGATTCCTATCTTCTGGAATATTCAGAGAATATTCTCTGAATATTCCAGAAACATATCACTTGGACTGGCCCTAAGAGATTTGGATCTGTTGAGAGGATGCAGGATGACCCTTCAAAGCTGAAGTAATTGAAATATAGCGTAGCTGGACGTGTGCAGAAAGCAGTCTTAGGCTGTAGCTGTGAATATTCTTGTCAGTAAACATTCTATAGGCAGTAATTGTATGACTTCTGGGAAAGGTAGTGAGCACTTTTAGTGTGGCTGTAGTGAAGGGAGGCATTATTTGGCTTCTCAGGTTCTTTGTTTTTAATGAGCTTGTTCAGGTGTAATTTCATCCAAAAAAAAATTCTTCTAGTCAATGCATAAGGTGCTGTTAGCATTGAGGTGGTGTGTGTTCTGTCCACCACCACAGGCGGGTTAAAACACAGCCGTCATCTCTGCCATGTCTTCCCTCCTGTCCCTTAGCAGCCAGGGCTTTCCTCTGGTGCCTGGGCTTCTAGAATGTCATATAAATCATGGCTTGCTGTCTTTGGTGCCTGACTTTTCCATTTACCACATGCTTTGAGATTTGTCCTTGTTATTGTGTGTATCAGAAGCTTGCTCCTTTTCACTGTTGAGTCATGTTTCATTGTATGGCCCACCATGCTTTGCTCATTTATTCAGTGCAGGTGATGGACTGGACTCTTAAGACTTGCCCTTCTAGTTGAATCTGTTGTCGTTTTTCCTAGTGCTTCAGTGGGAGGAATGTTAGTTCTTTTAGTTAGAACCCAACAACATTTCAGAGTTGTCATTTCAACCCTGGAGTTCTGTAAATAGTAGAGACTGTATATAATAAGCTTGCTCAGTATTACTTGGTTTTTATTGTTGACATGATCATGTCAAAATTGTTTTGGAATAAGTTGTTAAGTATCTGAGCATAAATCATGAGCTGTATAACCTGTACTATATCTGACAACTGATTTCAGTTAACCTGTGACAATAATTTTCTCAGTGTTTGGAATTTATTTTAATTGATGTTCAAGCATTTCATGGTGTAGTCAAAAAAAAAAATACACTTTCAGTATGCTTTAACATTTATAGAAAGAGCGTGTACTTTGTTTAGGAAAACCAAAGATTTTTGGTTTAGTTTGATCTTACAAGTCTAGCCTTAAGCAATAGTTAGTTACTTTGGTAAGTTTTTATTAAAAAGTATTTAGGCAATCAAATTACTAAGCTCTGTAGGCATGTCAACGTTATTGGGTCTTTGAATCAAAGTTATGGAAGGTAAAAATGATTAGCACATTTAAAAGAAAATTTATAATAGGAGTCTAGGTATTAAAGAGCCTTGCACTACAAACTCTGAGGGCATATTTATCTTGAATTATTGATTGGATTAGGTTAGTAATATATTTTAGTTTGTTGGTTATCACATACTATAAATCAGAGATCTCAAAGTTATCCAGGCATAGCTCTGAATCATTTCAGGGCATTGGAGGAGGGGAAACGTATATGCAAAGATGCTGTGTTTGTCAGATCATGCATGAAGTCAAAATAAATTTTCAGAGTGAAATTGTTTTAAGCAACTGCAGGGAGTCAGTTTACAACTAAATTTAATCAGAGGCCTTGTTCTTTATGGCTATTCTATTTCATAAAGTATGTTCTTGACAAAACCTTTTTCCTGCACTGTGGATGGAGTCTTCAGAAATAAATTACCTTCAGATGATTTTTCAGAGAAACCTGGGTCATTTGTCAAAAGTTTTGAGCAGCATGTGGCTCTCTTAATTTAGCTTTTTGAAAAAAAAAATCAAGTTGAATTATTTTCTAAGCACTTGTTAGTACAATTTTAGAGCTTGTGTTTTTTTCCTCACATTTTGGGGCTTATTTTCAATATATTGTTAGATTGCAAAGTTAAGAATAGAATATTCCCCTCCTATACACACACACACACACACACATACGTTTTTAGAAAGGTGTGGGATGGTGCCTTTTTGATATTTCATGCGCGTTGAAGTGAGTACACATTCACACATGCTTGCACCCATGCTGAGATCCTTCCTGCATGGTTTTTTTTTGTGATTAAAACTTTGATTTTATATTATTGGACTGATAATAAGCAGAATAGCTATGACAAAAGGTGGCATATGCTTATTTGTTGACATGTCATTACCGGGCATGCATCTGAGCCCATGATGGGATTGCACCTGAGCCAGCAGTGGCCTTCCAGTGATCAGCGGCCAGGAAGGTGACAGCTAGATTCCGTGCAAGCAGTGGCTAGTTAATAAATTTTGGGTGAAAGTATCCAAATAGCAGCTGCATCAAGATGAGCCCTGAACTGTCACTTGCAATCCTGGGTTAGAGATCTGAGAGTGGTTTAAAGCAGTGCTCCTTGAAGACCTCAGTGTTGCTATAACCTGAGAGGTCAGGCATCTGCTGAAGACCAGCAAAGTGGGTATTTTAAGTACAGCAGAACACATTCACCACTGTGAAGGCAAAAATCACAGTGTGCATATATATGAATAAATATGTACATGTATGCTGTTCTATTTAATATGCTTAACTCTGGAGAGTATATGCCCTAGGAAGTAGGAGACAGAGAAAGTAAGGGGAAGGGGACTTAAATCATAAACAAGAGACCATTAATCTTTAAAAGTCAAGATCTGAAGGAACTAGGGTCTCCCTGGTGGCCTAGGGGTTAAGTCTCAGCGCTCTCACCATTATGGCTTGAGTTTGATCCCCTCCCAGAGAGCCAACCCAACCCACGTGGTGCAGCAGAGCTCTCTGGTCTCCACTGCTGCTCCCCCTTCAGTAGATCCACCTGTTCTGCTCCCCACTCTCTCTGGTGAATCCTCTCACCCCCAGCACCTCTGGCCTATACCCCAGTTCTTGTATTCATAACAAATATATCTTAAAAAAAAAAAAAAAAGGATTTGAAGGAACCGGAGTAAAAAACCATGTATTAAAAATATTGACTGAACCGCTAAACCCTGTGATTAGCCCTTGTATTGAATGAGGTCAGCGGTTCTTTCCTTGGATTGTAGGGAAGAAGTAGTGTTTCTGCCATAGGATTTCAACCAGTGAACCCTTGTTTTTTGACCCTGGATGTGAGGTCATCTGTTTCTGCTGGATACCATTTAGGGATGTTGGAACCTGGGGTGCTCCATACCCTGTATGTATGGGCCCCTGGGATGTGCTACTTAGGGTTGAAGGAACTATGGGAGGTGGGGGGTTGAAGCCCCATCACTCTTTAAAAGTGATTGTTTAAAGTACTTGTGCCATCCAGAGACCCACACTGCAGCCCTCTCTCTCAAGACTCTTGTCCATCAATTGTAAAAAGTCAGATGTGCTTAAGAATTCAACCAAGGGCTTCAAAACAGTGCCCTAACTCAGACAACTTCCCTGCCTGCTCTTTTAAACTTTGCCATCCCCTGTCCTGGGGGAGCACCCCTTGCACCTGTCCCTGGGATGTGGACCTGATCATGATCCCTAGTAAACAAAAAAAAAAAAGAGTAAATATTAGATCCCCACTCAGCCAATTAATGGTTTCTAAAAACCATTGGTCTGCCCCTTGAAATGTTGAGGAATTAGTTTTGCCATCAAATGGACATACTGTTGTGCAGATTCTGTAAATCAATGTCCATATCTGATTCATTTATAAAAATGCTTTTTGGTAAAAAGCCCTCTTAGAAAATTTATTGATAAAAACATTCTGCTTTCTTCCAATAATTATAACCCTTGTCTTTACAAACGCAGACCCTTGCAGTATTTCTGCAGCCGTCTCTCCCAGCAGCCACCGGTGTGCCTGGGCGGTGTTGGGGCTGGTGGTGCCCATCCCTCCACTCTCCTCCTTCGCTCAGCTGACGTTTTCTGTGGGTGTTTCTACTTAACTGGACCAGATGCCTTGTTCTTCTTTTTGTGTGCCCTTATCCACTGATTCCCTCAGGAGGGGGTGTCCAGCACAAGGAAACCCCCTATTTGTGCCCCCACCACATGAAATAGTCCCAGATTTAGTTCCTTTATTAAAAACAAGACAAGCTTCTAGCAGAAAACCTATTTTCTAACTGCAAGCATAGTACTTAGGAGGGTAGCAGAAGCGTGGAATGCAGCTTTCTCTGTACAGCTTGCCAGATTTATTTTTCACTGCATGCAGAATTCACTTGTTTATCACTAGCGGCCTCTAGTGTGCATTCACTTTCTTCCTGCTCAGCTGTACATTAATAGATCATTAGAAACTGGAGAGCAGTTCCCTGTGTGAGGAACAGGAAGAATCATCTTGCCATTTTATCAGTCAGTGAGAACGTTTGCACATGCCAGAGCGCTCTTAGGGTTGTGTTACAGGAACTGGCCATCTGAGCCCCTGTCCTCGGCGTGGCAGTTACTGTCCATGGTCCCGACTCTGCGGGAGAAAGAGTCCAGGTCACGCCCTGTGCTCCAGGCCTTTAATGGGGTGCAGTCGATGTAGGACACTGTGGGAAGGTGCCCAAACAGCACTCTCAGCCAGATCTTAGGGCGATAGCCGACCTTCACTATTCTCAATTTAAGCAAAACTGTAGTCAAGTGATCTTTATTGCAGTCATAATTACAAATAAAAATATAAAATTGCAAATAAAAATAATATAAAATAAATTAGTTTAAAAGCGCCAAGTCTGTATTATTTAGCAACTACCTTAGCATTTTTGTTTGTTTTGGCTTTACATATTCCTTCATTTTTTTTTAAAGTCACACCCTTCCTTACCTCCTCCCACCTAGTTGTAGAAGTAATGCAAGCTCACTGGCGTGAACTTGGGGCATACAGGAAGATACAAAGGAAAAAGCAAAAATAACTTGAAGTCATCTGGAGTCCCACAGCTTTGTCAGTCTTACTTCTGCACGGCTCTCTGATCTATGGCACATGTTGCTCACAGGTAAAAGAGGGAGTTTCAGGAACGGCCTGCTTGCCATCTTGCCTGTTTTCTTAAAATTATATTATTATAAAGTTGTATTATGAAGACATTTTCTTGTGATGTATACATTTTGTTATGTTCTTACTTATCAACCATTCTCCCTGTACTAGAAATGTGTGTTCACAATTTTTTATGAGTACAAAGTTGATAAGCAAAGCTTTGTATGAGTTTTTGTTACTTAAAGTAGATTCTTGGAAAATAAGATAAGGGGTCAACAGTTATAAATTTTTAAAAAATCACTTAAACCCACATTGACCATTCGTTTTCTAGAATCTTTGTGCTCTTTGTATCTACTGGCATGTAGATTCATATCCATTTCTGTCTTCTTTTGCCTGCTTTATTTTTTAATTGATGTGTTATGCATGAAATTATATCCCATTGTATGGTAGCATGTTTTAGATTATGCAGTCATTGTGCCATAATTTTGCCAACACTCTGCTACAATGGAATAAATGAGAGCGAAGGCTGGTTACCGAGGTGACGAAGAGTTGATCTGCAGGGTCTTTGTTGATCATGCTGACAATGCACTGACGTGAGAGACCCGAAGCCCTTGAGGGGTGCTGGGCGGAGGAGGGGCCCCACTGTCTCATGAGGGCTGTAGCATAAAAAATGGCAAGAAAGCACCTGATTCAGAGCAGAGTCTGAAAGTAGAGTCTGTGGAACTTGTTGGCAAATTAGTTGTGCGGTGGAAAATGATAGTCATCAGCTAATGATTGTATGATTTCAAGGTGACCTGTGCTTCATGACTGTCACCTGGTGGAAATCTTTCGGATTCCTGCGACAGCATCTTTCCTAAGTGCTGAAGGGAACTTCTTGTGCTCTATTCCTCTCTTTTAGGATGATGGCTTGCATATCCTTATGTAATCGATAGAAGCAGCAAGAACAAACAGAAATGAATGAAAATATAAAATAGAGAAAATAGCAAAGCAGTGTTTGCCTTAAATTCTTTTTTGTCCTTCTCTAAAGGTTTTAGTTCCTGCTGTGGTGGATGCTGTGGGAGAATAAGGATTAAAAGCACAAAGGTTAGCCAGGCAGCTTATGACGTGTGACTTGGGTAGACTTGGGAGCAGCGGACAACCTGTCAGTGACCACAATGGCATTTCTTATCACTAACTGCATTTATTGAATTCTGTGTAGTACGTCTCAGAGAAGCATGAAGCAAAGTAAATTCCACAATGTGATTCAGTGCCAGTGAGCCAGGCTTTCATGTTTGTTGAGGTAAAGAATTGGCATTAACCTGTATAGAAGCTTTGGGATTCTTTCCTGTTTGTAAATAAGAAAAGGTGAACCCTTCTACTCTGTGCTCTGTCAGGCTTAGCACGATTTGCCTCAAAACACAGGACATTTTCTGGTGCTACCTGGTGGCACCACCACCACTACTTCCTTCCAGGAAATAGGAAGCTTATTTTTCCTTCAAGTAACCTCTCTCTCCTTCTCCCTCTCTAGCCACCTTTGGAAAAACAGTTACAGCAAAGGGGCACAGTGACCTGAGTTTTAGAGCCAGAGGAAATATTTACTTGTACAAGATATTTACTTGTGCAAAGTCAGATTGCAGATTTGACTGCATGTGGCTTGCAGAGGCCTGTCCCGGAGCACGAGAGCCAAAGTCACTCCCAGGCTTTAAAGATTCAGCACCTTTACAACCACGTCAGCCGTGGTGACTGGTGGTAATTCAGCTGTGGTCTCAGACACGAAGATGTGGCCTTCCTGATGGACGGGGTCTTCCTCCTCACATGCCCTTTTCCTCCTAGAGCTTCCTACTTTCCTTCTTTCCATTGCCAGAATAGGGACATTTATTCTTTCTCACCCTCTTATGCAGTGACAGTAATTACGCAGCCTCTCCTCCCCTTCTCCTGCCCCCTTGCTTCCCAGAGCCTGGCTCTGCTCCACACCCCAGGGCATTGTGCAGCAGCTTCCAGGTACTGGCCAGTGCTGCAGCAGCCTGGATGTTTCTCTGCCCCCACGCAGGCTTTTAGCCTTTGGGGACTGACTGCTGTCATGTCTGCAGGGTGCTGCATGGAGTATATACTTAAATATTTGAGAGCTTGAGTTAAATATCCTATATGTGGAGGATTCATGACTAGATGACTTTACCTGTGACCTCTTCTTTGCGCTTTCTCTGTGTTTACAATTTTTAGCTGAACTTGGGCACTGATCTAGTCAGTGATCTCAGACACCAACTGTCTAAAATTCTTGTTATTTTGTTTAAACACGGTATTAAGATTATCGATTTCTGAACCTTAAATATTGGTTTAATGTTTTGAGATTGAAACTGCTCATTGCTCGTGGAGAATATTGGGACATGAGTAGAGAGATCATTGAACCAGTGTGAGTGGTTGCCTCTTGGAGGCAAGGGTGTCTGTCCTTCCTGTGTGCTGCCTTGACTTGGAGGTTTCTTCCTTGCTGGCTGCTTTTGTCATGCCTGGGCAGTGGGTGGTAGAAAGCCCCAGGCCACCCCAACTGTTTCTACTGCCTTTTACCTGCAAATCTTGTTTCCATCCTAAAAGCTGACACTTGGTCTTTTAAGAAAAACCTCTTGCAGGAATGATGAGAGAAAAGCTGTGTACTTAAGTACAATTTATACATTTTGTTTTCCAGAAACATATTGTATAAATATGGTTTCGTAGTAAAACCATCTTGGGACACAAATTCTTGTTTAGGCCTTGAGGTATTATGGCCCCTTAAGAAAAAAATCTACTGACCCCTGGCCTAGAATATGGTCTACTTGAGGAATGTTCTATGTGCAGATGATAGTGTGTGTGATTGCTGCCATCGGCTAGAGGATTTCAGAAATACCAATTCGGTGAAGTCTCTGGTAGTGTCTCTTACACTCTCACTGTTTAAACAGCTTTGTCTTGAGATAAGAAATTTGTCTGTTCTAGGCCAAATAACATCACTCAATAGGTCAAGTGGGATTGAAATCATACAAAGTAGGTTCTATAGCGCATAGTTTTCTCCCTTTTCAGATTCTGTGTAATGTGCCATAGAAAATATGGCAGTCCAGTAGTGTTTAGTCTACCTGGAGATGTATACAGCATCTATCAATCTGAGAACATTTTCATCACCTCACAAAGAACCCCTGTATCCTTCAGCTATTATCCCCGCCTGTCCTCCAGCCCTAACAACTACTAACCCATCTTTTGTCTTTAGAGATTTCCCCATTTGTGGCTTTCATGTGAATAAGATCATTTATCATGTGGACTTTTCTGACTGACTTCTTTCTTGTTGCATGTTTTTGAAGGTCATCCAAGTAGTAGATGTATCAGTATTTCAAGCCTTTTTATAATCAATAATATCCCTTGTTATACTTCATTCTTCTTATCTCTTCATCTACTAGTGGGTATTTGGGTTGTTTCCACCTTTTGTCTATTAAAAATAATGTTGCTGTTAACATCAGTTTACAAGATTTCATGCACACATGTATTTTCATTTTTGTTGATTCTATACCTATGAATAGAATTATAATAAAATGGTACCCTGTGTTTACTCATTTAGTACTAGACTGTTTTCTCCTCTGTTCAGATTCTTTGCCCAACTTTAAACTAGATCCTTTAGCTTATTGAGTTATAAGATTCTTTAAATAGCCTACAAAGAAATCTCTTATCAAATACATGATTAGCAGATTTTTCCCCCATTTGTTGGGCTGCCTTCATTTTCTTCATGGTATCTTTTGGACCACAAAATTTTTAATTCTGATCAAGTCTAATTTATGTATTTTTCTTTTGTTTCTCATGGTTTTGGTGTCATATTTAAGAATTCTTCGCCAAATCCAAGACCATGAGATTTTATACCACTATTTCTTGAAAATTTTTATAGTTTCAACTCTTACACAGAAATTTAACCCATTTTGAATTGATTTTTGTATGTAGTGTGAATTAAGTGTCCAACTGCATTGTTTTGCTTATGGCCATCTGTTTATTGTAGCTCTTTGTTCAGAAACCTGTTGAAAAGGCAGGTCTTGCCACACTGAGTGGTCTCAGTCAAAAATTAGTTCACCTGAGACTTGTGGTTTTATTTACGGGCTCTCAGTTGTATACCTTTGCTGTGTGTATCTGACCTCATGCCATTACCATGCTAACTTGACCATTGTGTTTTGTGGTAAGTTTTGAAATTGAGAAGTGTGAGTCCCACTTTCTTTTTTTATTAATTTAGTTTTTCTGTGTTCAAGTCATTAAGAAATAAAACCCTTCCTGGCTCATTTCATGAAGCCAGTATTTCCTTGATATCAAAACTAGACAAAGATAATTCAAGATAAGTAAACTATAGACCAATGGCTTTTTAGAATTTGGATGCAAAACACCCTCAACAAAAGACTAGCAAACTGTATCCAACAATATATTAAAAGAATTCTACACCATGAGCAAGTAAGGTTTGTTCTGGGAGTACAAGGTTGGTTCAACTTCTGAAACTCAATTAAGGCAATGCATTGTTTCAGTAGAATAAATAATAAAAATCACAATAGACAAAAAATAAAAGCAATTGATAAAATCCAACACTCCTGGTGACAGAAACACTCAAACTAGGAGTAGAAGGTAATTTCCCCACACTGAAATTTGTGAAAACCCCAAAACAAAATATAGGTGATCTGCTCTACATTTTGAATTTTGTCTGGTTTTCTAAGTGGTTATTTTGAGATGTAAATTCCTGTAGCTTGAGCAGATAGAGCAATCTGTATTTTTTTATGCATACAGGAACTGGGGTACAGGCCAGAAGTACAGGGGGTGAGAGGATTCACCAGAGACAGAGTAGGGAACAGAACAGGCAGATTGACTGAAATCCACTGCTGAGGGGAGCAGCAGGTGAGACAGGAGAGGTCTGCTGTGCCATGTGGGTAGCTCCCTGGCCGGGGATCGAACTCATGCAGCAGTGACTGGTGATGGCTTGATAGAGCTGAGACTTTAACCCCTGTGCCACCAGGGAGGCCCTGTATTTTTCAATTTCTTAATGACCTATGAAATTTATATCACTTATATTTAGAGTGCTCAGTTACAGAAGTGAATATTCATACTTTTGTTTACTACCTTTAATATATGCTTTCGAAAAGCCTCATGTGATTTGGTAATTGTGACTGTGCCACTTCTCTATTAATTGAAATAAGCTCTAAACCTGGAAACAGGAATAGAACACACTTTGGGCTCGATTCGCTACCGTGTAACTGCACTGCACTCACATTTCCTGCTTGACTACCATGCAACTATGGTTGCTTACCTCTGGTTAATTAGGATGATAAAAATTAGCCTTATAATTTGTTTACAAAAATTGACTGAAATTACTATAATTTATAATTATAATATGCATGAGTATTGTACAGAGACTGATGTACAAGAGTTAATTGAAAAATGTTTTCTGGAAGGTTTCTTCTAGAAGAGTCCTCAGATCTTTCTCCTTTTTGTATTTTTTTTTTTTTTTGTAGAAAAAAGTTAGCCAAAGTTCATTTCTCTTTTATCTATATAATACTGTTTTCCTGTTAATATTTCATATGAAGATATAAGTGAATTTACATGCTTGCTTTTCTTTGCTATTCACAGTGTAAGATAAAAAGAGATCAAATTCTCTTTCAAATGATATATCCTAAGGAGACAGATGTTCAGCTGACTGTGTGTATCAGCTTATATTTTTCTTTTTTATTTATTGTCAAAATCAATATGATATTTGAAAACTGCTAAATTGAATCTAAACACCAAGGGCCTACATTTGTACAGCAGTGTGAAGTCAGCCTTATTAGGATATCACATGATTCAAACTACATAGAGGCAGAGTCCAGACTTTCCAGTGGCTGCTTTACATGGTGGAGTAGTTTGGATGCCAGCCATACAGACAGAATTCACTGGACTAGTTAGATCTCAGTTCCTTACTAAGGATAATGCAGGTATTTGAGGGATGATTGCTTTTATCCCTTGCAGCACAGTCTCAATCCATTTGGGCCACTTTATCAGAATGCCATAGACCAGGTGGCTTACGATAACGCACACTTATTTCTCACAGCTCTGGAGGCTCAGGATACCAGCAGACTCAGTGTCTGGGGAGGCCCGCTTCTTAGCTCAGAGTGGGCTGGCTTCTCTTAGTCCTCAGACAGTGCAGGGGGCAAGATGGCACTTTGGGGTCTCTTTCATAGGGCACTAATCCTGCTCCAGAGGGCCCCCCCCATCTAAATCACTGCCCAAAGCCCCACCTCTTACTATCACATTCAGTGTAGGATTTCAGCTTATGAATTTTGTTTTTTTTTTTTTTAAATAATTGATAGTTATGGTTGTGTTTTTTTATATATTTTTTAAAGATTTATTTATTTATGCATACAAGAGCTGGGGTACAGGCCAGAGGTGCGGGGGTGGAAAGGATCCACCAGAGACAGAGTGGGGAACAGAACAGGCAGAATGACCAAAATTCACTGCTGAGGGGAGCAGTGGGCGAGTCAGGAGAGGTCTGCTGCGCCATGTGGGCTGCTCCCTGGCCTGGGATCAAACTCATGCTGCAGTGGCTGAGCACAGCTTCACAGGTTGCGTCTTAACCCCTTGCTTAACCCCTTGCATCATAACCCCTGGAGGTCCCAGCTTATGAATTTTGGAGGGACACAAATATTCAGACCATAAGAAGTACTAATACCCTGTGACTCATATGCATTTTAATCTGTGTGTTTTTGAATGCTGGTAGATGGAGCCATTTTAAGGAAACTTAGAAAATAAGTGAATATTTGTAATCGGAAAGAAAAAAGAACTAATAATCTGTTCTGTGTCTTAAGATGGGTAAGGTGTAAGGTATTAACCTAAGTAGGTATAAAATGAAATTGAAAGGAATGGATAGGTGACAGGGGTATTTTGAGGAGAAAAGTTTATAGAAAGATGTTGAAACCAGACCTGTTCTGAAATGAGCTGGTGTCTTTCGATCAACTTATTAATAATGAACTCATATAGAAATGACCATCAATATGCTTAATGTCCCGTGACTATGTCTAGAATCAATTGACTAATGTGAGACTTTTATTAATGAAAACTTCAACGAGTAGCCATTATTGGTTAGATAAAGAAGAGACTGAGCAGTTTTTGTGGTACAGATCTGTGTGGTAGAACTTTCTCTTACCGTTTTTTCCTAGGAAGACCTATAACTTAGAAGAATTAGTCCAGCACAGACTAATTAGACTAGGTTTGACCTAGGAAGTAATATTTCCAATTAAGTTAAGAACTTGGGGGGGGGGAGAAACTATTCGGAAGGGCAGGAGTGGTGTTGGTTTTCATGGCCATCTTTATTAATTTTTTCCTGAATGTGCACATGAGCTCTTCTGAGCCAGGCTTCTTCCTGCCTCTGTCCTCCACTCCGTTGCCCACCCTTGGCACAGGCCACGAGAGCAGGTTAGCTGTCTCGCACAAGTGGCTGCACATCCTGGGGACAAGAGATGAGCACATAGTTTTATTTTCTCAGTTTATTAAGGGGAGATGGCAGCTTGCTTCTCCACTCTTGAAAGGGTCTCTGTGGACATTTTATGGGCTTGAATCCTAACCCCAGCCCATTGACACAACAGCAGAATCTCTCCAGCTATAAGTAGCCTCCTGTGTCACAGCCTGGACACAGGTTCTGGGGCTTCATCTCTGTTTACAGGTAATATCCAGGGAGACCAAGCTAGCCTCCCTTTAATTTAGGTGTTAATCCCTCTGGTTATGTAACAATCTGGACCTCTTGAGAAATCTTATAGAAGATTTGCTATTTTTATCAAAACAATTAACTAACTATAAATTTACTTCTCATGGTATGTGAAGAGTAGAATATTTCTGAAGGAAATGAAAGCAAACCGCTCCTTCTTTACATGAAATCCATTTCAGAAGCTGGGAAGGAAGGTTAGGGCTGTTTACAGGAGCCTGAGAAATCTAGGGAAGTTGTATTTATATGCAGGTAAGTGTTTTAAATGGGAAGAAATTCTACCAGTTCATGTAGATGTTTTATGTAGAATATTAAAAGAAGATTATATGAAATGAGTTAAAAATATATGTGTAGCAAGGAAGGGAAATAAGATAAGGTGATATGATCAGGCATATGCATTTTTATAAATGTACTACATTTGTAGTACATTTGTAGTATCTTAGATCTATGTAGAAGTCTCCTACTTTTAGAAAGATGTCAAAAGGATATTTGGAAAATGTTTTATTGACATCTGCTTTGCTAGGTATTTTCAATCCTCACCATCATTTACTCCGTTCAATTCTGTTAAAAAGCTCTGAAGCAGTGTGAGTTTACAATAATGTAAATAAAGGTAAATATATATAAGTATATGTATATATGCACATCTATAAGGTAATATGTAAACATTACAAGTTTTTGTATTGGGTTTTTCAACTGGGAGATTTTTTTTTTTTAAGTTAAAAAAATCATCATGATGGTTATTGAGATAACACTGGTTTGCAACACTGTATATGATTTAGGGTTTTAGGTTCACATCTCTACACTTTGTGTTACTATACCATGCCCACCACCAAAGCCCCAATAATCCTCCACCTAGTCTGTTTGAACTGGGAGATCTTTTCAACTTTTTTATTTTAAAGTTAAATGTTGATTGATTGTATGGCTGTTGATGAATTAGTTGGGTATGTAGGGGTCCCCTCAATCATACTATAGTGAAACCACAAGTAAAAGATAGATCATCCCATTTGCTCTAAAAATAGACTGCTTATTTTTCCTTCTGAGTATATTAGTCCTCTCCCTGTCCTTATACTCACACATTTAAAGATAAACAAATAAGGAGTCTTAATTAACTGACTTTATGGAACTTTCTTTCAGCTTTTTGCCTGAATTCATCAGTGGTGACTTTGATTCTATTAGACCTGAAGTTAGAGAATACTATGCTAATAAGGTAAGCCATGACACCATATTTAAGATTTTTCTCATATGATTGCTCTTACCGTGTTTCTGGTTCTGTTTGTGTATGTGTAGCGATTGAGAAACTGATTAGTTACTTAAAAGTGTTTGTAGCAATTGCAACATACATGCAAATGGGAATTTAGAAAATGACAAGCAGAAACATAATCTTAGCAATTCTATTACCATCAGTTCAACATTAATCAGTACTTTAAGGACCTATATTTTAAATGAGTTTGTAGTTTCCTAGGCTTGTTTAATAACATAACATTTTTTCTTACATCCTCATTAGTTATATATTTTTCACAAATCATTTTTAATTTCAGTTAGTGAATGTACTTTAGTTACCCTATTCCCATTTGGTGCACACTTAAATTGTGTCCATTTTTTGCATTACAAGCTACTAAATACATATCTGTAAATGAATTTTTGTAAAAATATGTAATTGTTCTTAGAATTTTAGCACCACAATTTTTTCAAGTATTGTTTCTTGAATCTATTATTGCTGTTTTGAATAAAGCTATTCACGGCATGTTGAAATTAATACATAATAATGTGCTGTTGTTGTGATGTAATAATAAGGTTTTCAGCTTACTGAGATGTTCATTATGTCACTACTGGGCAGATTTCCAGAGATCATTGCCATTTAAGAACATATAAATGAGAATGATGAAGACACAAGGAGTGCATTGTAGTAATTAATAATTTGTTTTCATTGACTTTAGAGGACAGTGCAGAGACTTTAAAATAAAAAATTATCGTCTCACCAGTTCTTTTAGCCACACCACTGTTGTTTGTGTTATTCTGAACTCACTTTAGCAAATTGCACGTTTTTAAAACAATGTTTACTAAAATCATAAGAGCTCGAAAAACAAAATCTTAAAATGTTCTTTCTAAGACCTGGGAGTGGATGAGATAAACTTAAAAAAGATAAACCCTCATAGGAAGGAGGAAGAAAAGAAGGGGAAAAAAAAAAGAAAGCATGATCCTTCGTGGGGAAACAGAGGCAGCAAGGTTATAAGCATAGGCTGTTAGAATGTGGAAATTCTGGGCCCACAGTGAACGCAGATCTGTGCATTTTCCATCTGCCCACCAGCTGCCTCACCTCTCCATCAGCAACCCAAGATGGTTCCCAAGTCAGTGTTGGATATTCATGCTCAATTACTTTCACACTGGCAGGTTCCTACTCATTCCCCACTGTCTCACTTCTCATTAACTCCATACCTCAACCTCGTTGGGATGGAGAGCTCTCAGCCTTGCTGACAATGCAGAGTTTTACAAATTCATAGAAACTAATCATGTTTGGGGGAGCAGATGAAACAGCGGGAGAGGCAGGGGCAAGCAGAATCGGAAACAAGTTAAAGATCTGGCAAGATGTGCTGTTCCCCCTCTCTAGCTGCTGGCTGGCTTGTCCACACTAGAAAAGTCAGTCTGATCTCTGCTGTTTAGGAAGTAAGCAGAGACCAGCCTGGTTGTTTCTGAATGTAACCTAGTAGCCTCGGGTCTGGGGTAATGGAAACTTGTGAGTTAATGATTTTCAATTAATTTCTCTGATATTTCTTTTTTCACTTTGTTTTTGCCTTAAAAACAAATTTATATTTGTTAAGGTTTAGTTTGTAAGGTAAGATGAGCTGAATCTTCTAATCCCTGCATTGCATTGTTCTGAGTTGACAGATTACAGTCCAGTTTTTTCATATAGCAGTGGGGACTGATTTTGAACTTTTTGGGTCTTTTCCTAGAGGGCACAGGATGGTGTTTTTTATATAGCTAATGTGCCCTATATAGCACATGGCAAGTGTTTGCTGTAGTTTTAATAATGATGGTAATGACAAATTAATGCAGCATCACATACAATTCATATAAGCCATTATCTCCAGCTTAAGCAGTCTTTAAGCTGCTCTCTCTACTACAAATGAAAGGAGGTTATCTCCACTTTCAAATAGACTCCCTGCACCACTACCTGGTCTGGCTTCTCAATGAAGCTGGGACTGGCATGAAGAAAATAAAATAAAGAAAAAATGTAAAAATCTGAAGAGTTGTTAAGAAAAAAAATCAGTTGGATTTTGTAGCCAACATTTATCCATACAACTCTTTCTCCACAATTGCTATTAAATCTTTGACTTATTGGGGAAAAAAAATCCAGTTTTCTCTTACACAAAACAAACTGGTTTGCCTGCTTAGTTTCTGAGAACAAGAAAATACAAAGCTTTTGATTTGTCATATTTTATACCTCAGATCTTGCCACCTGTATTGCCTATTGTGTAACAAATTATGCTAAAATTTTTCAGCTTAAAATGGCAAATAATTCTTCTCTCACAGCTTCTCTGGGTAAAGAATGTGAGTCCCTTCCCTGGTTATTGGCACAAGATTCCCCCTGAGGTGGTAATGTGGCTGCGTTTCCCAGTCCTTTCAAGGCCCCACTGGCACTACAGAAATCTCTCCCAGGTTTCTCACAGAGAAGTGAGAGGTTGGAGGCATCAGTTCCTTGCATTTGTGCTGCTCACGTGACAGCTATCTTCCCCGGGAGAGCAGGAGAGCCAGAGGGTGGACATTTGAGAGCCAGGAGAGGCAGCCAGGACAGGAGTGGTCTTTTAATAGCCTGTTGTCAGCATTGATGGACCATGTTGCCACCTCTTGTGCCCAATCCTGTTAGTCACACAGGACAGCCTGGCACAGGTGGGGTCACACTAACAAGGGCGTCGGCACCAGGAGGCCGGAGTCACTGGTAGCCATCTTGAGGGTTGGCTGCCACATCTGACTGACTTCATACTGACAAAGCCTGAGTGTTAGAAAGCGAAGAAGATGTTTTAATGATGTCACAATGATGAGTTATATGTTTAACTTAATAATTTAATTAGCAATGTGTAAGAAGGAAGAAGAAAACATAGCCACAAGTAATTTCTGTCTTTGATTAGGTTTATTTTATGCATAACCTGCTTCAAGGTAATTGACATGCCATCAACCCAGTCACTGGTTTTCATGTCCATTGTCCTTTCTTATTTATTCCTTTGGATTTTGCAAAAGGAGGGGCAGGCTCTGGCCTGCCACTTAATTCTCTATGGCCCAGATGGTAAGAACTAAGATATGTAATGTATATCTTATGTTAATTAGCATGTAACAGTTTGAATATTTTGGGGAGGCAGCAATCTACCTCTGAATCCATGCCAACATTGTAACTTGAAATTTCAAGTGAAGTGCAGCATGCAACTGTCAATGTATTTCTTCATGCCAATAGCTGCATTTACCCTGTTTCAATACTAAAAATATAGATACAGGTTTACCTCACTATCCAAAAGTAGACTGTTCCTATTTGGTATGATTTGGTATGATTTGGTAGGACATTCTGGGGGAGGTCTGAGGACAATATTGCCATTAATATCTATGGAAAATTTTTTTGAGCATTCTAGATGCAAAAAGTAGCTTGGCAAATTATACCAAATAGGAATATTCTATTTTAAGATGCAGGGAGAAACCTGTACCGTTGACATGGTGATACAGATAGACCCACTACTTGTAGCCCGTGTCCCTGGAGCAAGCAGCATGCCGTCCTTCACTTACCCCCACAAAGCCTTCCTCCTCAAACAACTGTGAACTCTCTGTTCCCCGCTTTGCCCATCTGTCCTGGTTCTTCCCAGCCTGGCTCACTGATGTTAACTCAGAATGATGAATATCTCTTGCAGACTTTCCCCTGGGCATTTATTTTTTATTTTCACTTTCTGAGTCAGTCAAGTCATCCTTGATTCAAGGCTAAAATCACCTATTTCAATCTTCTTAATTATTCCATTGATCTTGTCCATATGAGCTTGTTTCCTGAGAATTTTGAAGTAACTGTAATGTCTATAACTCCTGATATTCTTTCATTTAGCTAGTCTGCAGGGTCTTTACTGGTTAAAATTAGAAGGGTAAGGAACTAGTTGCAGTATTTAATGCCTTTAAAATACCGAATGACAAGGTTTTTCTATAAATGTAGGTGTATACGAGATAAAAAATATGACAATAGAAATATAATTTAAAATATAAAAATTATTTAATTTTCCAGGCCATTAATGGAGCCATAATATAACCCCACTTAAGTTTAGTGTGTATAGAATAATGACTTGAATTACACATATATATATAGAGAGAAATGATTCACAAGGCAGTTTGTATTATTTATTAATATTTAACTTTAAAAAGTTGATTAGTTGGTAATATTTTTTCTGAAGGCACACACAGCTTAAATGACTAATATAAAATTGTGGAGATGGGCAGAGTCAGCATGCAGGTCACTATCTGTGTATTCTGTAAAAAGAATGTTAAGACTGGCGCTCAGTAGCTAGAACTGCAGATTGAACATCTCTGGTCTGTTGCGCAAGATAGTTGTCCCTTGCACATGGGATTTTACATCCCTGGGAATGTATGCCAGGATCACGGTCAGTGTGATAAATTCAGTTTGATTAACACTCTACCTCACCTTTCTATCATTTCCCTCCCCACCACACCCAGTTCTGGGGTGGGAAGAGCATGGCAATAGGTCAGTTGTACCAAAAATGACCGAAACCTGGGGCCTCCCCAGTGGCGCAGTGGTTGAGCGCTAGGTTGCGAAGCTGCCCGCAGCCTCTGCAGCACCGGTTCAATCCCCGGCTGCTCCCCGGCCACTGGAGGAGGGTCCCACATGGCGCGCAGACCTCTCCTGCCGCCCGCTGCTCCCCTCAGTAGTGCACTTCGGTCCTTCTGCCTGTTCTGCTCCCCGCTCTGGCTCTGGTGAATTCTCTCACCCTCCCGCGCTTCTGACTGTACCCAGTGCTTGTATAAATAAATAAATAAATCTTAAAAAAAAAAAAAAAAAGACTGAAACCTAACTAGCAGATCAGTGATTATATTACTTCAAAGTGACTTATAGGACATAGGACTGAGCCAAGATGGAACCCTGAAGAACCAAGATGATTTGGTATAGCAAATTTAGTAGCTCCACAGGTAACCTGATAAGAATCTCTCTGTACTCCAGGCCTTCCTTGGTAATATTGGCAAATATTTTGGCTTTCCCCAAAGTGTCGCCATCAACACAAGACTTTGTGCTAGGCAATATGGTGAAAATGACCCTATTCATAATTTAGGATAGGACTCTTGATCTAAGTGCCGAGTTTATCTTCTCTGTTAATCCTCGCAAGTCCTGAACAACACAGCCTGATATCCTGTCAGTGGTCAGGGACGCCGGGTTGTGGTATGGGTCAAAGACTCTGTTAGAACTGCAGGAACAAAGTCAGGATTCCATTGAGAGAGAACATGAATTCTGGTATAAATCATGACTGAGACTAGTGGGAAGGCTGGATTGAGGCCAGGCCGCCAGGCATAACAAGATTATTCTAGGCCACAGGAGGTTCTACCTCTGTGACCTGGAGGTGTGGACAGAGACCCAGCAGATAGCATCTCCTGCCTTTCATTGTATCGTTCACAGAATTGGGAAAGATAAGATGGTTTTTCATTCTAACACATGAATTTTTGAAGAATATCTTTTATTAAATCAGTGTTTCTTGATGCCATTTCCCATTGTCATTGAATACTGTCAGGGCCATGCCCAGATTTTGGAAGGCTGTTCTTGATGGGCAAGGGTTGTATGTGTGAATTTTCTCACCCATGATCCTTTCCATAAATACAAAGTGCTGTAGCTGTTGCATATATTAGCAGAAAATTCCTCATCCTTTTGTGCTACATCTGCTGACTATCCCCATAAATGTGTTCCACATGCATTTTAGGAAACTGAGGATTTGGGTTTGAATATAACTTTCCTGTGAAAACAGTGAGAGATTGACAGCTGGTTGGCACTTGGGTAGAATGTTGGATTGTTCTGAAATGGGCTACTGACATTCAGCAGGGCATGCTTGGGTTTAATTCTGATTTAAAGACAAGAACACTGATTCTCAAATAGTGACAATGGGAGGCATAGGTGGAGGGGTCAATAGTTAATTCTTAGCTTTAGCTCTTTTAGTTTTTATTTTTTTATATACAATATGATTATATTTCTTTGACTAGGTAAGTCATGTTTTTGAGTGGTTAGCTTATATATATGGACGTCTTCCCAGGCTTGTTGAATTAAATCGTGTTCCGTAGCCCTTCTTCTCAGCAGGGTGATGGTTAGGTGGGATGGTGCATTTGGAATCCTCTGGAACATCACCAGGCTCTCAGTGTGAGGAGGTAGCACTTTGTTTTACTTTCTGAAATTGTTTGCTGATAATCTCAGTAATTCTGCTTTCGAAAGGATCTCTAATCAGTTCATTTTTGTAAGTGTGGAATTTATGATCCTAGATTTACTTCACCCTTAAAATTAATTAAAATATCCTTTTGAGTGTGAGAGTACCTCAGATTCAATTCTATTTAACTTTCACAAAATCTTCACCAATGTTTTTAATCTCTAGTTGAAAACACCAGTGCTGATCTACCTAATCTCATGAACTTTATTTTTTTCTACTTTTAGCTGTACATCTCTTCCCCATTTCTGCCCAACCATGCCAACCATGTTTCCATATGGTGAAATTGATTTAGAGAACATAGAAAACTGGTCTGTTGGAAATTATCAAAGTAGCAAGTTTGACTATTATGCCAAACTGAGGAAATTATACAATGTGTGTGTGTGTGTGTGTATCCCAACTCCATTTATTAGTGTCTTTCTCTAAAAAGAAACCTCACAAAACTCTTGAGAATAGTAAATTCTTAGGCTTAAGCATGACGAATCATCAACATATGCTGAGCTGTAAAGGCTCTGTTCAGGGAATTACATTCAGGCAGTTTCCACTGACAGCTGAGTGGCAGGTTCTGCACTTTAAAATCTTAGAACTGGTGCTCATCCTTATGACCATCTCCCCCAGGGGATGATGAGATAGGCCTGGACATTCTGAGCAAGTATCTCTTGAATATCCCTTAATACTGATGCTTGCCTCAATCATAGCCCTTTCAAATTGTCTGTATTTTTCCAAGCCTGTTTTGTTTGAAATTTTTTTATCATTTTTTTAGCATTTAAAAAAAGAGGGCTGTGCCCTTTACATTTGTAAGAAAGTCCAAGCCCCTCACCCCTTGGCATCCACCTGCCTCTCCTCTCGCTTCCTCCTCTGTATCCCTAGGACCTCTGTGACTGTCTCCCCTCGTCCTCCTGGCTCCCGGCACCCCTGCTAGTTCATTCTTCCCATTTCCTCAGCTGGAGTTGTTGGGTGTTCCTTCCTTTGTGCTTTTCTTGCCCAGCTTGCTAGAAACAATTTAATGATACGTTTCCTCTTTATTCCTATTTATTCCTATTTTATTTATTTATTTATTTATTCCTCTTTATTCCTATTTATGTGTGACCTTCTGTAGCCTCACCTCTGTGGCCACTCATCCTGGTGTGCCGACTAGTGGACTCACTAAGTATTAATGAAGTGGACTTTTAGACCTTTACTTCAAAGCATTGGTGCCGCTTGATACTAGGTATAAAAAGGATTTCTGTGATCAGATGAGTTTGTGAGATTTGACATTCTATATGCCTCATTTGGAAATTTACCGCGCACAATATCATTTTAAATAAGTGTGCCAAGAATCTAATTTTTTTTTTTTTTTGGTGGGGGACACGGAGGACATCTCCCCTCACCCCGCTGGGTTCTTGAGAAAGTTAACATCAGAAGGATTAGTAGGAGAAAAAGAAAAAAGTTAACTACATACCTAAAAAAGTTAATTTACATAGCTATAAATTCTAGAGTAAATGACACAAACTGAGGGTTTCTGCCCGAAGCTAAAGCCTGAGATAGAGGAGCTTCAAGGAGAGAGGAGGGGGTCCCACAGGACAAGGAGAGGGTGACTCACAGGAAAGCACCAGACCCTCTAGATGCCTGTCCTGCCATAAAATGGGTTTCTCCAGTGAAAAGTATTTCTGGCGATGACCCTAAATCTGGAAAATCCTCACTTCCCCAAGGTCACGGTCACAATTTCTTTTGAAGCCCCCCAGGCCTTGATTGACCTCAGCTTCTCATACTGAGATGCTACATTGGAACAGCCTGTGTGAACATTTTTTGGGAGACCTTTTTTTTGCTCTAGCAAAAATTTCTCAAATGAATTAGACCAAAAAACACCATTTATCCACTCACACCCAATGTAGTAAGCATATTGGTTTCAACTAGGCTAAATGTGCTTGGATGTTCATGAGCTTTTTTTTTTTACTATTTCAGAAGCCTTTCAAGAAAGACATGCATGTTTTCTCAGCTTTTTAAAGTTAGGAGAATATAATGAACACAAACTTGAAAATAATAAAAGCCAACCTTTTTGAAGTGCTTGCACTATGCCAAATTTTTTGTATGTACTTTCCTTTATAAATTAATTTAATCCTGGCAACAAACTTGATTAGTTTAGGGCTATTACCTCTATTTAGTAGATAATGGAAGCACAGAGAGACAAGCTCCCTTAACTGTCAGCTTGGAAGTGGTTCAAGTGGGATCCAAACAAGCATTCTGGCCCAGAAGCCACGTGCATGCCAAGGACACACCACGACCCAGTGCAGCGAACTGGGTGTCTCAAAACCAAGTGTGAGGCAGGCTCATGTGATTTGGCTTCCTTCTCTTGGTGTGTTTAACGTTCCTTTTCTGTTTCTACATGGTCCTGTCATTAAGCAACAGTACCCACCTTTGGCATTCACACTCCAAGCCCCACGGGATCCTGTTTTTTTCTAGGGCGACTTGGTAGAGTGCTCTGTGGGAGGCTAGTTCTTTTGATGATTCATAGTGATAGTGAAGGAACAGCTCCAGACCAAGAGCACACCTCGGGGTCTAGACTTAGTATCCTAGGCTTAGTCAGTAGATGCCTAGTCAGATGCTAATTGAAGAGTCTCTCTAGCTCTGTTTTGGGATTCATAAGGCCATCCCCAGGTCTGGTGTGTTGCATCGGGCAACACCACACTGATAAAGAAATGGGAGTCGTGGAACAGGCTACATAATGCAGGATGCTGCTGAAGAGAAAGATCCCGGCCATTTTATTGATACGCAGCATAAGGGGGAGGAGCAAAAGGAAAGGGGAAGGAGATTAAGGAAAGGGGAAGAATGTAGAAGATCGGGGTTGTGAGTCTGCCTTCCAGATACTTCTCACCTGCTTGATGACTAGGTATTGTCATTGAGACCATGCCCTAATTTCCCAGCCATGGTTTCAGTCTTATCAACAAGGATTCCACTGATCAGCTTCTGGAGTCCTTTATTATATATCGGTCCTCAGCCCCCGGGCGTTCCTGGTCATACCTCATGATGCAGAGCCTTCCCAGCATGATCCAGCTTTGTGCTCTTGTTTGATTTGAAAAGGACCTTGCAGGGTTGGGCTCCTGTACCTAACTGACGGGGCGTTCTGACCTCCTTTAGGATTTAACAAAATGGTGGCCAAACAGGCCGCTTAGGAGTAGCAGACCCACACTGGTGATTCTCTGGGAGAGCTTTGGGACTTGGCATAGAGTCTCACTCAGGCTGGTTTATTTCAGCCAGAGTCCAAAGAGAATCAGCAAAGAGACAAAGAGCCCAGGGCAAAGTCTGGATTCCTCCCCTGTGGAGCCCCATAGGATCTGCTGAATCAGATTGTGGCAACACCTTGGGGGTACCACCAGCATAGTTCATTTGAGACTTTATCCAAAGTTTTATTGGGGTACCCCCACCCTCTTTATAGCACGTACCCAGATTCCAGACTCCTAGAAGGAAAGCATCCAGGTGCTCAGCATAAAGCATATTGTTTGTACAGAGTTGAGGCAGAGGAGCCCCTGTTGTCATTTAGGGAAAGTTGCTTTTAAAATCAGTGCACAGAACTGTTACCGTTGACGAGATCTGATGCCAGCCGAGAGCCAACCTTGCAGGTGGTCTTTTCAGGATGGCTGTCTCCAGCCTGATGTGGGAGGGCGACAGCTCTTCTGGGCACCCACCTCCACCTGGAATCTGACTCTTCTTTAGGAAGGAAGCCGTCATCTAAAAAGCCTTCCATTCACAGAAGGGGTGACATCTTGTTTGGAACTCGACTGCTTTTGTTCAGTGCCCTCTTGAGAGGAAAGGTTATCTTGGAACACTCAGGGCACTGAAGATTACACTAGATTAGAATGTCTCTTTATGTTTGGGATTGAATGGAGAATTGCTACAAGGTTAAATCGTGTTTATTCTCTCATACACCAGCTAAAACCCAGAAAGAGAAAACTAGATTATGTTCGGCAACCTGCGACTTAAGAGTTTTGAAGCCCTTAATAATGTGACACTCTTGCTCAAGAAATCTTTACTCGCAGGCTGTCGTTTGATGATAAAAAATTATTTTTAGTTTGAACAGTAGAAATATTGTTAGAAGGCTGGTAAGTAAAATCAGAGGAGCAATCTACCAGGGCGTGTTTTATACAATAAAGGGGAACTTGGAAATGGCTTCTTTGTGACGATGTTTCTACCGAGTGAAAAAACTCTGTTCAGACCTATATCAGGAACACAGATCATTTAAATTCTAATTGACTTTATCTATTTCCCTTCTAAGCAAATCTGAGAACAAGTTTGGGCTAATTTTAGATCTGTCTCTTTAATTATCAAGAGTGTGTCGTTTTGCACCGTGCCTGCTGTGTTCTTAACCTGCCAGGCAGTTCTTATTACAGAGTTCCAGTCAATTCAGTTTAGTGAATGCTTATAGAAGCTCATTATTTAACATTTAATGTATTCAATTTTTTGAGGACTCTTGATTATATCTTCGCCACCTATTTTTAAGGGTATATCTGTGTGTATACAAGGTAGAAGATGACTTCAGCAATGAATAGGGGAGAAGAATGAGTAGGAGCTAGAATTTTAAAACCCAGTAAAACTCTAACCACTGCTTATTGGCAAAAATAAAAAAATCCATATCAATATTCTCTTACGATGGGATCAATTATATTTCATGTTTTCAGCTCCAACTTGAAGCATGATCTTTAATGTATTCCTTATTGATCAGCATTGTCTTTCCTTATTAATTAGCATTTCCACTCCAGAAGTGTCCATTTCTTTCTTATTGTCCTTAAACTCCTCAGTCCTCAACTGGCTGAACTGCTTCCGGGCCTGGCTTCACATTTCAGTCACCTGAACTGTCTCTTTTCTTCCTCTTTTATGGAAGTCGTCTTTTCCCTAGCGAAACTGAGTTTTGTTTACTATGAGGAAGAAAGCCCATCAATTAAATAAATCAACAATGAGAAATTTATGATGGATTATCTTCCCTACTGTTCTTGTATTTTAAAAGTGTAAATTTTTTATCCCCATGTAACCGGAAGACCAGACTTCGGCTACCTGTCACCACTGAATGCTAATAAAGTAGAGACAGGAATTGAATCTTTAAAGTGCACTTTAATCAAACAGCTGGCAATCTTGAAGACAGGGGTTAACATCTTAAAGAAACCGCCTTAACATTTCATTTCCAGCTGGCTTTTTATGTGAGTTGAACAAAGAGAGTTGAGCCATAAGCAGGCCTTCCCTGCTGCCAGGACATTCTCCAGCCCCTGGAGCTCCCTATCACCTTTCTGGATATGTGGCCTCAAGCTTGTCCCAGTGTGCTGAGGCTGGTCTTCAGATAGCGCTGGCTCCTGCAGTCCTCCAGATGTGTCCCTGAGCTGGAAAATTAACTCAGGGCAGACAGGCCATAAGCAGTAAGTGTGTGCAGATTCCTGCTCTACCAGCTCAGTGCCTCACCCGGTCACCTCTCCCTCCCTATCCCCTATCCCCTATATAGTAATAGAAAGAAGATACCTTTTTTACAGCCTTCCTTCCTAAAAAGCACTTTGGCAACATATCAAGAATTATGAAAATGTTATTTTCCAGTAATATCGTTCCTAGAATTGAATTCCGAGTAAGTCAGTAGATATGCACTTATATGCAGAGATATTGGTCAGAATGGTGGTTTAATAGTCAGAGAAGAAATGAATTATGTCCTGAGTATGAGTGTAATGGTAATATGAGTGGGAAAGCAGAAGAGGGCAGAGCGGGATGACCTCACATTTGCTGCCCACTTGTAGATGTCTGTGAGGGCCGTGTGTGTGTGTGTGTGTGTGTGTGTGTGTGTGTGTGTGTGTGAGAGAGAGAGAGAGAGAGAGAGATGTTTTGCTGTTTTGTTCATTCTATGAGTATATATTTTATATAATATATGTTTATATGTTCATAGAATGAATATATATTCTTCTTTTGTTTTTTAGATTGATTTATTTATGAAAGAACCGGGTTACAGGCCAGATGTGTGGGAGGGTGAGTGGGATCACCAGATACAGAGCAGGGGACAGAACAGGCAGACTGACAAAATACACTGCTGAGGGGAGCAGCGGGCACGACAGGAGAGGTCTTTCTCACCATGTGGGCATCTTCGTAGCTGGCGGGGATTGAACCGGCACTGCAGAGGCTGTGGACAGCTTCACAGCCCTGCGCTCAACCACCTGCGCCACCGGGGAGGCCAGCATGAATATATATTCTATGAGTACATTCTCTCATTGGTAAAGCACTACTTCTGTAGGCCAAGTCAGGCAGGGTCATGTCTACTGAAGGGTTAATGGATTATCAAGTATTTAAAATTAGGAGAAAATCCCCTAAGTAAAGTATCAGTATTTTAAATTGTAGAGGTGTTTTTCTGCTTAAATCTGCCCCAAATACCCATGATTTAATGAGGCAGGAGTGATGGGTCATGCAGAGCATGATGGGTCAAGACTAGGACTTATGATCACATATGGTGTGCCTGTCAGCTGTGTGACTTGGACCTATTATTTTGAACTTCAGCCTGTGTGTCTTAAAATGTGATAACCACGTTTACCTTATAAGGTTAGTGTGGGGATCCAAGAACATAATATTTTTTTATTCTTTTTTAAAAATTTTTTTATTGTTATAATCCCCATACAATTGCACCCCCCTTATTTTGATCCCAATCCCTCCTTTCCCCACCCCCTCCAAGAACATAATTTATGTGAAGTGACTAATCTATCATATGAACCAGAGAACTCAAAATGTTCATACTTCCTGATAGTATAAGTTCCTATTAATAGTATTAATACAGTGAGGAAGACAGTTTTCAATAGATTCTAATTTTAATATCAGATTTTCTTCCAGAGAATTTGCTTATCTCTTGCTGGAAAAAAAAATTGGAGTTCTTTGAAAAGCATCTGTGATTTTGCAATTACTTATTTAATTATACTAGGTGAGAGACTGTGCCAGTCTCTCCAAATACATTTTCAAATATATTTAAGGGGATAACACTCTGAGTCCTTAACCTTATAAACTCAGTCCATATAGTTGCAGAAGTCTCAGGACCTCATGAATCTTGCAGGATAATTTCACACAAGTCCTTTCTTGTCCTACGTAGATGGACAGGCACTGAATAACTTGACCAAAAATGAAAAACAAGCTCATAGAAAATTTGAGTATGCTTTCATCAGACTTAACTCCTTGCTGCTTGTTTTTTTGTTTGTTTTTTTTAACTGAAGAAAGGTATAATTTATTTATGAGGCAACAACTTCAATAAAAGAGTGCTAATTTTTCAATTTCCCTTTTAAAAGATTTTTAGTTTTTTCCACTACTTTTCATTTTTTATTTTTTGGTAACATTGTTTTACAACATAGGTTCACACCTTATTTTAATGTGACTAAGTCTCTTTCTGCAGATAGTACAGAAAATAGCAGTACACAAAATAGCAATTGCTATCTTACTACAATGTTTTTCAAGTGATCTGTTTTCTTTCCCATTAAAGAGTTTTAGAGGAGTCAGCATAGTATAACCTCATAGGTTTTATGAATGTTAAATGTAAAAACTCATTAACCTATGTTCGTTAAATTATTGGCAAGCCATAAATTAAGCAAGCAAGTATGACAGTTAATGACTTTCACATTGGTCTTTTGGAATTAGGTTGATTATTGATACTCATCGCCTTGTAATAATTTCTTTTAGGTTGTCAGTAAATTCAAAACTGATTTTTTAAAGCATCTACACAAAGTTCTTTGGAGAATACTAGTATTATGTTGCTCATTCTGGGAAATGTGGGTGTGAGGTGGTGTGACTGCAGCATGCATTTCTCTAGCATCTTCTGAGACACTGAGTGGGCGTTTGCTCTGTGTGCATGGTGTGCCCAGGGCTTTATACACACGATTGCAAGGAATCTGAGTAGCAGCTTTATTTAATATTAGTTTCAGTATAGAAAAGGAACATGATTTTTGGAGAGATTTTTTTCAAAGTTCTGAACCTTTTGCCTTGTGTTAAATTCCTTGCACACCTGTAGGACTTACTGATTATGATCAGAAAAACTAATTGTGGGCCTGCACGGGGCTGGCTGAGGAGCGGTAGCCACTGCTCAGATCCGACCAGCTCGTTTTGTACAACAGCCACACCAAAAAAGGGTTGTATGTTCTCAAATGACTAGAAAAAAATCAAAAGAGCAATATTTCATAACACATGAAAATTACATGAAATTCACATTTTATTTGAACACAGTCATTCCCGTTCATTTATTTATTATCTGTTGGGCACTTTCTGCTTAAAGGCAGAGCTGAGTAGCTGGGAGAGAATGTGGTCTGTAAAGCCTGAAACAGCTATAGAGCAATGGAGCGATGCCTTGTCTAGAGCAGTCACTTGTCTCAGGTTATAAGTGGGCTGTGGCGGAGACTATGGGTGCCCTGTGCTGGGCGTGGGGTGGTGACAGTCTAGGTGTGAAGCTGTACCTCTGAATCAGCTGCAGTGCGGTAAGCCAATGGTTACCTCATAAAACAAATAAAATGAAAGTAACTTTATCCTAAAGTGAATATTCACTACCTGTGCATGCTTTGTTGGGTTCTTGTACTGGGGTGCAGTATGGAACAAAAAGACACAGTGGGTGGCTTCATGGAGTTGGCATTTTAATAGGTATAAGGCACATAGTTCGTAATCCACTTAATAAAAATTGGTTAATAATAAGATTATTTGGCTAATCTAAGCATTTACCATATCCTTATTGTTTGAACCGTTTTTAGAGAAAAAGCATGTGTGTACCATACTGAACACCTGTCCTTTCGAGGGGATTTGTGATTACGCTGTGATTAGGATTCTATATTATGAGCACACATTGTTGTGTTTCCTCTGGCTGCAGTTGTCAGCAGTGTTGGAAATTGGCCATGTTCTGGAACAGGGCATGTTTGGAAACTATTGCTAAGTTTTTCCTAAGACCCTGGTTTTCATTGTTCCCTTGTCATTTGTCTTTCTCTAAGGAAATAAATTACAACTCATTCAAATGTAATCTGATTTTTTTAGGTAGTGCTTTCTATTCCTGCGTTTGCTAACCTCAGGGTACACTTGTGACTCATGGGCCCTGACTGGGTCAGCTTTGGTGGCATTCGGGTTTGGTTGGATTTTAATTTACTAGCTGCAGATTCATCCCATTTTAAAATTTGAATTAACAATGCCCTAAAACAAAGTGTTACCCTGTTTCCTTGGGGCTGAGGTAGCAATCCAATCCGAAAAAAACAGCGCCAGTGTAGCTCTTCTGGGCTAGATTCATGATTAGGAATCCAGTAGTCCCAGGAGCAGAGACATGGTTTTAATTCATCTATCATTTGTCTGCCCAGAAAACTCCTGTTGAGTCTTGATACGGCCAGTCCAGCCCTAGCCACTGAAACACTAGTGTTCTTTTCCCGATATTTGAGGAGCATCGAGTCTGCTGTGTTCCCAAAGTGATGGGTGAGGATTTGCCAGGCATGAGTTTTTGCCTGTGTGTGTGTGTGTCTGTGTGTGAGTGTGAGGTGTTGCACAGCTCTTTTATTCATTTGCTCTGTGAGTATTCTCCCTGATCGGTGAAATACTACTTCTGTTTACTTAAATAAGTTTGCCTCTTTCTAGTCTTGTTAACCTCCAATCTAGAGAACCACCATCTTGATACTAAGCATTAATTTACCTTATGTTACTTTTTTTTTTTAACATCAGCTTTCATGCTTCACTTTGCTTTATTTAAATCTTTCAACAACTTTTGATATAACTGGTCTCATATTGTCTCCACATTTCAAAGAAGAGGATAAGAGGCAGGACTTGTATAACATGAAGGAGAACGGGAAGCTGTCTGATTGGCCACGCTTTTCTAAACAGCAGATTTGTAGGGATTTTGGTGTGGGTTGTTGGATAAATGCAGAAGAGCTCAGTCTTCAATTCAGTTTCTGTTGAAGACAAATGCTATTTTTGAGGATGGTCTCAAGTTTCTTCATACTGGGATTTCTAACTAGGAGGAGCATAGTCCGTGGTGAAAAAAGCGGTTTTGTTGTTGTATGCGCTTAGCAAACGCATACAACCTGTACAAGGAACACACGCTTCACCTACTTCTTCACTGCCTGGGGTAGGTGGTGACCTTGGCAGCGGAGGTGGTGATGGATGTGGGAGGGGATGGTAGTGACGGTGGTGGTCTTCGTAGAGACTAGAGGATGGAGGAACCCCAGCCACCCAATGGGTTGTTGTTTCTCTCGTCACAGATTATATTTAGTCAGCAACTAATACATTCTGTGCCCAATTGTTGTCAATCTTTGTTTCAATTTTCATGTTTTTCTTCACTTACTTATTAATTAGTTATTAGATATTTGTTGACTTTTATTTACCCTTGATTATTATCACCAAAGCTAACTAATGATTTACTTGTTGAATATCTCGTATTTCATAATTACTCTCTCGCCCTGTCTCTCTCCCTTCCAAGTTCTAATGCATCTCACAGCTTCATAACATGATTTATCTGCACTCTGAGTTCTCATAGCATCCGGGATACCATGTAAGAAGATACTTACTTATGTGCTTCCATATTAACTATTTCTAATGTGGAGGTTTTGAGAACAACTGCTCTGTTGATGAACCTAGAACCATTGCGATTGAAACTTTTAAAAATCCAAGAGAAGAGTAGTTTTGGAAAGTTCTTTGTCATTTTGACATTAATCATCTTGAGGAATTATTGTCTGTAGAACTCAAGACAACTCTAATAGTTGAATACTAGTGTTTTCTTAATAAAATATCTTGCTTTTATAGAACGGTATTTGTCAGGTGTGTGTGTCCTTTAGCGATTCTGGTTCAGAAAGTGTATTGTTGGGCATGTGTGTCAGGGACCCAGCCTGGAGGGTCTGCTGACTCTTATCCTAATCAGTATTTTACTAGTGATGTGGAAGACAGGCTTGTCACAGAAGCTGCCAGGGGTAGTATAGCCATTTAACAATCAGATTCAGTGGGATGGATATAGGAAAATAAAACAGTAAGTGAATATTCTAATTTAAAAGAAGGCTTAAAATCTATTTTGGATGATCCCAAGAGGATATAATGAGACAATACATGTACATATACATAAGCGTGATACAAGAATTTAATAGAATTTTAATAGAATTATTCGGCTATGGAATGACTGTCTCTATAGTAGTTATAAATTTCCTGTCACTATAGATTTCCAGCTTGGTGGGAGATACAGAAAGGATTCAGTTTAATGATCTACCAAATGTTTAATGCATGTCAGTACTCAGGGTACAAGAACGAGTTTAACACTCCCCACTTCTTGGTATAATGCATGCTAGGTGATTAAAATAGTATGAAATGCTAAAGATGTACAGAAGTATAAAAAATAATACATACATATCTGCCACCTAATCTTAAGAAATATCTTTGATACAACTGAAGATTCCAGTGGCCCTTTCTTCATGGTTAAGTCTGAAATTTTTTATTCTTACATTTCTTTATATTTGACAAAAGTATCACTAAACTATACAAATAGGTAATTAGCCTGTTTTTATATTTGATAGAAATGTGGTCATACTGCCCATGTGATTCTGCAACTCACAGATGCATCACGTATCTGTGTTTTTCATGTTCTTTTAAAAAATATGTTGAACACTGATTTGCTTTTTTAACCATCTCAATAATGTTACTGCGATAAAGTAGGTATACATTGCTGCATCGGCTCTGAGGGTTGTAGGTTCAAATCTCTACAAATGTCGCTTTTCACGCCATGCCACCACCAGTGTACCATTGGGCCCCCTTCCTCTGCTGCCACCCTCCTTTCTGGATGCCTCCATTTTCAGTCAGATGTCAAGGGTTTATTATTGATTTGGTTTTGTCTGACCCTTTGTTGTGTCTCTTTATATTCCACATAAAAGTGACACCAGCTCGTATTTGTCTTTCTCCTTCTGACTTATTTTGTTTAGCATTATCCTCTCCAATTCCATCCGCGTGGTCAGGAATGACAAGTTTATCTTTTTTATAGCTGAGTAGTATTCCTGTGTGTGTGCGTGTGTGTGTGTGCGCGCGCGCGTGTGTGTGTGTGTAAACAATATTTACTGAAGCAGTAGGCACATAGTAGATACCTAAAGAGTAGTTGATTGGGCCTCTCTAATGGATTTATAATTACATGCATATTTTTCTAGTTTTAATTTATAGTATGAGAGAGACTTAATGGGGAATACTGGTCCATTTAACACACTGAACCAGCATTTGTAAACTAATTATTCTAAATTACTCAGTTCTTGTATTTCCTTTCATGTAGATTTGGTTTGGAGGAGGTAGGGTGGGGAATCTGGCTTCTTATCTATACAAGGTTCTTTTTAGGTTAGCACGAAATCAGAAGACCCTGACACTGAGACATACTGAGGCTTGTGACATCTGTGCAGGTCTTTCCTTCTACACTGTAGTATTAAGAGACTGACAAGATGCAATATTTAAAAATAACAGTCCAGCTTGAAAAGAGTAGTGTGTTCATACAGGAACCAAATGCTTGCCTTATTTAAATTTCTGTTTGTATAACACCAAAACTACCTAGGAAAGATGCAACATATGAGATTGGAGCCACCTGCTGGCTCAGAAAATAACTGTACCCTAAAAGAGTTTGTGTCAGAAACTAAGAGTCTAAGATAGTCATGGTTTAGGCAGAAGTTTCCCCTCCCACGCTGACATCTAGGACTGTCAGATATGTAAAGGGTTTATGCTTTGGAAAGGTTTCCATATGTTTTCATGTAAAAAATAACATTTGTATTAGGAATTAATGTGATAGACTATTAGGAAGTGGTCTACTCTTAATTGGTCTAATCTCACAGCTTTAATACCTCATAGGTACTTTAGATAATGAATGTGAAGGATTTTTTTTTTTAAAGAAAACATCAATTCCAGTGAAATTTTTCATAGTGCCCAGTGCTTCTGACTCCAGGAAATTGAGTCTTACTGTTGTATTATTGGTACCTATAGGTAGGTATTTATGTGCAATCAGTGAGCTTTATGTTATTTCCTGTCAGCAGCGCCCTGCAGCTTCATATTTCTCACCTTTCTATCTCAGGAGCTACCCTAAGACTCAGACACAGAGAGAGGGCCTGTCTCCAGGTGAGCAAGGCCCTGTCCTGCACACGGCCAGCATTCTGTCTCTCAGCCTCCTTTCTAGTGTTGAAAGCTTTAAAGGCTCTGGAGTTATTTCCACTTCCAGTGACTTTCTTCTCAATCCGTAATGAGAACTGGAGTCCCTTTAACTTGTGAAAACTCTGGGGTAACTATTAAGAAGCTCTGGGGTAACTGTTAATCTCCTGCATTAGTTCCAGAAGTTGCTGGAATAGGTACAAATAGTTGAATTTGTCATCGCTGGTTATCTTTTGCCACATCTTGACAGAAGCTTTCCTGTGTGCCCACCTTAAGTGATGAGGTAAAGGGAGATGTTACTCATGCCTTGCTCGTGTGAGTAGCTGTTCTCAAGCTGTCCTTGGGGAACCGCCTCTGGAAGGTGCTATGACCTTTCTCATGTCTAGTGTTGACCTCACAAAATCAATTCTCAATTTCGAGGACAGGGTTTGTCTGGAAACAGGACCACAGAAGAGAGGGCAGGCGGGACAGTGTGTCCATCGGGAGAACCATGTCTCCCCAAGTCTTAGGCTCACAAGTCCCTGCTTCACCTCTGAGGCACCCCCACTTCAGTTTCAACTGGGGGGGTGGACAGTGGGAAATGTAAGACATGTTGGGTCCCCTAGTTTTCTGACATACACACGTGTGGGACACGCCAGGGTCCTGGCCCCCTTTAAAAGGGTTGTGAGTCTTGATGTTCATGCTGGGGATGTGCTCCCCTGTGGCAGGAGGACAGAGCAGCGTCCCCGGAGATGCTGTTGGCATCTCCTAGTTTAGTTGGCCTCCAGTCAGTTTCAGTCTCTTGCTTTCATTTTCTTAGTCTACAAAATGTTATCATGGGACTAGATAGATTATTCTTGGGTTCTGTTTGCTCCCATTTCTCCTGTGGATTTGTCTTAGGTGTGTGAATAACTCTGAGGGTAGGCAATGACCCATTCATTATCAACTGCGTTGCTAGTGCTATTTGCTCTGTTGATTTTATTTCCTTTTGCTTGAGTGATTAGTCCTTTTGCAACATTAACCAGGGAGACACTTGCCTGTGGTCACATAAGCTGTATGTAGCATTAGCATGGCACACTTTCCTGCCTCTTTTGCCAGCGCACATTTTTCACCACTCTAGAATGTTATTTAAACATGTATCAAACACTTTCTCTGTAGTGGACTGATCTGGAAATAGTTGTGGGGGGCATAATTGCTGCCCACAAGCAACATTTAGTGCACATTTTTAAGATATATTTTTATTTATGCATACAAGAACTTGGGTGTGGGCCAGAATTGTGGGGATTCACCAGAAACAGAGTGAGGAGCAGAACAGGTGGATCTACTGAAATACATTGCTGAGGGGAGCAGCGGGCAGGACAGGAGAGGTCTGCTGTGCCATGTGGGTCAGCTCCCTGGCTGGCCTGGGATCAAAGTCATGCTGCAGTGGCTGGCAGGAGCTTGATAGTGCTGAGACTTTTTTTTTTTTAAAGATTTATTTATTTATCCATACATACAAGAACCGGGGTACAGGCCAGATTCCTGGGAGGGTGAGAGGATTCACCAGAGGCAGAGCAGGGAACAGAACAGGCAGACTGACGAAATGCACTGATGAGGGGAGCAGCGGGCGTGACAGGAGAGGTCTGCCATGCCCTCTGGGAGCCTCGCCGGCTGGCTGGGATCAAACCGGCGCTGCAGAGGCTGCGGACAGCTTCACAGCACTGTGCTCAACTGCCTGCGCCACCAGGGGAGGCCTAGTGCTGAGACTTTAACCCCTGTGCAAGCAGGGAGACCCTGTTCTGATATCTTCTTACGCCTTCTTTATTTTTTAGGAGTGTTAACCTGGAACAAGTCAACCTCTTTATGCCCTTGATCGGTGATTATAGTAAATCTCAGTATCCATCTTGGGTCAGGAAAGTATATGCTGATGATCTTGTAAAGATGGCATGTACATCTATTAGGACATAATATATTTCTGAATGATGAGAAATTAATTTTTTCTTTGGTCACTACATTGTAGGACAGTCATAAATGAAGTTAGCACAGGTTGAGCTTGGCACATTTAAAGAGACCTTGAAGTTGAAGAAGAACCTTTAAATCTACTGAGAATGGTTGTTGGAATAATTTAAGAGGCAGTGTGGGTGTTTTGTATCCTTGAAAACTCTTTGAGTGGCAACTTTATATACTAGATTGTATGGAATTTTCCCTTACTCAGCTGTTTGTCAAAGACCAAGAATTGTTTTATTCCTGAATTAAGAAGTCAAAAGCCCCATTGTGTTCTGGCTTTTCATCCCTTGCCTCTTTAAGACATTGGAGGAAAAGGTGTCACTTCAAAAATATTATTTCTTTAGGCACCTAAGTTTACTAGTGCCAACCAGCCGGCACCTTTGTGGCTTTATAAACCTGTTTCAGTGTTTCAGTGTTTTTCACTAGGTAAGGTGTCTATTGTAGAAGGCGCAAAGAACTTATAAATTCACTTCATTATGTCCAAAAGATAGTCCAAGAGATAAATTTATGTGGACATTATTCTCCATGCTGCTTCTTATGTGGGAAGGAAATGATGCTGTGAAGGGATTGTATAGCTAACTTGGTTTACTTAAAATGTATTTTTACCTCTAGTTCCATATTAATATTAGTTTTTCCATTCAAGTATGTACGAGTGCTAAGTTTTCCTACTTGAGGAAATCAAAGATTTTTTTAAGAAATAGTTCCATTTTTACCTCCAGGTAATTTCATTGTGCATGCATTTTATAAAACTTGTACTGAAGTCTTTATGCTAATCTTGAATATCATCATAGCTGTGATTTTTAAAGACCATTAATGCAGCATAATCTCTACTTTTCTTGGGTAAGATGATTGCCGTAATCGGATCATTACTGTGATATGCTAACATCATTCCTGAGATGTACTGTTGTGTAAAAAATAGGGGGATAAGGTCATGATTCCACTGATGGGGCATGCTACAAGCGCAACGGGATGCCTGTTGACATCCCTTTTACCTGCAGAGCTCCTGGTCATGGCAGAGGCTAACCTCATCGCTCTCTTTCCCTTTATCACACAGGGATGTGAGCTGATCGCAACCCCTGACCAGGACCATACTGACTTCACCAAGTGCCTTCAGGTGCTCCAACACAAGATGGAGGAGAAAGGCCTACAGGTAAGCGATGCACCTATGTGGTGGCTAAGAGTCTTACTACCAAAGATAAGAAAGATCCTATTTAAAGTTTTTGCTAATCTGAAATGGCCATTTCCTTCTCTGGCGGATTCTTGTCCAGTTTTTTCATTAGAACTAATAAACCTGTACTTACGTGCCAAACATTAATGTGTGTGTGCCAAGTAGGATGCCTCGCGTCGCGGATGGCAGCTCCTTGTGGCCTCAAGCCAGTAGCTGCTTCATCTCGCGCCGACCGTGGCCTTGGAGAGAGAGCTCTGTGCGTGTGTGCTTTGTCTGTGGGTTGGAGTATTGTGTGGACAAACCACATGTGGCCTAGATATGGATCATCGCTACACACTCTTCTATCAACAAAATTTTACAGATTATCAATTTTTAAAAATTTTGAATCAGGAGAGTCTGTTGCTGAGTCTGTGCATCTGTGGACTCTTCAAGGTGTTCAGTAATGGTTTTCACCTAGTCCCTAAGCATTTCATCACATTCATTAGCTAACATCCAACTTATGATTTATTATGCTTTACGGTATTTTCTTGATACCTGTAGAAGTGATTTGTAAAATTTTTTAAGTTTATGTTTCATGAAGATCAACAACACGAAAGCTGCAATACTGCCTGAGGAGGCCTCGCCTCGATTTCCCTGGCAGGGGCAGTGGGCCAGGCTGAGATGCATGCCCAAAGCGGCGGTTTTAGACGCCGTGTGCATCAGGGTGCCTTTGAGAGGGCCAGTGACCGAAAGGGCGTGTTATCCTGACCTCAGAAACCAAGGGAGATAGGACAGGCTTCCCACTGAGCTCACCCAGGCCTTGCACTGGCTTCTCTTCTGTCCTCAGTCTGCAGGGGGCTTGGGCTTCAGTCTGGTTTCCCTGGTTGTCCCCTGCTGCACTTTTACCCTTGCCGCCCAGGGGTGACTGAAGGAAACACTTCTTCCCCACCATCACCACCTGCATTCAGAGGAGCAGGCACGTCCTTGCTGCCTTGCCCTCCAGCAGCGAGTGGCATCAGCCCGAGTGGCTCCCGTGGACCACCCGCGAGGCCCATCTCCATGTGGTGGGACAGGCCCAGTGTTGGAGAGGACACCTGACAGACACGTCCTAGCAAGATTTTATCACCAATTCTTTCTAGTACATGTTTACCGATTCGTTCTAGAAGAAGAAAAGAGAAGTAGAAAAGCCCTGTTGACGATCATAATTGGCCAGTAATTCACTGTGCAAACTCAACAAAGTCATCGAGCGACTATCTCTCATCTCTGTTGTAGCTTGAACTGTTCCAAATGCATCGCGCTATTTCCAGCAACAAATTGCTATAATTAAATGTGTTTAATGAAAACAGAACGCAGCCCATTGGCAGTTATCTGCTTCGTCCAAGATAGCTGATTTCGAGTTTCTTAGGAAAAAAGATTGTAAATCTTTACAACTGTGCTTCAGTTTTCTCATCTCCTCTCTTGAAAGTATTGAAAGCTGGGAATGCAATTATGAGTCTCATGGATTGTCTCCAGTTGACAATGTCTGATGCAGCGTTTGGTCACTGAATCTCAGAACAGATAGTTGAGTCTCAGATTCTACCAGGCCAGACTCCAGAGGGAGCCTCACACCGGGGGCGGAGGGCAGTCGGGTGCCTGTGACCCGTTGGAGGCCAGTGGGTGGCCCGAGGCCCCAGGGCCTGGCCGGGGACTCCTGCCTGGGGAGAGGGCCAGGCCGCGCTTGCACTGTGCTTGTCATGGGCAGGCGGGGGCTGCCAGGAGCGAGGGCATCCTTGGGGGCCTGCCTTGCTGGATCCTGAAGGGGCTGCAGCTGGTTGTGCCAGCCAAATGCCTCCTCATGCCCAGTGGTGAATTCTTTCTGGGGAATGGAGTGGTGGGGGTGGGGGGGTCCCTGATAGCCCGACCCTGGTACACCAGGCTCAGCCCTTACCCAACCTCACTTAAACTCCTTTTCTTCAAATGCACCCCTGTCTCTCTTCTCTCACCTTCAAGTGGTTTTGCACCCCTTGTCCCTTCTGCCTAGAATTGTTTGAATACTTTTGACTATTTTTTCATGCTTTTCTTGCCATTGACTACCCCACATGTCAGGGCACTCCTGGTGTCCTGTGGGAGGGCTTTCCTGAACCTCCCCTCGCTCTGGGCTACTGAGGTTCCTAGACAATCCTTGTGGGATTCCATTAACTGTATGCAGGTCTTGACTTGAAGGCTCACGGTGTGACCCTCCAGCCCATGAAGGTGGGGTCGAGTCATGCCCACGATCTAACAGCAGCACTTTGCATCTTGGAGCTGCTCGGCAGCATTCTGTCCTCGCCGTGCTCCGTGGGGGTACACAGGAAAGCAGTTAGGGGCGGCGTTGTGGACAAGCCTAATAAGCAAACAGGAGGTGGATGGCAAAGGGGAGACTGTGTCCGAGAAGCGCTGGCATGCCCAGCGAGGATGGGCAGCACCCACAAACCCATGGAAAGAGAAGAGTTTTAAGATGGGGAATGATGTACTCGGCGTGGTGTTTAAAATGCGCAGGCAGATGGCAGGCCTGTGGCTCACCGTGAACACCCTCCCAGGCAGCTCTTATTCAGCCTGTCTCCCCGTTATTTCTTTATAAGTAAGTTCATTTCCAGTGATGTCGACGCTGATTCCAGGGATCATCCTGGAGCGCCTCACTTGTCATGTAGACACTCTGAGCCTTTGCATGTGCCCCTGCTCTGGCGTCTTGTTGGGACCAGTGGCGAAAAGGCCTCTGCTTGGACTCCAATGCGTGGTGGTGGGGGCAGGCGTGTCCAGTGCAGGACGGGCCAACACTGCCATCTGCACAGCCGTGGAAAGTGAGTCAAGTTCTTTGAGCCTGCTTCCTCATTAAAAGTCAAAATAATTATCCACCTAGAACAACAGGTTGCAAGGCAAAGCACCAGGGAGTGCCTGGCACGCAGGAAGTCCTCAGTAATAACATGGCAGGAAAGGCAGTGTTAGCTGGCATGTACCATGACACGTCTTAGCTCTCATGATCTGTGACATTTTATGTCGTGTTCATGTAACTTACAAAATACATAAAATTTTTTACTTACCTTTATAAAACATGACTTATATTTTATAAAAATATTTTGATTAATTTATATGGCCTGTAATAATACATTGTGATCTTTTGCTCTTGTGATCAGTTTTAGAGAGTAATGTGATTTTGGAATTAGCCAGCATTGAGGCAAACTCTTAAACTGGTCACAGTTCACAGCCCAGCCTATGGGCTCACTATGGTGTTGTCTCTTTTGGACGTGTTCTCCTCTCGTCTTTCGGGAATCCTCGTGACAGAAACTGAAATTGGTTGGTGCAGCCTTTACATGTTGCACTTTCCCAGGGGCAGCCTCCACATGCCCTGTTCCCAGGGAGCCAGCATGTCTAGTGATGGCATCCGGCCAGGTGCTGAGCTGCCCTGTCTGGCCATGGTGGCACCTCACCCAGGTGGAGAGATGCAGGGAGGTGCGCCCCGCTTCTGAGATCTGCCCCAGGTGCCCTGTGCCTTCTGCCCACTGAGGCGTGGAGTACGAGATCCGCTTCAGTGCTCCAGAGTCAGACTTTCTTCCTGTGGGTAGACGGTGGAAGCTCCAGCTTGCTCGCAGTCAGGGTACCCAGCATCTATATGGCCCCCCTTCCAGGTCCGTTAGTCCATGGCCACAGTCACTCCCACCTAACGGAGACTGACGTGCAGGTCACCACAGCCTAATTCAGACCGTAGTCAGCGCCCTCACTGGCCTCTTCAGAAGAGATTTCACTTTTAATAGATTGCTCTTGGAACTCTCCTCTTCCTCACACTTGAACTTTTCAGTTGAGAAAATGAAATAAAGGGATTTTGTTTCCCATTTGCAATAGCAGCTCATTGACAGGGCTCCCATGAGCACCCTATATGAAATGACCCCCGTCCCCTTGCCTCCTGCGCCCTGATGCAGCAGTCCGCATGCCTGCCCTGCTCTGTCTGTTCCATGTACCGGTCACCCCCGCCTCCCCTGTACCCAGACACCTGTTCCTATGGCAGCTTCCTTCACTGGGCCCCGGTGTGCAGGAAAGTGTACGTGGTTGTTCCCTGCCGTGTCCCCACATCCTGCAAAGTCCAGGCACACAGCGGGCTGGCCGTAAAATGCATCTAATGAATGTGCGTGCACTTGCACGGTGCCTTGGTAGCTGGCTCGCCAAAGGTTGGTAAACCTTACCAAGTTGTCTGCCGTAACTCTAACAAGGCTTACCCTACCGTGCCAGTGTTTGTGTCGTCATACTTGGAATTGTTTTGGTTTTGACAGTACCTGGAGATGGCCACTCTTACTTGACCACGTGGATCACTTTTGGCTTTTCCCTTTATTTTATGTGGCACAGGTGGGGGTGCATATTTCATGTAATTAAACATGGTTTCATGATTCATATAACACTTTTTTCCATTTCATTGATTGGTGTTTTATAACTTCTGGACCCTGTTTCCAATTTCTAACTTACTTGCAGAAGTTGAGACCAAAAAAGGAGGCTATGTAGAAATTGTCTCAGCGACCATTACCAGGGTGAACTTGACAAGAATAAATCTTGGCAACCTCTTTGAAGCGATCCTGAAAGCAGTGCCAGCCGACTCCCGCGTCAGCGCGGTCGTTGAGGTGCTGTGAGGCTTTCATGACAGTTCTCTTGCCTGAGCTTAACTACCTCAAAGGAATATTTTAGGTTTAAATTGGTAATTTTTCGGAAATTCTGGAGAGTAGCATGATACACACATACACAATCAGCTACGCGTAAGTCTGTTTGCACCAACCACCTCTTGCTATTTTAGTTATAACCAGCATCGTTCTTCTTGCTGAGTGCACAGTAGCTACTTAAATGTTCAGGTTCTGGAACAGATGCTGTGCCAGATACTATCAGACAAGGACGCAAGGAGAAGAAAAAGATTTCCAGGCATCATATGAAGTAGGCAGGCTGTTTCCTAGATCACTTTGGAGAAGCTTTCACCAGAGAAATTCACATCTCTGTTTTTCTTTCTTCTTAGAGACCAGCAATCTTCTTTATAGTGTTGTGCAACAAGAGGAAATAGATGCACCCAGTGCTCTGAAGTGACTCCGGAGACGTCGCTATAGATATAAAAAGCTTACTGCCTTAGAGGCTGTGGCAGCCTAATCCATCCCCGCCAGAAGAGGAGCAGGCTTTTATGGGCGCGGGGACAAGGGCTAAGTTTATCTGCTTACTGGGAATCTCAGTTGGATGACTCACTTGCCAGATAAAATTTCTTATTAATACTGAGAATTATAGATATGGCTGGTCTGGTGTCCCTCTGTAGGAGGCACGCTGACCTTCTGAGGAAAAGGCTATTTTATTTTGAGTTGGTGCAGTGTGAAGATGCAGAAACTGCAGGTGGAGGAGGAAACAGCATCTGAAGGACTTGCCTAAGAGCAATGGATGTAGAGCAGAGCATCTAGAAACTGCCTAGCAGGTTGTAAGACTTTCCCTTCTCCTTCTGTGTGTCTGAGCAGGACATGACATGGGACATGTGGGGCTGCCCATGATTGTCTGTGATGACATGGTTTTCCGTAGTTTTTTTTTTTTTTTTAAAGATTTATTTATTTATTTATGCAAGCACTGGGTACAGTCAGAAGCACGGGAGGGTGAGAGAATTCACCAGAGCCAGAGCAGGGAGCAGAACAGGCAGAAGGACCGAAGTACACTGCTGAGGGGAGCAGCAGGCAGCAGGAGAGTTCTGCGGCCATGTGGGACCCTCCTCCGGTGGCCGGGGAGCAGCCGGGGATGGAACCGGTGCCGCGGAGGCTTTAGGCAGCTTCACAACCCAGCGCTCAACTGCTGTGGAATGACTTGCTTATAGTGTTAACTCATGACTGAGGAATTGAAATGATGTTGCAACTTACAGGGACTTATCACATCATTGGTGGTTAGCTAATTTTCATTGCTAGTTAAGTAATCAGGAAAAGAGAAATACATACATAGAGATACATTCTGTGTGTGTGTGTGTGTGTGTGTGTGTGCGCGCGCGCGTGCTAGATATCAGAAAATTGCATTGCATATAGGGGAAGATGGACCCCCCCCCCCCAGCATTCACCGCTCCTCTCAGCAGAGTCTCCCAGCTTCCACCATCACCTGCTGCCCCAGCAGCAGTTCCATGGTCAACATGCTGGCCCATAACAGCAGGTAGCAAACTAATATCCAGATGCATGGAGGATAAATAGGAAGGCACAGCTTCCTGCAGCTGCCATCAGCCTTCTCTCAATGTAGATGTGAATGTGTATTTTTCCATTATGAACAGCTGGATCAAGATATTTTAGAACACATTTGGAAACAGGAATATCTAAATTCAAATTATGCTGACTTGATACTCATTCTCTTTCCTTATCCATTTCCACTAGAGGTTTTCAATACCTATAAAATTGACCTCAAGTATTGTGATGTTTTGAAAGCATCCATCTAAAGGAAGGAAATTATTCCAGTTTGGACTCAGATCCTAAGCTGCTCATGGCTACGGAATACATTTAGCAAATAGCATCTTACAACTTCAGTATGAACCTGGGAAGAAAGGGTGATCAGCTACATTGTATACATGTGTTAGCTGAAGCAGGCTTACTACATGGCAAGAAATCGGCTTTAGGTAATTAATGTCACTCTAGGAACAGTTTTAACATTCTCAGTTAGCATTATAAAATGGTCCAGTGCTTATCCAGAAACCAGAGTGTTAATGACCAAGTGCAAAATTTGTAATCAAAATGATCTTTATTCTCCCAGAAGGTAGAAAGGGGATAATTAACTTAAACTAGTCTTACTGCAGCAGGTTGCAAAACCTGAACATGTCACTAGAACAACCACCAATATAAACCAGTCAGTGAAAAGCAAAGAGAGTTTTTTACCAGTAAACACTGGGAAAATAATGCACCCAAAGTATTACAAGTAGCTGCATCTAATCCATTCAGACGTGGAGAGGAAGACTTTCATTTATCACTTGGGGCAAGCGGATGCAGCGAAGACTTATTTTAAGACGGAAGTCAAGCAAGAAATATTGGAGCGTAAAAAAGAATCATGATGATGTAAAATAGGATAATTGCTACTAAAAATGATCACAAGTGCAGAAATATTAATCTTCTGGGAGCACAGCATCCCTTACCAATGTCTGTTGCAAGTGGGTCTGGAAACTGTTTCTTTTTGACTTGCTTTGTGAAAAGTTAAGAATGAGAAAGAGAGGTTCCATCTTTGGGTTTGTCAGCACCCAGCTCCACAGAAAAGGGAAAATGATGGGTCAGTACTTTTTCAAATATTCAACTCTAGGTGACATCATTTGCGATAGGGGATATTTAGCCAGAAAGAAAAATATCGAGTGCTTCTTGATCGAGAATGCAAGTTTGAAGTTTTTCACTCATCTGCAAGCCATCATTGAGTTTCTGTGAGGAAACATTTATGTAACATAAATTGTAATATCCTTTCAAACTATTTTTCCAAGTAACTAATTGATACTCAACCTGATACCAATGATTCTTTGAGTTTTCATTTTACACTAAAAATCCTGTGTGCTGGAGACGCATGCTAGGTATCAGGGCACTCTGAGCCATGGATGGCCAGCTTTCCATTTCCCACACCCCTGTGATTTAGAAAGAATGAATACATTTGAACACCCTTTTCCCAGAACTGGCTTCATATCCTGACAGCACGAGAAGTTTGGAGACCTTTTCCGTATATTTGATAATATCCATGCTATTTATTTATACAGGCCATGATTTTGTGTCATTTCACATAAAAAATGTATTCCCAACTTCACAGAATTTTTTTTTTTTAAAGAGGCATGTATTTTCTATTTATTTGTTTGTTTTTATTTATATAAGCACTGGGTACAGTCAGAAGCACAGGAGGGTGAGAGAATTCACCAGAGCCAGATCAGGGAGCAGAGCAGGCAGAAGGACCAAAGTACACTGCTGAGGGGAGCAGCGGGCGGCAGGAGAGGTCTGCGCGCCATGCGGGACCCTCCTACGGTGGCCGGGGAGCAGCCAGGGATCGAACCGGCACCACAGAGGCCGCGGGCAGCTTCGCAACCCAGCGCTCAACTGCTGAGCCACCAGGGAGGCCCTCTTCACAGAATTTCATTTGCAGCAGGGATGATAGAATGAGATCATGTGATGACGGCCACCACCCAGGCCTGTGTGCTTCCTTATTCCTTCACTTCCATCAAAATGTAAATATAGGCAAATTTGTTCTTGGCCACTGCTTGGTTTAGTTACATGGGAAGGAAAAATAACATTTCTCCATCTTTATATATGTCATATGACTGTTTTGTTTATATGGGGAAAATGTCCCATCTTTGGGTGTCTCATTGTGATGACTTGAGAATCTATGGGCCAGTTAATTTAGGAGCTATTAGTACTCAGGACAGCAGAAAGTCAGCATTGTAATTATAACCACAGTTTTGGAATGTTTAAATAAAAAATTCCAAACCTTGCTCTTGAGTAAATAGGAAAAAGCATTTCAGTCACTGTCCTCTACTGTCCTCACCAGGATGCTGGAAATAGAAGTGTTTTTCAGAAATTCCTGCAGGAAGTCTGAGTGTGAAGGAAGAAACACTTAAGAGACAGTGCACATGGGTGGGTCCGAGGAGGAGACATCACACAGTCATCAGGGCGAGGTTGTTTGGGCCAGCACAGGGAGGGATCTCTAGGTCAAGAATTAATCTAGATAAAGAATTCAGTTTTGATCTATGATAATGGTAAGTCATTGAAGAATTTTGAATGCAAAGTCCTAAGATAATTTAGAAAAATAGTCCAATGGTTGGGTGCAGCTGCAATGAAGGATAAAAGAACAAATTACAAGATTCTTCAAAGGACAATTTTTTAGTTATTTTCTCCATCAAGAATTTGAGGAGAAAAATAGGGACCTTAGGAAACAAACTTGAAATGTGTACAGGGTGGCATTTGGTCTTTTTTTTTTTTTTTTTTTTTGCCAGTTAAACTTGAAATCTGAACAGTGCAGGTAGCACAGTTGGGGAGTTAAGAGTTTGTGGCCTTTGGAGTGGGTGCCCGGATGGGTCAGCAGTGTCGAGGCCTTGTCGACACTGCTGCAGTTGAAATTGGCTCTGATGGACAAAAGCCCCATGGGAATGAACCTTCTCCAGTGCCCTCTCCTGGTGGGGGAAGTGAGGCAGCTGGGTCTGGAGACAGGATAGTTTGTGAAGAACAGTGTCTGAAATTTGGGGACTCCATGGCTAACTTGGCTGTGTCAACATTAGCTGTCATTCTCCACCAGGTAAATGTGTCTTAATTGATGTGTGCCAGTTCTGTTTGTGCCTGTATCCTTGGTGTAATTATTGATAACATTTCTTTTTACTTTCAAAAGTGTCTCCATTTGTATGTTAAATTGTGTGGTCGCCCAGCTATCGGAGAGCACCACTACAGAATTGTGCACTTGTGCATCTCCAGAATTCAGTTTATGAAAAGTAAATGTAATTAAAATGTGTTGGCAGTCACAGCTCCAGCTGTAGACTTCATGCGGGCTAAGATATTTTGAGGCCAAATGGAGAAAATATGTCATTTGTTTACTGGAAGGTTTTTACTGTTATAATAGAAAACTGAGATTGCTTCACCTTTGGTGCTTCTATATCCTTCAGCCGTGCTTGTCAGGATTCTGTTAGGGCAGATCTCACAGAGGCAAGTTTTCTAGTGATTGTCTAAAGAACTAGACACAATTATTACTTAAACTGTTCCAGTGGAAGCCCAAGAACCTTACATGGACCGACAGAAGTGAAAGCAGTCTTGAGAACTGTGCCAGTGGATTTAGGCGAAGCCCTAACTCTCGAGGGGTCATCTAGCTCACAGGAGGGCAGAAAACTTGTGGGCGCACACATGGCTGACAGACTGTGCTTCCCACCAACCGCATCAGGGTTCTGTGCTAGACATGGTCACACAGACAACCCTTGCTTCTGTCTGTTCCTCCTTGCTGACGACCCTCCATAAGTGTAGAAAATGTACAGAAATCATCTCTTTATATCATGAAATATGGCGAAATAGGTCTGTGCATGCTATTTATATGTGTACAAATACGTTGTTTAAATTGTTTAATCCTCAGGGCTAACAAGGGCCTAAAAGTACTTTTTAGAATTAAATATTGAATTCTTGATGCATTATCACTAGTAGAAAACATGTGAGCCCCTGAGGCTGGCTTCCATTCTTTAAAGAATGGTGGGCACATGCTAGAGACTGTCCCTGGACCATGTGCCCCCGCCCTCTGTCCTCACTGGGATTCTTTTTAAAGATATATTTATTTATTTATACAAGCACTGGGTATAGTCAGAAGTGCAGGAGGGTGAGAGAATTCACCAGAGTGGGGAGCAGAGCAGGCAGAAGGACCAAAGTACACTGCTGAGGGGAGCAGCGGGCAGCAGGCGAGGTCTGCCATGTGGGACTCTCCTCCGGTGGTTGGGGAGCAGCGGGGATCGAACTGGCACTGCAGAGGCTGCAGGCAGCTTCGCGTTCAACCATTGCGCCACCAGGGAGGCCTGTCCTCACTGGGATTCTGTCCTTGCATCCTAACTCCCGCCAGCTTCCCCCCCTCACCAGGTAGTTCTCTGCAGCCACACTAGCAGAGTTTTGTTTTGCCCCCCACTACCCTTTTTAGCATGACTTTGGAGGGAAGGTGGGTGTGTCACTGCTTATGGCTGTTTTCAGACCCGTGCTGTTTAGTGCTCCAGCCATTAGCCACCTGAGCTCTTATCATGCAGCTCATCCAAATGAGCCGTGCATTAGTATAAATCCTATTGAGGATTTTGGAGACCAAATGTGAAATGTAAAATATCTCAGTATCTTCTCCAGCTTTACTGAGATTAAAGTTGACATTAATATTGTGTAAAGTTAAGGCATACAATGTGGTGATTTTATACCTGCCTGTATTGCAAATGATCACCTGATTTTAGTGAGCACATTTAAGATCCAGTCTCAGCAACTGTCATAATGCACAGTGTTTTAACAGTGGTCACTTCACTGTACAACATGTTACATCTGGAAGATTCTGCACTTTGGCATCCCACCATGTAGCCCAGCCCCTGATAGTGTCCAGCCTGGTCTCTGTTTCTATGAGTCTGAGGTTTTTTAGATTCCATCTAAATGAGATGGTGCAGTTTTTGTCCTCCTGATTTATTCTGCTTAGCCAGTGCCCTCAAGGTCCATGCAGGTACGTCCAGTAGCAGAATTTCCCTTTTTTTTTTTTTATGGCCGAATGGCATTCCTGTGTCTGTATCACACCACAGATCACATTTTCTTTATCCATTCACCCATCTCTTTGCTGTTGGGAATCATGATGGTGCGAACACGGGTGTGTCCACATCTCAACATCCTGATTCCATTTCTTCGGGATATGTACCCAGAGGTGTGGTGGCTGGATCATAGGCTTGTACTGTTTTTAGTTTCTTGTGGATCTTCCACACTTTTATCCAAGGTGGCTCCACCAGTTCACACCCCATGGCTGTCACAAGGTTTCCCGTCTCTCCACATCCTTGCCAGCACCTGCTACTTCCTGCCTTCCTGACAGTGGCCATTCCAGCAGGTGTGAGGTGCCACCTCCTTGGGGTCCAGACTCACAGCCCTCAATCTTGGGTGACGCTGAGCACCTCTTGTGCCTATAGCCACCCGTGCGTCTCCTTTGGAAACTGGTCAGATCGTCTGCTGCAGATTTTGGTGGCTTCAGTCATGGTTATGATGAGATCGTGTGTAGTGAGAAGGGAAGGAATTTTGGATGCATATTGAAGGTAGAGCCAAGAAAATTTCCTAAGAGAGAAAATAAAGGGGTGTAAGAGGAAGAGAGGTATAAGAGGAAGAGGCATCAAAGGTGACCCTGGGAAAGACAGTGGGGGCATGCTGGGGAAGAGGGGATTAACCTTGAGATCACATTGGGTGGCCTGGAGAGACATTCAGGAAGTCTTGACACCACTGGCATGTAAAGCCACAAGGCTGTGTGAGAGCACCAAGCAGGCAAGGCCATGACAGATGAGGAGAGAATCAAGGACCGTGCCTGGGGCCGCCTCCAAAGTTAGTTTGGCAAAGGAGATTGAGGAAGAGTAATGGTGAGGTCCAGCGAATGTGGTTCACTGGACGTCCATGTTACTGGAAAAGGCCGCATCCAAGGGGAGGTAGGATGAATCAGTTGGATGTTGCTGGTGGGACCTAGTATCAGCTGAGCACCGCCCCCTGGAATGTGCAGCCAGGGTGCCTCTGGGCGTAGTTACTGATGGAGATGGGGTAGCGAATTTCTCTTGTCCATATTGCTGAGACAATCTCGTAACAGTCTCTTTGCCTCTCCAAAGTTTATTCTCGGTACACCCAGCATGACTTTTTAAAATACATAAATCATGTCAGTTCTCTGCTCAAAATGGCTCCCCATTAATGCAAAGAATTGTCAAGGACTTTACAGTGTTTTACAGTGAAGCCTATTCCACCTGAGCCCTGAGTTCTCCTACTAAAGTCTCATTCCGTTCCAGCAGAGCTGGCCACCTGGCACAATGAAAACGCCTGGGTGATGTCACTGCTGCCGGGCCTTTGTCCAGCCTGTCTGAAACACCCTGCCCACGTGCCCTGCCTGGAAGACTGGCCCCTGCCTCTCCTGGGTCTCGCTGCTCCCCTGCTCCTTTCTCACCATTGCTTGCTGCGGCTCTCTTCAAGTTGAGCACCCTATCTGCCTCCCTTTTCCTACCCTGTCATTCTCCTTCAGCATTTACCACCTTGTCACATTCTAACTAACACACTTTCATTGTGATCACTGGTGTAGCATCCCCCATTTGAGTGGCAGCGCTTTTGTCTTTTCTGCTAGGTACCCTAAGTGTTTAGAAAAATATGTAACACATGGAAATGATCAATAACATTACCAGAGGTGACAAATGTGAAATTAGTCACTCCTTTCAAAAGCCACTGACTACTGGAATCCTTGCCAAGGAGGGAAGTACTATTTTGTAGGAATTAGATGATGTTACTCAGCCTAATAATTAACTTCTTGCCTCTTCGGTTATTCAGTTTTCCCTGAGTTTTTGTATGCTTAGGGGAACTCAGTAAACACTTGTCTCCTACGCCGAAAACACTGCAGCTGGCACCTGTGGTGGAGGCTTCCTCTGCGGAAGGGTTGCAGAAGTGATCAAGGCTATAGCAAAGGGCAAGGAGTAATTGTTACATAAAGAGGGTTTTGATGATCAATCTGATGTAGCCACAGAGAACTCCAGGAGGCTGTGAAATTAAAGGGTTTGTTTGCTCTGGTCCTGGCCAGGCCAGCAGGGCCCATGGTGTGGGGGGAGGGGTGGAAAAGCTGGACAAGTGTCTCATCAGGGATCGGGGTGGGGACAGCAGCACAAGGGTGCGGGGGGAATGGGGGGGGGGGCTCACCGCTATCTTTGACTGTCCTTGGGTCATACTCATGCCATGGACCTGACCAGTTTGTTTCTCTGACTGAGAAAGGCCCTCAGATCCTGAACCATGAGGTTTGTTCCCACAGAACAAGCCCTTCATGGGCGTGCGGGGCCGCCCGGGAGGACAGTACTCAGTGCCCAGAAGGTAATGAGTGAGGGAAGTCAACACAGGAAAGACAGGACATGAGGACCTGCAGGGTGGGGAGGCTGTTCATTTTCTGGTCTCTGGGGGGGCGGGGGCGGTCCAGGGCAGTTGCGGGGTTATTGATGACTTCCTGGGCTCATCACTCTCTTCTCCCTTATCAGTTTCAAATGGCCGGGGCTTTCTTCTGGGACTCCTGTTATCAGCATCCTCCAGGGGACAGAATTATTTCCTTTGGCATTAAGCAGCCCAGCATCCGGCCCCTGAGGAGTGTGGGACAGGGCTGCTGAGGCAGGGCTCGTCCATTGTTCTTTGTTGAGGCCTGGGGCCCTTCAGGAACATAGGCGGGGGCCAGCCTGTCACCTGGGTGCATCTGGTCCCTGCTCACAGCCTGTTTGTGGAATTGCTGAGCCAGCGAGAAAATCTAGTTGAAAAAATTGCCAGCACACTGATAGTAGAAATAAATGCACACAGGGTTTTAGATCCATGTAGAAAAGGCAACCGGGCCGACTAAATTGTCTCTTTCAGATTGAACCCTCTGGCCCTGTGGCATTACTTCCGATGACATAAATCCAGCCTTGTAAAACCTATGTAAATATCAGGGCTGGGTATGTCTGTCTCCTCTCTGTGTGACTATCAGATGCCGTAGGTGCCGGGCCTGGAGCCAGCTGGAGAACTCAGAACCTACTCCCCGGGGTGCCTCTCCTGCACCCCACCTGAGCGTGCCTGCTCCTCCAGTGTTTTTAATCAGCCTCGCTAAATACTTCCTGCAGGGAAGGAGCATGATGAGCTGTAATCTTGCTGCGGCTTTATTCTGAGAAAATGCAGTGACTGATTTACAGATACTCCTTGTTCATCACCAAATCCCAGTGCGGAAGATGCGGATTAAATTTCAGCTTTAAAGGTTCTGGGATCCCTCGAGGCTTAGAGTATAGTAATGAAAAGTTGAGAAGGTAAAAAGGATTCCAGAAACCACATAGTGAATAAACGATCGTCCGGCCTTGCTTCTGCTGTGGATTCAGCATTAGGAGGTGCAGACTAAACCACATGTTTTCACTTAAGCCTCAGAACTTTCTCTCCAGTACATTCATATGGAATTTATTTTAACATCTTTCTCCGCAGTTTAAAGCACGTTCGCATTAGGTTTTCTGAGGTGATGGATAACCTCTGGGCCTCGCCCCACTAGTCCTAATCAGTTCTGATGGGTGAGAAGCCACATACCTGCAAAGTCAGCTCTTTGACTTTCTGAGCCCTATTGCTTGCAAGTTACCCCTTTCCTGTGAAGATTGACAGGTGTCTGTCTTCACCCAACATGGCCTGCCGGGTTCAAATCTAAATCTGAGAGCTCTAGAAAGACCTGCGAAGGTAGGGCCGGTTCCTGTAGCTGTGCCGTGTGCCGTGAGACATCAGGTGCAAACGGTAACGTTCTAGCTGTCTTCCTCAAGGAGTCCTTTCTGTCGCACACTGACGTGGCATTGCATTGTGACACCGTGTGGGTTTCAGGTGCGCCTCGCTGAGACTAACGCTGCGCATGTGCTGCCGTCCACTTGCTGCCAGTATCCAGCTCCAGCCTTCCTCAGCCACGTCCCCTTTTCCTGATGTCCCCACCCCCTCCCTTCTGGTAACCACCAGTCGGTCTTATTCAGAAGTTAATTTTTGTTTTATTTAGTTAAATGCTTTCTTGCAAACTTACTTCTTTATCAAACATGTCAGTGTCTTATATGTTTTGGGTGCTGTGCAGGGGGCGGAGCCCTAACCAGTGGCCAGAGGAGCCCACCTGTGGCCTCCTGGCACCTGTACTTCTTGTCCTGTCTGACCGGACAGCCACGCCTGCGCTTGCGTTTCATGTTGTTTTAAAATCGTGCCATCTTTATGGACTAAGCATTACCTAAGCGTTTTCTAGTGTGTTATCTTAATACCTAAAAACCAAATGCTCCCCATTTTTAAGCATCTTCTAGTTCCAGATAGATCAGCACTGTCGGGTTTTATTGTGTGGATTGTGTTTTACGTCGGCCATTCCTACAGTATTTTCACCAGGTTTTCAGTCCTTCCTCTTTCACGATCAGTGTCCCCGCTTGACGTGTTGACAGGTTGCTGGTGTCCTAGACCAGTTTTCATGACTGTAGAGGGAAGCTTCCCCACGCTGATGCCGGAATTGTCAGGCCTAGTCTCCCAGCCAGGAACGGATTCCAGGCTGCAGGGCAGTGCTGAGCCCCAGCCACTAGACCCCCCACGGGTTGGTGTCTCAGGAAGCCGCAGCAGGAACTTCGCAGAGCTCAGGCAAGCAAGCGAGAAGAGGCAGGGCAGGTTTGTTTAGAAAAAGTTTATTGAGAAGAAAAAGAACAGAAATAAAGTGGGACTCCCAGGCCAGGGAACCAGGCCTGGGAGGGGCAAGGAAGCCAAAGTGAAGTCATGTCTCAGGGTATAATATATACTTTCTTTCCCTGATTATTCTAAAGCTCCACCAGTCTCTTTGTGATTGGTCAGTTTTTGGCTGTCTCAATTTGCTACTGAGTGGGAGATCTTCACATACCTTATCTAACAGGTCTGTCTTTCCCCATTTGTTATATCTTTATCTTTATGGTCTAGCCCTCCCGGTGAGCATCTTTACACTTTATCTTATCATCTGAAGAAAACCAGAACCATCCTTAACAAGATTATCTGTGGTGCTGGGATGTTTGTTTTTCCCAGTGGGATTGGTTTCATTTCCTTGCTCATCCTTATCTCTGAAGCCTTCCTGAATTTTCAGAGGTCCCCTCCTGCACTATCCCTAAAACTGCCTAATAACCCTAGCTTGCCCTGTCTCAACGCCAGTCAGCAACAAGCAATTCTTGGACACCTCTGACACTGTCTGCGCAGAAGTGTTGTTAGGCTCTGTAGGTTGAGGGCTCAGTCTCCCAAGACCAAGACCTCCCTCTGTCACTGACACCCATGCAGCCCAGCCTGCCACCTGCGCTTCTGACCAGCTGGCTAGTGCAGCTGGAGGCATCCATGCCCCCCTGCCCAGGCCTCAGTGCCTGCTGCAAACCCAGATTACTACTGCCTGTGCTTCTGGCCCACTGGCTATTACCAGAGGTTCCCAGAACTCCCTCCTCAGGACCAATTATTTTACTAGAACAGTTCCCAGAAGTTAGGCCACCCATTTACTCCCCAGATCACGTATTCATTATGAAAGGTACTAAAGGATACAAATCATAGCCACATCAAGAGGACACAAAAGGCAAAGGATGGTGACAAATCATGGCGCTTCCATGCCATCTCCAGGCACCCCATTATTCCCCCGAAATCTTCCCAGATGTGCCAAACTAAAAGCCCTCTGAAGTCCCTCCTTTGGGGTTATATGGAGGCTTCATTACATAGGCATGATTGATGAACTTCTTGGCCATTTGTGATTAAACTTAACCTCTAGCCCTGCCCCTCCCTGGAGGTCATCGGAATGAGACTACACGTTCTACCCTCTATTCTTTTGGTTTCCCTGGCAACCAACTCCCTCACTCCCCTCCATCCTCTGATGTTTTCCAAAACTTACCTTACCTTCATTAACAAAGCAAAAGACATTTTAACATTCTCAACACTTAGGAAATCCCAATGTTTGGGGGGGACTGAGAATAAATATCAGATATGTTTGAGAAATATATTTTGTCCTTCGGAGTGCTCAAATATATTTATTTCCTATAAATCACAACTTTGCCCTGACCCATTATAAGGTTGATGTGACCTGCAAAAGAAAAGCAGGGATCCAAAGAGGATGCTGGACCTTCAGACCTTGGCGAGACTATTTTATTCAACAGAAGATTGGGGTTAATCCTTGCAGTGTAGACAGGGAGCTCTTGCAGGGACTGTGCGGTGTCTTACCTGACTCCGGCATTGTCGCTGCACCCCTTTGCCTTCCTGCAGCCGTGCCAACCATTGTCCATATTCAAGGACAGCACCACAGTGATTTACCATGGGTTCAAGAGCAGGGGAGCATTAAGTAAACTGTATTCTAGTCACAGGAAATGCTCTCCAAAGTGTTCAGTGAAGAAAGGTTAACATACCAAGTGGCACATAATGATAACAAAAATATTAAATGTAATAACAAATGTAATAACCGAGGAGTAGCCAACAATTTTTAACCAATCACTTGGTGATAGAACATCTGCTTATTTTTTGTTTAGTTTTTATATAAAAAAAATGTTCTAAATGCTTATACTTACTAACTCATTTAATCACCTCATTTAATCCCCATAATCCTATCACTTGAACATAATCCCATTTTTACTTGTGAAAATAAAAATGAGGTACAGAGAGTTTCAGCAGCTTGCTAGGTCCCATAAAAAGCCAGCGCAGGTCCTCACGATGCTCTAAATGGAGAGTGTGTCGGGGTCTCCATGTCGCATGCCCACTGCAGGATATGAAAGACGAGCCATAGGAACACGAGGCGGAGGGTGGGGGCGCCTGCGATGTCAGGGGAGACTTCCACGTGGAAGGGGCACAGCGTGAAAGGAAGCCTAAAATTGTACTTGAAAAGAATTGGCCTCGAAACCTGACTCCACTCACCAGTTACGTGACGTTGAACTAGTAATCTCGTCTAAACTATGCTGTCTGCCATTTCTTTATGGCGTGTCAAGCACAGTATAGTATTGAAAGCTCTATTTCAGTGTTGGAGGTTATTTAATCATCTATATCTTGAAATCTGTAATTCCCGGTTTTCTTTCCTTGCTTAGGTGGACGTGATAGTGACCTTGGGTGGACTGGCAGGGCGTTTTGACCAGATCATGGCGTCCGTGAACACCCTGTTCCAAGCAACTCACATCACTCCTGTGCCAGTCACCATGATCCAAGGGGAATCGCTCACGTGCCTGCTCCAACCAGTAAGTGGAGATTAAGCCTGACGTCTGCACTTGGCTTCCATGAGATTCCCAGTGTTTGAGTAGACGAGGGTGTCTCTGGACTCTGAGTGAAGTTGACCAGGTTTCCTTCCTCATGTCTCCTTCCGTCTCCTCTCTCAGTCACTAACAGAAAAAATGTAGAGAAGCCTCAGTGTTTTTATCTTTCCCAGAAAAAAGATCTTGTGATTTTTAATTAATTGATTAAAAACTAAATTTAGCACTCTTGCATTTGAGCAACTGAATGTCAGTGGCACTTGAGGAAATCTCAACAGAGGAAACACAAGCTTGGCAAATTTTTCTAATGGAAACCTCATATTTTATATATTTTCAGTGTTGTCATTATAATTGGAAACTGGATTTGATTTTGTTAAGCACTTAAAATCTTTAGGTTTTATTGTTCATAGGTTGCCTGCTTATTAATTTCACCGCCTCAGAATAAGTTTCTAATGATGATGCCATTCATTTCCTCTGAAAACACTGAGTAAATTTCCTATCGTGTAGTAGAACAGAATTCTTATTAAATGACCAAAGTTTTATAAGGTTGGGTGGTGGATTTCAGCTTGAAAAGTAATCGTGTGGTGACACTTTTAAAAGACAGTGGCCAGTTTTTCCCTTTTGCCGTTCCTTGTAATGTGCTGATTGTCGTTTTGCTTCCACCCCGTCTGCTCTCCACTCTCTGCAGCATGTCATTGTCTAAATGTATAATTGGAAACTGGATTTGATTTTGTTAAACACTTAAAAGAAAATCTTTTTTGGTGACTGTAGGGGGGACAACTCAGGCGCACCACCAGTTTTACATTTTTCCTGACTCTGCATCATCTACCTTTGTCACTTTCTGGAACACTTGGTATGAGAGCTGGAAAGGGAGCTCAAAAATTGAGTTTTCAAACTCCCTGTTGTCATTTAGTTAGTCAGCACACGGAGTCCTTGCTACCTATCTGTTGCAAGGCTAGGCAGTTGAGAATTAAAAAAAATAATAAAATAGTAATTTATGGTTTCTGCTCTCCAGGAGATGTCCATTGAAAGAGACATAAAAATGTCAGCATAAAGCAATGGTAAAAGTTTGGCACATACAGAAAATGAAAGATTATGTGATTTGGTCATAAGTGTGATAAAGAGGCACTCAACTTTTATTCTGCCAGTTAATTCAGCAAATACTTACTGAGTCCTGCTGTATGCCAGGCACTTTTCCAGCCATACGGCAGCCAACAAAACAGACAAAAACCCTTTTTTCTGGCTCTTTGCATCACCTACCTTTGTCACTTTCTGGAACATTTTGTGTGAGAGCTGGAAAGGGAGCATGCGTTCTATTGAGCTTGCATGGGGCAGAAGCTCCGGGGATGAGTAGATGTGGGCGATGAGAGTTTGCTGCCAGCAGCAGCCACTGCAGAATGGCAGAGGTGTGTGGGCTTTGCTGGAGGGTCTGCAGGTGATTCTGAGCCGCAGCATGGGAAATGCCAGAAGATAGGACTAGAAAACAAGTTCAGGTCCTGATTGCGGAGAACCATAAATTCCACGTGGTGAGGTGCAAGCTTCTCTCCATCTGAGGTCATGGGGAGTCAGATTCCAGTTAGTGGGGTGATGTGCACAGAGAGGTTTCCTAGCTCTCTGGTGATATAGATGTTAAATACCTATAATTTCCCAGCGGTCCTGAAGTTTGTTGTTCGTTATCATTAGGAAGCATCGAGCTTTATTGTATTGGTGATACGGTTGCTCAAGTCGTTATCTTGTGTTTGTGTAGAAACTCTGGTTACTAGAATACAATTTAGTGAGGATGTGGCTCAATTTTTATTTTTTTAAAAAATGTATTTGATAGAAAAAAACACATACAAAATTTGAGTTCTGCTCTTAGGGTCTCATGATTGTTTCCGGTCATCTTTACCCTCCTGGCAATGTGACTAACCGTGGACTTGTGAACGCATGTTCTGTTTGGGATTCATTGGGTGGAATCCCCATCTGTAGGTGTCATCAGTTCACAAAACTCCCATTGTTTTAAGATACCATCTCTGCCCTGTTCCTCCTCCCTCTGCCAGTCCAGCAAAGAGAAGAGCCTTTAATTGTGTCATGCTTGTCTCTAAAACTTCCCTTGCGAATTTTCTGCTCTCCCACCTGCGTTCTGTAGGGCATCCTCACCTTTGTGACCCACGTCACTCTGCCTTTTAGCTCTGTCTTGCTGCAAAAACTATGCAGGTTCTGATTTCTGAAATGATTCTTAGGTGCTCACCTTCTCCCCACATTTTCAAGACTCTTGAAACATAACCGTCACACTTACGTAGTCTGGGATGATTCTAATGTGTGTCTTCTTTCTAAGGCAGCGGTCTGGTTTTTATATCTTGTAATCTCAACTGTGTGTTTTGTGATTTGGGGCATGACTTCATATTCCTGCAAACTCTATCCGTGGGAATTATTTGAGTTGTGAGTAACAAGTCCAAGTTGAATAGAGAGTGATGGCCAAGCCCGGTCATTTGTAAGCTTTAACAACTTAGGGCATTTGGTTTGAATCCTTTATGGACCATCGAGGCAGTGGAGGTTCAGAGGGCTTCCTGCTGGGAGTTTGGCTTCCTGCCCCAGATGCTCAAGGGAGGCTGTTCCTCTTCATCCATGGAGTGCTGAGGGTGGTACCACCCTTTCCCAGAAGCCCAGCGGCTGGGGTTGCTCTTTATGCTACGCCTCAGGCGTCTCTGCCTCCCAGGGCACATTCTCCTTTTACAGACTACCGAGGGCTGCCTGAGCTCGGGTCATCTCCCCAAACCTCTGCACATCAGAGGCCTTAGACCAGAGTTCAAATACCAGATGTGTCAAAGTGGAAAATTAGCTTTGGGGGTTTTTGACTTCTGAGTTGTTTTTTTGTTTTTTTTTTTTTTTAACAGATGCATTTTTAAATGAACCCCTTTAACTTTTTTTCTGGCATTTTTTATTATTTTCAGTAGATCGGGGCACTCACGTCCCCTGCTGCTGCTGTGAGTCATGCCCTATTCTATGTTGCAGTAACAACCCCCAAATCTCAGAGGCCTAACTGAGATTACTTTTCCTAAGTTTTCCCTCATTATGGAGAAATCTGAGATGTTTTGGGTCTCAGCCCCCATGTTATATCTAAGCCAACTGGAAGGAGTTATGCCAGCAAAGGACCAAGCTTGCCAGAAAGCAGCACTGTTGTTTTCAGAGCTGGGCCCTGCAGTGTCCTCTGCAGTTGGTTGTGTTCTCTCAGCAGCGAGCAGATGGAGAGGACACGGGCTCGCGGCCAGGCACCAAAGTACTCTGCCCAACCTGACGTCTGGGAAGGAAGTCTGGAACCCTGACTGCTGTGCAGCCATCCCAGGCCGGGCAACTTCGCTGTTGATTCAGACAAATGGAAAAAGAGTCCTGGAGCCTTAGCTATATCCGGCACGCCTTTAATGCTGAAGCGGGGGACCGGGTACCTGGGCAGACCGGCAGGCGGGCAGGCAGCCACTGAGCCTCTGAGCCCCTTTGATCGCCATGATCTCCTGCTTCTCGGCCTGGGCATCTATAACCATAGGTGGCGCACCCATTCTCACACTCCCAAGTGCTTTTTGCAGTAACGGGATATCACGTGCGGGCCATGAAACCTGGGAGGGAGACAAAGCCGCAGGCGGCGGCAGCAGAGGCTGGCAGTGGGAAGGCGGAAAAGCCTGACTTACTCCATGTTCCTTACAGTGTTTTTTTTCACAGTTTAAGGATGATAATTATCTGCCTTTGTCATTGACACGGTGGTTACACTTCAGTTAGTTGTTCTGGCAGAATCGCCAGTTCTCCAAACATGGTGTGGATGTGACCCAGCCTACACCCAACCCCCTGCCTCCGGACTCTCTCTGTGGTATGTTTCGTTGGTCTCGAGGAGGGCAGCACCTTCCCCTGAGAAAGTAGTCACTCCACAGCGTGGGGCCGAAAGCTCATGCGCCCTCAGCCTCCCTCACCGAGAGGCCCGAAAGGTCCTCAGAGCTCGGCCTTCCGCTGGGGGTTGGTCTGTCACCAGCTCGGGGTGATCTTCCAGACACGTGCTCGCCCCTGCTTTTCAGTCGCTTTCAGTGAGGGGGCAGTGAGACAGCAAAACAAATACTAACGGCAAACGGGTTTGTTTGCGCGTTTCAGAGGTGAATGAGTCTTATAAATTTTTAGGCATTTTATTTCTCTAAGCAGTTTTAACTGTACACATATATACCGTGATTAACACCAAGAGCCATTTAAGCACTATACTAAGCTTGTTGCATAGACGCGTTCCGCATCTTGGGAATGTGTTGCTGAGCTGAACTGACTGGCCAAGTTTATTTTCATATAACTGTGTTTAATATGTAATGCATGTGCTAGATTATACACATGTATTCAGCGTATTGCACTAGATCATGCCTACACTGGGGGATATTCAGAACAAATGTCTGCGGAGGACTGTTACTTGTAAATAAGATACAAAGTAATCATCATCTCGGTGGACAGAAGAAACACCCTAAAATTAAATTCAAACTAGATTTTTGAATATTCTTTGAATTATCACTCTTCAGTTATTTCAGATATTTCAAAAATAGTCTCAAGAAAATCCGTCTCATGTGCTTCAGGACCAAATAAAGTATGGCTTAAAATTTATAATTTTTTTTTTTATTGAAAGTTAACAAATAACTGTACTCAGGAAGGAAGATCATTTTGAAGCTTTTATAAGAAGCATCTCACTTGGGCATTACAACAATAGTGGACAGCAGGACAGAAACAAAAATATGTCACATACTCAAGTGTTTGACTGAGTCCACATGTCCTCTCTCTTTGAAGGAATTAATGGTCTAAGACAAACGCAACACAAGTCATGGTCCAAGGCTGGGGAGTGTCCACCGCAGCACAGTTGTGAGCGCCGCGAGAGTGTGCCCTAGTAAACAGACACGGTGCCTTCCCGACGCACTACACGTTTCTGGTATTTCTGGGAACTCCACCTGTGGGAATTATTTGAAATATGCATGTGTCTATCTTCCCCCAGCATTATTTTCCAAAAAACAAATCTTGTTTACACTTTAAGATTATATCCACCTTGCAGCTAAATTAAACAAAAATGATTTTCTGGATCTCCCTACTCTATAACCATGGCTGCATACAACCTGCACCTTCATCATTTGGGCAGATTAAGTGACATTGCCAGTGGGCTTTGCTAACACACTTTGAAAGTACAAAATTTAATACAAATGTTAATTATTAGGAGTATTATTTTTCAGGAGAGTGTCTTCCAGAGCTCTGTAGTTATAGACTGCTGGCCTTGAGACATTAGCATGTCTCTAAAACAGCTGTGCGACCTTTCGGTTAGTGGATGTTGAGGTGAGCTAGGGCATTGAAGTCACTGGACTAAGTCCCCTGGACTCCAGTGTGAGTCTCTTGATTTTTCTAAAGTCTCCTTACGCTCAAATCTTGCCTTACTCGCTCTGTAATGTTCTGTGTTTCTTTCATAGAATTTACTGTGTCAGATTCATGAAACCATGTTATACAGAGAAGTCTGTACCACATTAGGGTGGTTTTGTTAGGATTATTTCAGTCATTTGGGGCCGACCAGTGTGTCCCGACCAGTGTGTCTGGTACCGGGTCACTTTATGTGGCTTAGTTTGTTCCATCTGCCTTCTCTCTTCAGCCCCTTTCTGTGACTTGTTAACTACAAACTAGATTTTAAACAAAGAGACATTAGGGTAGCTCCGAGTCTATGTAAATCAATATGGAACAATGTTTGGAAATTTTTACATGGTTGACTTTTTAATTTGGAATTTTTTACGTGGCTTTTTAGTAAAATCTGTCTTTTATGGGTCAAAATGTCATTTGGTGTGAGAGCCTCGGCATAATCTTTCAAAGCACATTCTCCTGGCCATTTCTAAATAGAAAATTGCATGCCTAATAGCTCCCCCCTCAAAAATAAGCACCCCTCTCTTATTTCCAAAACTGTGTCCTCAGTAAAACATGATGTCTTTTTATGAGCTGGGCATTTATGAACTTGATGAGACATTGTAGACACGCAGCATCAGGTACCGGCTGCTGTCCTGACAGGGCCAGCCAGGCGCTGGGCACCGTTTACCGCGCAGAGAGCGCCTGCGCCAGCTTCCACACACGCTTCCTCGTGTTCTGGCCCTGTGCGTCTCGGGAGTGCGGAAACATTAGCTTCTGTACACTGAGCATAAATTATTTTTTATCTCCAGTTTTTATGGCAGTTGGTAATACGAGTTAATAGGATTTATGACCACGAAATGAGCTGTCCAGGAGTTAATAAGGCGTGCCTTTCCCATTATCCTGAACCCTGCTCGGGAGTCCTTGCCAGGGCTCCGGAATCTGATGCGGGAGAAGGGCCTCTGAGCCGCCGTGGGTAGTTCTCTCGCACTTCAACAAACTTCTGAAGATGCTGGAAAGATTTCTTCCTTGCGATCTTAGTCATGGTTGACAACTGCTTGTTTTTATTTCCTCTGACTAGATCAATTACTTACTATACAAAGTCCTGGCATTTCACACGTCATCCATTTGTAGTGCCGGTAATGAATGTGATAGAAACATGTTAACAGTTTGATAGAAAAAAGCTGAAGTTTAGTGATTAACCTGGCACTCATGACGATTTCTGCTGCGAGCTGAGGGTTCGGGCCTAACTGGAAACTACTGACCTGACGGCTCCTCAACTTATTTTGGTGAGACCATTTCCTGAGATGCAAGCTAACAAAGCACAGCAGCTTGCGTGCATGGGGGCAGGCCTGGCCTGCCTTTGTTCCCTGGTCTGAGCAGGAGCCCGGGTGCCCCACTGCACCCCTGCCAGATGCTTTGACTCCCCTCAGCACAAAGTGCGTCACTGAGCATCCATGAAGCACCCTCAGCCTACATAGGTCCGTATTCCCTTCCTGGGCCAGCCCAGCTCCCCAGTCCTGGCAGCCCCTTCCCTTCTCCCTCCTCTCTGTGGTGTCCTTGGTCTGCCCACCAGGACTAAACCCCAAGTCACCCCTTTAAGTCCTCCCTCTCTGACCTATCACAGTCTCCATGGTCTAGTGCCACGTGGCCTAGCGGAACTGGCCCACCCTCTGGTTTTCCAAACTGACCCCAGCTGTTCTTTATCCTGCCAAAGTCATTTTTTGTGTTCAAGTCACTCTCTCCTTCTAAAGTGCCATCTAATCCTCTGTCTTCTACACAGAACCTCCAAGTAAATCTCTCCGAACTGCCCTCCTCTGGATCCTTTTCATCACCTCTTTAAAATCCTTTTTCTCCTGTGGGCCTTAACCAGTGTATCCACAAAACAAAATTAAATTATACGTTTTCTCTTTCTGAACCTTAAAAAATAGATAATTGCATACTTTGGGTCCAAGATGAAATAGTTGTCTCAGTTCAGCTGGCGTTGGCCGAATCTGAATGACTAGGAACTAGTGAGCTTGTGGTTCCTGCGCCAAGAACTCATTGCTTCTCAGGTAAAACCCCGCAGGCCTCCCGCCTGGGGTCTGAGGCCGCTGACTCCCTGTGGGCACATGCGTTCCCTCTTCCTGCTGTGTGGATGGTCACTGGCAGCGCCATGGCTTCTAGTGGTGAGTCCTGAGTCACTCTCTTAAGCAGACAGACGGCCATGCTGGTGATAGGTTTTTCAAGCCACCTGGGCCCAGCCATGTCTCAAGGGCACAGACGTCTGCAACATCACAGCCCCGACGCCACCACCCTCCCACACGCCATCACACGTTCTTTGACCTTAAAGAGGTCTCACTCCAGAGCTGTACAGAAAGGCTCCCATCGGCCAAACCCAATGGTGACCCCTTCGTGATTCCAGAGCAACGAGAGGAAATATCAAATCCAATCTCTGTGAAACTCTAAAAACTTCCTTCAGCACTGGTCTTTCATTTGCAACCACAAGTGACAGAGACTCAGTCTGGAGATGCTGCAGACGCCATCTGTAAGAGCCCTGTGTGCAGGTGAAGCAACAGAACAGATCGCCTCAGGGCTTGGGCTGTGTCATCATTCGTCATCAACCAGTTCAGGGAAAGTGGTGGAATGTGAATGCAGGTGTCGTCGCCTCCTCCCGCAGGCCTCTGTGGCAAGGACACACGTGCTGGTGACATGTGTGCCTCGTTCAATTGAGCATTGCTCCTGCATCTCCCTGGGATTGAAAACAAAAGGCTGCGCGTGCTCTCGGTGAGCCATGAACGCCTCGGTGTTACCAGAGGGGAAGTGAAATGAGCCTCTCAGAAGAGGTTTGGCACAAGGGAAATTTCTATATAAAGAGCTGCCCTCAGCTCCAGCTGGGTTGTATTACTTCTCAGCCATTTAAGATTTCTTTTTCCCCCTAAATTTGGGAGCATTTTGATCTAATTTGTTCGAGAAGTGATCAAAACTGAAAATGAAGAAAAAGTGGACAATATATACAAATAACAGTCAATCTAAGCAGACTGGGATTGGGGTGCTTATTCATATGATGCTATGTATTTACTCTGGCTATTTTGAAGCCCTTCTAAGGGATGCGGTAAGACACCTCATACAGAAACACACATATAAGACATGTAATGAGCCCATAATATACACATATGCACAAACACCAAGAATCTCAGCTCTTCTAAGCCAGTCTTAGTGAGGTGAAGGAAAGTAAGTAGTCTGTCAGGTGTACAGAGAAGGTGTGTGTGTGTGTGTGTGTGTGTGTGTGTGTGTGTGAGAGAGAGAGAGAGAGAGAGAGAGAGACCTTAAGTTCATATTGATAGCTTGCATCAGTTTTAGCTTAGTTTTTAAATCATTTTATTTTATAATTTTATTTCTTTAACCCTCAATCCTGACTTGAAATAGCATACACATTTTATATGCTAATATGTAACAGTTTCAAAATTATAATTTTCTTATTACTCCTAATAATAAGACCACTGAGTGCAGTTAAGATTTTTTCACGTTTCTGTGTTTAAACTGTGCCCTAGTCAGTGTGTGGTGTTTGAAGTTTGTCACTTGAAGAATTCAACTTTGTGCCTTTTGTGGCTATACTACTAATTTAAATACTTTGGCTTCTTTTGGTGCATTTATTTGAAGTTGTAACACTATTTTAAAGTTATTTTTTAATGATTTATTTTTAAGTAGTTACATAGTCCAAAATCCAAAGCTTGATTAAGAAAAAATCCTCAGGAGGGGTCGCCTCACCACTGCAACCCTCTTCCACAATCTTCCAGGTTTTTGCAAAAAATAAAAATAAAAGCAAAACAAATAGCTATTTATGTTCTCCCTTCCTCTGTTTCACCTTTTTTTTTTAATACAAAATGTCATATAGTGCATATGTCCATCTCTAACAATGTAGTCTGGAGGCTACACGCTATTCAGCCGCACTTATTCTGGCAGCTTAGCACTCTGCAGTGTGGGTGTTCCTGTAAACACACCATAGTCCAGCCAATTGCAGCTTTTTGAAAGAACACGGTAGAAGTTCAGACTGGGTAGTTCTTTGAGCTGTGGCTGTGGCTATTTTGAAAATGCTCCTCAGGTGATTCTCTGCACATTTCTGTTAGGCCCCTGTTTTGCCCTCAGCACACTTTGTGAGATGGAGATGATATGACCCGATTTTAAAGATTAGCAAATTGGCTCTTAACGATGAAGTGACCTGTCAAGATTATCCACCAGTTAATGCTAAGCCCCATTGCAAATCATGTTGGAAGGACTCTCTAGCTCTCTGCACTTCATGGTTATGCCTCCAGTTACGTGAGACACGAGCGTGAGACGAGGTCATTCAGTGTAGAAGAAACAGATTTATAAGGTAAATCATTCAGCAAGTCTCATCTATAGGACTTCTGTAATAGAGACTCAGACATTACTGTCATCTTTTGTTCAGTGTAGACAAGTTTTTAAATAGAATGAAATGAGTGGCCCACAATCACTTTTCTTATCAAGGAAGAAGGATACTTTATTAACTCAGGTAGTAATGATAATGAAGCAGAATCTTCCTTTTTGGAAAAGGCCTTTTGATAGAGGAACCTCACAATTGACTAATTGCACGCACATTGGCCTTCCAGTTGTCTGGTGATATGAAGTCAATTTCTCTCCCACTGGAAGCCCTCAAGGTAAAAGGCTCTGAGTATGGAGCATTGGTCTTATTTTATCAGACAAGTTGAATGTTCAGAAACGCTGCTCATGGGACAGTGGAGAAGGATTTATTTTCTCCTGGATGAAGCAAGCCTATTAAGAAGTGAGCCTTCTTTGAAATTTTGATAATAGTAATTGAAAAGCTATAAATAGAGCTCAATTTTTTTTTCTCAGCATATTTCACACTATAAAATATTTCCAGGAGCAGAACAAGCCTTATGAAAAGTACAAGGACTTGGATTTTTTTTTTCTCCCTGTATTCATTCAACCAACATATCATTAAAGACTTATTTCTAACAGGTATTTTGTTAGACCAGAGAAGAACATGTGACTCTCAAAGACCTAATCATATCTTTACTAAATACATCATTATTTCAGAATAAGACACATTCAGTTTTCCAAGTGTAAGTCTGAAGGAGCAGCACGTACGTGCCAGAGCCAGGGATGGGAGGCGTCCCCATCTGAGCCAGGTCTCGGGAATGCAACTGAGTTGGAATCACTACAAGGGGAAAGGTCAGGAGATCCCTACAAGCGAGAAACCACAATGACCTGGGAGAACTGTGGAAAACCTGATGCTTCTGGGACAGAAAATAAGGGACATACAGTGACAGAGGAGGCGTGAGGGATCAGAAGTGGCAGAGGACCCCTCCCTTTGCCCTGTTAAGGAATTTGGATTTTAATCCTTTAGAAATAGACACCTGATTTGTAATATTTTTGGGTCCTGAGCCTATTTGCATATCCGACAAAAGCCATGAACCTTCTCTCCAGAAAAATTAATTTATGCATATATTGAATCTTTATGTGGAAGAATTTACGGAAGCCCTGGGCCTGTCCAGAGGCCCACTTAGGAACCAAATGTTTCTGACAAGTTCTCTGGCTGTCTTACCTGTCAGTGCAGAAAGAACAGTCACAACCAGAGAGACGTTTCACCCTGAGTCATCTTAGGCGCCATCCAGCGGGCAGTGGCAGGTTCCTCAGTCCTGGTGCAAAGCATCATAATGGCTCCTGTGGAATCTCGCCACAGGCCAGACAGATTGCTTCTTGTGTTTTTAGGTCTTGCTTTTGTTAGCCTAACAATTCCTATGAAGAAGATACCGTTCTCTCTAGTTGGCAGGGGAGATAACTGGACACCAAATCTGTTTGCAGCTGATACTGACAGCCGTTTAGATGCATCATACTCAGCGAAATAAGCCAGAAAGAAAAAGGAAAATACCGGATGGTCTCACTCATAGCAAGAATTTAGAAAACCTAAATTAGGGACCAGGAAAAAGACTAATTATAATAAAGTAAATATCAAAATCAACAAGCAGCTATAAACCAGAGACACACTATGGGGGGCGGTGGGAGGAGGGAGTAGGATCAAAACAAGGGAGGTGGGAATTGTATGGGGAATATAACCAAGATGAAAATGCATACATTGTGCAAAAATGAAAAATGATGTAAAAAATATATAAAATAAAAAGATGGACCCAGGCTTTCTGGCTGCACAGGCACCGCTCTGTGCTCTCAGCAAGCACTGCACAATGCTCTCCCTGAGAAAAACCACTCATGGAGTGGTAGACCCCTGGACCGATGGGCCACAGGTATAACTCGGTATGTGGATGTTACGTTCATTCATTGAACTTACCTCTTGGAAATAGGTTTCTGCCCTTGCAAGCACCAATTCATTGCAGTGACATTCCTAACACCACTTTGAATGGTGTTAATATGGCTACAAAATTAGCAGCAGCATCATTCAACATAGCATATCATCCCACTGTAAGCTGCCATAAAGAATTTCACTCCTAAAGCCAAATAGTGCGTAATTCCTTAACACACACTTCACTTAAAACAATTTTATGGACCAAATTCTGACTCAACATTTAACATAAAAATGTTGATGTGCAATATTAAAAAAAAAAATGAATGCTGTAAATCTCAGCTTCTATTCCTTTTATCTACCGTGCTTTTTACCTAAAAAGTCACATTTATATCTAAAATAGAAGTTTATTACAACAAAGTTCCTCTGGAGAGGACTTAGTGTAGTCAAAGGAAGTAAAGCCTTTAGAACCACAGGGAAGGGAAGCAGAAGACTGTATCTCGTGGTTAATTATAGAAGAGATTTAATGAGAGTGTGTGTGAAGAAGCACTGCTGTGGGTGTCTTCCTCTGACTTGTTAGCACTAAAGAATTTACTCAGCACAGACTTAGGTGTTGACTAGGGCCACTGGCTCTCAGTGGGATACTGGGTCTTGACTGTCCCTGTGACTCCCAAAGTCTATTTCTTCACCTGTATCTGCAGTGATGCACCTGATTTTCATGAAAATTCTAATAGTTACAACCAAGGGTATGAAATTATTTTTTGCTTTGTTTTTTGTCTGGCTTCTTTCCTTTGGACTTCTAGTGGAAAGGGTTGAGCTGATCATGACCCGTCTTCACTGGTCAGTTTCTCTCCTGTCGGACTTGGAGGTGTCCACTCGAATCTCATCCTCCAGGAGTCCCTTCCCTCACGTAAGAAACCACCCTAATGTTCGTATTATAGTTGTCTTTCTGCCCCCCTGTGCCTTGCAGCATGTGTGGGGTTTTGAATGACAATTTTTTGGCATCTTTGTACATGTCTCTAAAAGAAAGCTACTCCCAGAAAAGCATAATTAATGCACCAGTGCCTTAAAGTTTAAAATAATTAATGTGCTTAAATTTTTTCTATTATTTTGAGATGTTCTTGCAGATAGTTTCATGATGAAGGATCCAGACAAAATCCATACATTGCAATTGGCTGGTACTTTTGTTCTTACTAATAAATCCCTTATCTGTCTCTGTTTCCATTTTTCCTCCTCCTTCCTCCAGTTCTTCCTCTCCCCACTTTCGCTGAAGGACTGTCCCTCGTGCTGTGGAATGCCCGCAGTATGGACTCACTGTGTAGCAAAGCATCACACAGAAGTTCTTACATGTTTAAATATGACTCTCCCTCAGTCTTGGACATTGCAGAATGGCTTTTCTCACCCCATCATCTATTTTGTTCATTCTGCCTCTTGCTGAATCGACTCATCAGTTTAATTATTGGCCTGGTGGACGATGGTCCCCTTGACTGACATTCTGACCACACGGTGAGGAATAGGGTGGGCAGCGGAACGTTGTGTAGTTGTGAGGGGGCAGAGAGGGCAACCTGGGACCTCCAGCCCTGCCGGCTCTGAGTGGGTTGTTGCCTGGAGATGCGGTGGCCCTTCAGGGAGGGCGCTGGAGCGGGCAGTTGGACAGGTGAGTCTTTTTAGTCTTAATATTTGAAATTGAGTTGTCTCTTGAGGTTTTCTTATTTTTAAATTTAATTTTAAAACTTGGTGCTTTGTTGTGTCAAGTTACTGAGAAAGTTTTTAAGAAAACAGAATTGAAGTTATTTTGAATTGTATCGTAGTGATACATGCATTTTTTTTTCTACATACAGAATTTGGATCGTAATTGTATTTTTCTTTTTATTTCATATATTTAATCTATGCAGAGTCATGTTCATTATGTGCAATTCTGCTGCTTTTTCTCTCTTCCTCTCCTGCCTTGTTTCGTGGGTTCTTTGGGCATATTTCCTAGAACACTTACTGTTCACCTTCCGAATGGTAATATTCTGCATTTCATATTTAGATTCTAAGAAATAACTCAAGGTGACTCTCATGTTTAAATTGAATGTGAAAATAGAGAATGTGATGCAAAACCATAATAAGTTCATGGGATTCAGTTATCAAGTATTGAATATTATGGTTTCAGAACCGTCTTCCTGGAGGAGAAAATGCCTCTGGGGACACAAATGGGCATCGTTTTCAACATGAAAACAGCTTTTACTTCAGGATTATTATTTTTAAAAGCAACACTTTAATTATTGAAGTTTTAAAAAATAGAAACAAGAAATCAAGATACATTTAGACAATTCTTGACAGAGGTATGATAGCCAAAGTTTATCATTAGCAACCTCTGGGCTTGGAAACAACAGAAAAAAATGTAGACAAACAATAACACTACTATAATTTTTCCTATCTCTTTTAAACCTTACAAAGGTCATTAATTCTAGATTCCTCCCAGACTGTGACTTTTTACAAGTTTTATTTCTATTTTCATATAAATAAGAGTTATTTCTGTCATGCACAATTTTGTTTCCATCTGTCATTTATCTTCTTATAAGTCATAAGCAATTCATTGCCACATACACATGTATTTTAAGAAGACTCATCCTTTCGGTTGTAAATAAACTGAAATATTCTAATTAGGATGTAGAGTCATTAATACAAACCCATGGTTTTAAATCTTTAAGTATATTCATCACTGGTTTATTATCACTAAGGAAGAAAGCATATTATCCTAACTACTTAAGTGTACAGAGGTGACATTTCTTTTAACAGGGGAATGCCACTAGTCTTGAGAAACAAAGGAAATCTCTCTTCTTGGTGCTGAGGGGGGGAGCCTTACATTGCGGTGCGGAGCGCTCATTAAACAACTGGTGTACGTTCCAGCATCATTCGTCAGGCTTCTGTTTCAGAGGGGCGAAACATCTCATCATCCGCTCCCTACTCATTGCAGTTCTAAGTGCTCAGAAGACTTGGCACAGGGAAGACTCGCCTCTGAGGTGGCCAGTCCCGACGCGGCTCCCCTGCAGGGCGCTCCTGGCACCTCACCTGGCTCCTGGCACCTCACCTTGGGGGCGCCCCGCCCCACGCTCCCCTCACTGCTAACTCTGTGACGTAGCTTCCACCTCTTCTCTGATGGTCAGACGGGATGCATGAGACAGGTGCCCGCGGGGACGGACACCCGAGGATGTAGTGCGCGTGCAGCTCCCCAGGCCGTGGGCTCCCCAGGCCGTGGGCTCCCCAGTGCCGCGAGGTCCCTGCACACCAGGCTTCCCTTCCCTGCGCTCGGCCCCCGCGCAGGCCGGCCCCCTGCCTTGCTGAGGCTGGCTGCTGCGTTTATTCTGCTTGAGATACAAGTTTGGTTTAGAGAAAGAGCTGGGAATATGTTTAATTTATTCATTAGTATCGGAGAAGTGGCAGGTTAAAATGTGCTACTTACGGTTAAAAGCCTGTATATCATGTATATTGGTCTTGCACTTGGAAAAGTCCCTTATTTATGATTACAACATTTACATTCTAACTTTCCTCATTTGAGGACGCTGGATCTGTCTTTCCTATTGGAACAGGCTTTTCCGTAAATTACTTCAAAGAATTGGATGTGGTCATTTATTAATATTCAGAGCTAATAAGGCATCATCCTTCAGCTCTCTGAAGAGAGACATAAATAGAAATAATTTTAATGGGGGGAGAACAGTCCGGCTTTTAAAACTGGCCTTTTGTGCTCTCTAGTCGTGTCAGATCTCTCCTCAGGGAAGGAGCGAGCCCTACAAGGCAGCTCCTGCGGAGTCCTGATTTAACTTATTTGGATACACCTGGCAACATAGCTCTTACTGGTTCAATATCCAACCTTCACAGAAATTAAACGAGTTTTAAGTAATATTACTGCAAAGTGACATTGTCCCGCCAACTTCTTGTCCCAGTTGTGGCGCCTGATGGCCCCTGGGGTGTCCCTCCAGGCTGAGCGCTGGGAACTGTGGGGCATTGGAGGAGCTGGCACGTAAGTTAGAGCAATCCAGTTACGGCTTTGGGTGAAAAAGTGACCTGATCATAGCGGGTTATTCTTTTATAGAATAGGCTCCTTGCCCAGTTGTTTGGTGTGTTTTCACAGCAGCCTGGAAATTCTGGGACGAGCAAGTCCTGCTGTGGAGACTGGCCTGCATGGGATTGCGGCTGCATGTGGGTGTGACGGGCAGGTGCCCGGCCCTGTCAGGCATTTCATGTAAAAGTGTCGTGTGGAAATTGTAAGCTGTCTTCTGCCTCCTGCTTTCTCCACTGGCGTATCTGGCAGCATTGGCGTAATTAGAGGTGAACAGCAGAGCCCCTGTCCTCACAGAGCCTGCCTGCTTGAAAGTGGGAAACCTAACGGCAAATGTGTCCCCGTTCACTAAGAAATATAAGTGCACCTGTGGCTGCAGCTGCAGTTGGGTGTAGAGCCCTTGATTTGCAGCTTGGAGAAATCTTTAGGCTCACATCAGTGTCCCTTCTCCCTGCTGTGGGCCACAGACCTTAGAAGTCGAGTCATAATCGGAGAGCGCCAGAATGGTGGAGCAGGGTGGCGCTGACCCTGGACTGGATCCCTGCCTGTGCTGTGGGCCCCCTGCTGTCGGCCGGGTGTGCCCTGCCTCCCCGATGCCCCTTTCGTCATGCACCACCGAGGCTGCTTTTCGCTGATGTAGCTGAAATACTTGACCTCCGCCGCCCCAGTCCGTCTGGGGCTCCAGGAAGAGTGGTAGGTGGCAGCGACAGCAGTGCCTCTTGGGGTTCTGTTCTCAGCCAGGGAGTCACAGAATTACCTGCCCAGCTGACGTCACGTCCCTTCCCTAGCAGCTGCACAGACACCTTCACACAGCTCGGAGGACGCTGACCCTGATTGACCTTCTCCCGCACCTGCTAGTATGAGGTGACGCGGGGGTGACTTTGCCTAGGCTGCTAAAACCCTCTCTTCACATACACCCTCAGGGTTTGACAAAAATAGTTGAAGAGCCGTAGTTAATGTATTTAGTTATCTCTTTTTATTTCCTCACTGAATTTGGTTTTCAGTTCTGGTCTGTTTCACGCTGGTGGGGAACTGCCACCCGCACCGCTCAGCCAGCGCCCACGGAGCAGGACTTGAGCACTGTGATGCCCCTGCGGGCGCCCCCCAGTGTGTAAATGAGCAGCTGTCCTGCCCACAGCCAGCTGTTGAGTGTCAGAGTCAGAATTTGACTCTGATTTAAGATTCTGCATTTAAGCTACCAGTAAATTACTTGATTTTACTTAAAAATAAATGTATTTTAAAAGGAGAAAATATACCTTCCCCTATGTTTCTTGGAGAAAAACTGCAGTCCTTTGTCACTCGTGTTAGGTCCACACTGTCACGGCAGTTAACTTCCCCCGAAGGTAACACTGACTCCTGTGTGGAGCAGCCACTGCCTTCAGGGATAGACAGATTTCTGCACCGAGGTCTCATATCTGCCCATGATCGGACGTCAGAACTTTACAGCAGCCTTCCTGTGTTATAGGAAACCTTTTGCCCTGCTCAGTAGTACATTTAATAGAAGTGTTCTTTTTTTTTTTTTTCCAAAAGCAAGATGCGGTGTGTGTGTGGCCTGATTTACAGCTGCCGTAGCAGGTCTGTGGCTGTGGAGGGACGCCAGGCGCAGAGCTGTCGCCCGGAGGCCTTGAGCCGGCAGACGCCCGTCGTCCGTGGTGCGGTCATGACAGCTGCAGCTGACCTGCCTTTCCTGTTACTGGGTGCATTGTGAGCCGCATTGAAGACTGAGGCTCATCTTACCATCTTTTCAATAGCCCTTATTTCTGAGATGGTTCTTAATCCTTCCTCGCTTACATTCAGGCGCTGGTGTTCTCTGCAGTTTCTGTAGCCCGCTTGCCATCCTGCCTTCTCCGCCTGCGTATTTCCAGTTTTTCCTTTTGCTTGTTTGGTGTGTTCATTTCTCTTCCTCGCCTCTCTCCTCTTCATTCTCCCCCCATCACATATGTTAAAGTGTCTGTGTGTAAAACTATATCTGTATGTATTTATCTGTTGTGTATAGATAAATGCATAGACAAACATTTACTTATTTGTGTTACACCTGTAATGTGTGTATTTATACAATATTCCTGTTATAAAAGGTTCAAACAGTGTAGCAGCATATTAATTATACAGCTAATGTTTTATTGACGACTAACTATGTATCAGATCTTTTCTGAGTGTTTTTCTTGCTTTGACTCATTTAGTTTCAGTTATTTGTGGTAAAACATACAAGGTTAGCTTACAGTTAAACTGTTAATAGTTTGATAAATAGCCTTCTAATCTTTTTCTTCTAGACTTTTTATGTGATATGGGTACATACCCACACAAAATTGTTTTTAAAATAAATCAGGTGATTCTAGACTGTGCTACTTGATTTTTGTGGTTAACAATATTTTGAAGTATTTTCCAATCCAGTGTCTAGTAGTAGCTCAGCATTTCCCTCACTTCTACCCAAACAAATAACTGCTGGTTATTTTGTGTGGTTTTGGGGTTTTTTTTGACTCTTTCATTTTTACTGGTGGCTTAAAAAATTCCATAAGAAAAATTGCTCTTATCTGTTTTAAGGGTACAGTCGAGCGGTGGTCTGTGTACCCACATTGCAGTGCAGCTGAGCTCCGGAGTTTTTTCATTTGGCAAAACCCAAGCTCTGTACCCCTTGAATGGCATCTCCTCCTTCCCTGCTCCCCCCAGCCCCTGGCAACATGCATTCTGCTTTCTGTGTTCTTTATAGAGGTGCCCTAATACAGTATTTTCACTTTCACTACTGAAATACTTCACTTAACAGAATGGTCCCAGAGCTCATCCTTATGTCATGTAAGAGGGCATCCGTCCTTTTAAAAGGCTGAATAATATTCCCTTTTGTGTATTATATGCCATTGTGTTTACCTATTCATCTGCCCATGGACACAGTTTGTTGCCACCTTCTGGCTATTGTCAGTAGTGCTTCTGACAATATGGGTCAGAATGAATATGGGTGTGCAAATGTCTCTTTGAAACCCTGCTTTCAATTCTTTTGTATATGTGTCCGGAAGTGGATTGTTGGGTCATATGGCAATTCTGTTCCTAATATCAAGAAGTCCCAAAACTGTTTTCTATTGCAATCACTCCATTATAGATTGGATGCTCATCTTAAAGTACAACTTTGCAAACCTAACCTCACTCATACCAAATTATCTTTGTAGTTAAAAGCAAATAGTCCCATTTTATTCAGAGGTAATCACCATATATTCTATATTTATCTCCATTTTTCTAAATGGCAAGCTTATACATCTATTTCTTAGGTCATCAACTCATTATTTATTTATTGATCAGTGTTATAGAACCTAAAGATGGATCATCTTCTGTGCTGGCATATTCTCCCCCACTAGAAATTCATCACAGTCTAAATTAAAGCAATTTCTTTTTTAAAAAGAATTATTTATGTATGCATATAAGAGCTGGGGTACAGGCCAGAGATGTGGGAGGTGAGAGGATCCACCAGAGACAGGACAGAACAGGCAGATTGACCAAAGAACACTGCTGATGGGAGCAGCGGGCGAGACAGGAGAGGTCTGCTGCGCCATGTGGGTTGCTCCCTGGCCAACTGGGGATCAAACTCATGCTGTCGAGGCTGCAGATTGCTTCATGGTGCGGTGCTTAACCCCTTGCACCACCAGGGAGGCCCCAAAGCAATTCCATTGCTTACATTCTTACTATAAAAATATCTTTATTGATAAGCCAATATTTTATGAGTGCATTTAGTTTCTTATTTTTTCCTGAAGTTAATGCCTAATTTTTAAACATTTTTGTTTGCAGGATTTCCTGTGTATCTATTAATAATGTCCTTAACTAGAATGTAAGACTTCTCTCACGTTCATTTTCTCTGTGGTCAAACGCATGAGATCATGATCACTTACATACACCATCCCTGTTTTCCTGGCCCCTCCTCCTCTAGAATCCTTAGGTGTTCTGTCCTGCTGTCTTGGGGTGTCCTTTTACTGTCACTCTGGGATCCCCTCATCTCTAACACTGTGCACCCTCTCCACAGTTTGCTCCTGTACTTTGTTGGGGCACATCCTGTAGTAGCAACCTCCTGAGAGGCGACCAGCAGGTGGTTTGTTTTGAGAGCACGTATGTCTTAGAAAAGGTCTCCGTTTTTATTTTCATGCCCAGTATTTCAGTTTGACTAAGTCCGTTATTCTAGGACAGAAGTAATTTTCCTCAGCATTTGAATACATCGCTGTGAATACATCGCATTTGAATACATCGCATTTGAATACATCGCTGTCTTCCAGTAACAGTATTATTTTCAGAAATACGAAGTTCTGATCTATCTTCGCAATCCTCGACATGTATGAGATGCTTTTATGTCTCCTCTTCATTCCTGATGTTACGTGACTTCAAAGTGATGCACCATGTTTTTGACTTTTCATTCATTCATTTATTTTTATTATTTTTTATTGGGATAAAGTTGTCAGCCAACACTGTATATGCTTCGGGGATGCAGGTGCATGTTGCCACACCACACCCACCTCCAAAGCACCCATTGCCCTTCACTGCAGTCCGCTGGTGCCCCTCCCTGCCACCGCCACCCGCCTCTCGTAGCCTCACGCCTGCGCTCAGATCCCGGCGTTTGGTCTCATCATATCTCTTCCTTTGTTTTGCTTCTTTGCATGAGTAAAATCATCTCATCTTTGTCTTTTCCTCCTGACTTCACTGAGCATACTCGCCTCCAGTTTCATCCATGTTGTCACAAAGAGAAGAACTCACCGTTTTTTTTTTTTTTTTTTTTTTTTGTATCAGTGAGCAGTATCCCATGCGTCGAGATGCCACAGCTTCCATCATTGGGCACTCAGGCTATCTCCGTGACTCGGCTATTGTAAATAGTGCTGCAGTGGACACGGGGGCACATTTATCTCTTCAAATTAGTGTGTTTGCATTCTTTGGGCAGATACCTAGGCGTGGTGTTGCTGGATCATGTGGTTTCCGTCGGGCCTGGGTGAGTCCACTTCCCGACAACAGGACGTGAGGGCCCTTTTCTTCTAGACCCTCAGCGACACTTGTTTCTGGTCTTTTTGACGTGGGCCATTCCCACAGGGGTGAGGTAGCATCTCATTGGGGTTTGGATTTGACGATAAATGATAGCAAGTGTGTTTTCATGTGCCTGTTGGCATCTGTGTGTTCTGTGGAGGTGTGTTTAGCTCTTTTGCTCATCGTTTTATTGGGTTGTTGTTTCCTTCCTGCTGAGTTCATTGAGTTCTTTGTAGATCTTGCACACTATCCATAAACTTGCCCTTATGTTTCAGCCTCTCTGACCAAGTGTCCTCAGGGAATAATCCCTCTCTTCCCTCAATAGCTCTGGCCCTTCCCTGGCTGGCCTGTGCTGAAACATGACCCTCACATTGATCCTGTGGTCAGGAGGGGAGAGGGGTGCTGGGTCCAGAGGAGACATTAGCCAGAGGTTCTGCATGGTCTTCACAGTCAGGGGAGGCTGGCCTTTAACAGGGCAGAAGAAGCCACTTGAAACCTGGGGGTGAAGGAGACAGAGGGATGAGTTTTTTATTTCTTCGACCAAAATATTCCTAGTCTACTTTCCTGGGTCCTGCTTCTTCCCAGATGGGACCCTGACCTCTGTGAGCTGGTGGGGAAGGCATGTGCAAGAATTCAACTTTCAAGGGCATTCTGCAACCTTTAATTACGATATGGGTCTGATCCACAACATTTTATACCAGGAGATGGAGGTCCTGTTTAAGCTTCCAGGAGGTTCCACTGGATGGGACGCTGCTCACACGAGGTCCCTGGTGTCCCCTAGCGTGTGTGTCCTGCAGTCACACATGTACGTGGTCCTGCAGCCAACCCTCATCCAGCACAGCTGCATGGAAGCTTTAGCCGTCCACGTGGTTGGACTGCATGACTCGCGCGTTGAACCCACCTCGGCCATTTTTGTTAGTCATGACAACGTAGTAATGATAATGAAATAGTTGAGACTTAGTGAAAATTTTGTGCCTGCCTTGTTCTGAGTGCTTTTGTGGTGCCGTGTAGTTTTACCACAGCAGCTACTCTGTCCTGTCAGATCACATCCTTCTCTCGGGTTGGCAAACAAGGGAACTGATGCATAGATTAATCGTCCCAAGACACACCATGAGGACATGGCAGAATAGCATGATCCCGGGTGTCAGGCAGCAGCGTCTCCACTCCTTCTCACCAGTGTTGCTGATTCTCTTAGCGCGGCAGAGGCCAGCTCAGTGATGGGCTGAAATAAAGTGACTGGGATGGACTGCCAGGTCCTCTCAGGCACCTGGCTGCTCCTTAAGAGGATCACAGGATGTTTATTACGATAAACAACTACATGGAAAAGCAACTCTCAATTAATTTTATAGGTAGGTAAAAGATAGCTCATGGATTGAAAAACCACACTTGAAGATAAAGGTTTTGAGTTTTCAACTATTTTTCAGAGTGTGGTTTTCAGACTTCTGGCCAGATGCGTCAACAAATCTCAGAAAAAATTGCCAGCGTCCATGACTGAGATGTTAAATGGCAAATACTTAAAAATCAATGTTCTAATTATTAGAATAAAGGCTTCCCATGACCTCTTTTTAATGTCCCATTCCCCAAAGAATTGCTGACATCTTACAGAAAAACCATTTAAAATACTTGTCTGTCCTTAAAAAGCTAGGTCTCTCATCACAGTTACTTGTCTTCCCTAAGTTATGGGTTTGCATGTCCACACGGCCACTGAGCTCACGTGCCTTGCACTGTTGGCTTGTATTCTAGCAACTGAAAACAACATTTTTCAGATTTTAAGTATGGAACAAAAAAGTGATATTACGATTAATAGTGATAGGGCCTCCCAGGTGGTGCAGGTGGTTGAGTGCAGCGCTGTGAAGCTGTCCACATCCTCTGTAGCGCAGGTTCGATTCCCGGCCGGCCAGGGCGATTCCCACATGGTGCGTCAGACCTCTCCTGCCTTGTCCGCTGCTCCCCTCAGTAGGGTCTTCAGTCCTTCTGCCTGTTCTGCTCCCTGCTCTGTCTGTATGAATTCTCTCACCCTCCTGCACATCTGGTCTGTGCCTCAGTTCTTGTATAAATAAATAAATCTTAAAATAAAAGATTAATAGTGATAGGCAGTCACTAAGTGTGTGGTCATTTTAATTTGTATTTGGAGAGTGGAGGCTATTTAACATGCCAGTGATGTTCAAGAGCAGGACCTTTATTTTAGTAGTCCCACAGACTGTTTTCTCACAAGTGACTTCAGAAATTAAACCCTAAAATCATCCTCAGGGCACTGGTTTTGCTAAGTGCCTGCATTCAACACTGAAAAGGCAGAGCTTTTCTTGTCCAGGTCTAGAGGGAAAGGTGCGATCAGTTCTTTAGACTCTGATTTATGCCTTAAGAGAGTGGCTGCCACTCTCTCTGATTTCAGGGAAGCCGGGTATCAAGGAGCAATTTTCAAAGAATTGAAAGCTGGTGCAGGGTTATGAATAAACTCACAGAAGCCTTGACCTTCCCTGTCAGATGATAAGGCCATAAATATGTTGGTAATTCAGCTTTGTGGTGAGCACCTGTTCTTTTCCATCGTTGTGGAGTTTCTAGGATACCATAAATTGGTACCTACAAAACTAAAACAATTTTTTATTGTATAAAAAATAGAAGCACGGACAACATGAGGTGGAGAATACAGGGCAGTGTCTGATGTGCTGTTCTGGAGTTAGAGTGTCTGGATTTAGAGGCATGTCTAGAATTAAAGGATCCAAATTTGGAATCTAGATAGTTTCCATGTCAAATTGAAAGTGGGTGTCCAGTGACACTTTCTCATTTATTTCAATGATAGTGAATAAATGACTTTGGATGGGAAAAGAAAGGGTTAACTGCCAGTGTTTTCAACACTCCCCCACATGTAAAAAGAGTGCAGTGGGGCTCACTCTTCTTTGAGGAGCTGTTTGTGAATAATAAGATGAGGCAGAGTAAGTTTGAGACCACGCAGGGTTGTCAAGCATGAAATGTTCTGTTGTAATCAGTTTTGCCCATCTTAATTTTACTATGCTGAAACTTGATGACTTTTGGGGGGCCATTTTCCTTTACTTTTCCCTTATGTTTCCCAGACAAAGGGTAAAGGCTTAGAAAAGAATGAAGGTGAAGGAAAAATGAGCCCAGATAACCCAGGGACAGGGGCAAAGGAAAGCCGGCAGTGTTTCTCTAAAAACAAAGGAAAGGGCCTCCCTTGGTGGCGCAGGCGGTTGAGTGCGGCGCTGTGAAGCTGTGCGCAGGTTCCATCCCAGCCGGCCAGCGAGGGTCGCACATGGCGCCGCAGACCTCTCCTGTCTCGACTGCTGCTCCCCTCAGCAGTGTATTTCGTCAGCCTGCCTGTTCTGTTCCCCGCTCTGTCTATGGTGAATCCTCTCACCCTCCTGCACATCTGGCCTGTACCCCGGTTCTTATATAAATAAATAAATAAATATTTTAAAAATAATAAAAACAAAGGAAAGATAAAATGTCATACTTCCATTTTTTAAAAGAGACCCATACACTCTTTTGAACATTTGAAATACACACACACACACATATGTACACCAGTTTTGTTATAGTCGCTTAAAGAAGTAGAACGGGCACAGAAAATGAGCAGTAAAGAGGTGAGGGCAGAAAGAACCAGCAGTTGCAAAGGCATGGGGGATGGGCTGCAGATCCAGAGCGTGTATTAGTTACTCATGGCTGTGTAGACACAAAACCTGCTGTAGTAAACATGTACGACCTCCCAGATTTTCTCTGCATCTGGGGTTTGGTGCTCAAGCTTGGGGAGTCATGAAGTTCAGCTGTCCTGGGCATCACCCCATAGCTGAGTGTGTGTATGTGTGTTGGAGGAGGGGTGCCTCCATTCCACCTTGCATGGGCCTCCCCTGGGCTGCTTCTGTGTCCTCAGGACATGGTGGTCGACTCCCTCCACCCACAGGAGGTTGTCTGAGAGATCAGCAGACAGGGCAGCTGTGACGAATTTTATGATTTAACCCAGAAGTTGCTCACCCACACTCCCAGGTCACCCTGATCAGTGTGGGACTCACTTTAGGACAAATCCAGGACTGAGTCAGCGGGTTTCATCCCAGAGACTGACTTCCACGGAGAAGTATTTCATGAGGTGTGGGCACTTGCAGGAGTAGCTCAGAAAGGGTGAAAGTCCAGGCTGTTCAGTGTGGTCAGCGTGATAGTGACCAGCCAGTAACACACTTGATGTGTGGCTGAGGGAGACTGCTTTGTGGTGGCTCCTTCTGACCCAGCGCATCACATCCCATAAGCTTCCTTGTGCCTTCGCAATAATTACCTCCTTCTCCACACAGAAGTGTCATGCTAACCTGCATTAAGGCTTCATACTTCTCAGAAATCTTACCATAATTTTACCTCCAGGGACCAAAATCTATCCCCACTTCCAAAAAGAAATCAGTACTTTTACCCTCTGTTTGTCAATGCATCTTAACTGCATACGTAGGAGGTGCCAAAGTGAGAATTCTGTAGCATTGAAGATTGCAGTCTGTATGACTTGAAAGGTATATTTATTCTAACCTTTTGCCAACACTTAATATATGGTGTATTATGAGGTGCTTTTCAAGTTGCTTTTAGGAGACAAAATTATCCTAGCATTCTTGACACCTTAGATGAGAGGCAGGGAAAATGACTAAAATTTAAAGTGATGCATTGTTTTTTCCCCATTTTAATCCTTTTGCGTGATAAAAATAATATGACTTTTTAGAGCATTTATTCTGTGGCAAATGCTGTTCTATGTACTTCACACATCTAGTCATTTAATCCCCACAACAAACTTTTTATTCTGGTTTTATGGAGGAAGAAAATTCAGGCCTGGTGGGAGAGGAATCCAAATCCATGAAGCCCTTCCTCAGCACCCCAGCCCTTAACTTCAGCTCTGTACACTGCGCAGACTTATGCAGGCAAACTCAAAACAAGCACTCATTAACAATGCCAGCATTTCTCACAGACTCACTCCACGGTCAGGATCTGAAGTCCAGCCAGACTTTTCAGGGTTTAGAAAGCTAGAGAAGTTTCCCTGGAGGGTAGGGTCAGTGCGGAGGGAGACAAGCATGGCTTCCTTTGTTAAAGGATCACTCTGGCTGCTGGGATGAGAATAATTCAGATAGGGTAATGGGGAGCTTGTTATGGCGACGTGGGTAGAGTGGTGGTGAAGAAAATAGTAAGGAATGATGGGAATCTGGATGTATTCAGAATATAGAGTAAATTGGGTTTCCTAATCAGTGTGAAAAAAGAAGACAGAATTTTCACCTGCGCAGGTGCAAGAATGGAGTAGGTGCCAGCTCAGATCCAAGGCTGTGAAAGGGGTGGACTTGAAGTGAAGATAGGACCTGTCAGTCAGGCATGAGGTTCAAAACCAGAATTAGGGCGAAAAATCTTGGCTGGATGTAGAAACTTAGAACTTACCAAGCTCTAGATGATTGAGATGACCAAAGGCACAAGGGTCAGTAGGTTAAAGAGGACCCACTGGCTGGAGGACTGAGCCCCAAAGCAGGCCTGCAGTCTCCCAGGGGAAAGCCGAGAGCGAGTAGTGTCCCAGAGAAAGGAGAGAGAGTCCACGGAGGAGTGGAGGGTGACGCCCCACCGCAGAATCTGCTGACAGTGCGCGTCAGACAGGCCGGCAGGACCTTGAGTGACGTGCTTTCAGAGATGGTTCATTTTGCTGCTGATGATAAAGAAAATCAGTTGCTGCCAGAGCCTCTGTGTGGGGTTTGCTCATCTCCCCCATGTCTGCATGGTTTCCCCCCACATCCCAAAAATGTGCTCTCAGGTCACCTGTCCCCACTGGAGAGAGTGTGGGTGTGTGATTTGTGCCTTGGGACGAAGAGGTAGAGAACCAGGGGGCTTTCTGGAGGTTCTGACTGTCTGTAAAAGAATTTAAAAGACAAGACAGAAGGCCTCCAGACAGGGCTTTATTAGACTTATGCTCGAACACAGGGAGGCAGCAGTGGAAGAGAAGTTTCCAGGCTGGATCTCCATGGGAGGGGTTTTCAGGGGTCTGCTCATCAGGGCGGAGTAGGGGGAGCAGTGTTATGGCATGTTCTAGGCAGGGCTATACTGGGCCTGCCTAGGTGGGTTATGTGCTGCCACAGACCTGGTGCGTCCCTCCAGCCTCCGGCATGTGTGCTTTGGCCTGCTGATAGATCCAGCCCCACGCAGTCGGCCCTGTCACCAGCCATGCCTGCCCTCCCTCGGCCCTCCCCCGCTTCTAGGGAATTGCAGGTCATTCACTGTTAAAACAACAACATTTGTCGTGATAGATGGTACCATCTGTCTGACTATGTGCCAGGAAGGCTGGAATGAGGTATAGTGTGTCAGGATGTGGCCATTCCTAAGTCTGGTGGGAGGTATCAGGCAGCTTGTTAAAACAAGGTGTTAAGCTGCTCCTGCCAGCTGTGATTTGACCCATCTGTGCAAAGCAGGACCTGGGCAACTTCCTCTAGCCAGCTCGTGATTGGTTCACCTAGACTCTCTCAGATGGGCATCCTGTCTAGGGTTAGATACCACCTGCCGGTGTCCTTAGCTGCTGGAACAGGCTCTGGGCTCTTGTGTGACCCTGAAATGGAATAAACAGGTTGGAAAATGAATGTGAATGAATGAATGCAAACGATTATTTCATATTAAAAAAATTTGGGTCTTTATTAAAAGTTTGGTGATCCTTATATGACCAGAAAGTGTCCTGGAAACTAAACTCTTATTCATATCCATTAGCCTGTGGTCAAATCGGTTTTGTTATGTCCTTTCGCATAAAGTCTCAGTTTCTTAGAGCCTTTTGGCAGTGTTAAGTGAGGGATGGCTGTACTGGTAACAAGCCTTGGGCTCAGCAATTTGAAGGTCATTGGTTATCTCAACAAAAGTCAACTTGAAAAAGAGGTGGGTACAAAAGGCTCCCTGAAATGAATGTACAAGAATTAGAAGGATCTGGAGACAGTGAACTTGGACAACCCCTACTAGGAGGTTTGATGTGAAGGTGGACAAAGAAATGAGTCCAACATTGTACAAAGTTTTATAGATATAAAAAAAAGCAATGAGTTAGGATTTCTCGCCTTGAAGTATTCCCCTTCCAGGTAGAGTTGGATTTCACTAAGGTGCTGCGGAGCCTACAGGGTGTTCAGGCAGGACGCAGGTCAGGGAGGCCTTGGGGAGGGATGAAGGAGGCAATGTCTAAGTCAGTGCTGGAACTTGTACTAGGTGGATACTAACCCGACTGCTTGTGATGAGCAGCTTATAGGATCTGAGGTAACACAAAATGGATTATTGGTCTTGATTAAAAATAGTCAAATCCTTTAAAAAGGGCTTTTGTGTATGTTAATTTTCTTAATCTTAGCCCGATCATTGATTTTGCTATAACCATGCCTTGTGATCTTCTGGAAAACCTGGGTGTTTCTGAAAACAGGCATGAGTTTCCCACATATTCTTTGTTGTCAGCACCCTCCCTGTATGGAGTTTCTAGCAAAGGGCAATGAACTGAATGGGGACACGGAAACAGAACAGGAGTCAAGGGGATGAGTCAAGGAAGATAGTGACTCATGTAAGCATTGATCCTTCCTTTGTTGCACAAGTATTTCTTATTTAGAATCAACTTTGGACAAGATTATACAAAAGCTCAACTTGGAGGCCGAATATAGGGAAAAGAAAAATGGAGAGAAGAGCAAAGGAATGAAATGGTGCCGATGGACTTTTGAAAGAAGAAGTCTGAAAACACCTGATGATGCAGTGAAAGAACGTGACTTTCGAGTCTCCGCACACATGAGTTTAGGTCCACACCCGCCAGTTACCTGGGAGGGGCCCTGAGCAAGCTCAGGGCAGTACAAGCCCACGCTCTCAGCACTAACTCTGCAGCTTGTGAGGAGGCGACCGGTGCCTGGTGGAATATTAGGACATAGCAAGTATTCAAAAATGGTTCCATCATTTCCCTCTTTCTTTACCTGGAACTTTCTCCTTATTTACTTCAGTTTATTAATAGTTATGCCATTTTTATAAATGAATGAATGAATGAATGCATGCAAAGTTGCCCCCTCCCCACCCCGTTCCAGCAGCACTGACAGTGTCCCATGAGCATTGGGAAGGTGAGTGGGGAAGACAACTTGCCACTAGCCCAGTTAAAGCGCTGAGCCTCAGCCACACCACTCCTCAGCACGCAAAGAGACATTCTGGAGTTCATCTAGCTAGGATAATGAATAGGAACATTCCAGCACTTCCATTTACCTTCACACCACTCACCACACCCTCCCCTCCCCTCCTGGTCTTTATGACTTGCAGCCTCTGAGGTCATATTGCAGCCCCATTTGAGATGGAAAACATCATATACTCTGCATATACCTTCAAGTGTACCCTGAGTCATCCTGACAGAGGATTCGTGCTTATTAGCTGTGTGTGGTTTACCTCAGTGTCCGATGAAGCCGACAGTAGGCACAGAAAGGATGCTGGCGTCCGTACTGGCACCTCTCAGTTCACCTGAAGCTTGGTGTGAACTGTCCAGCTCCCACCATGAGTGCTTGCTGGGGAATAGGCACTGTCTTTAGCTGTCATCTTTTAAAATGTTAGTATCCCTTGAAAGAGCCAGCAGTAGGCGTCAGGCAGTTTTGAAAGAGCACTTAGCAGATATTTCATCTGACTAGGAAAAAAAGGAGGAATAAAAATACACTAGGGTACACTGCAAAAAGCACGAATACTGAGGTGACAGAAAATAAAGGGGACGCAGTTTTGTCTTGAAATAGGCTAAGTTCTTCATGAACCTACTCATGACAGACTATATCACAGTGTATTAGTGTCTCTAATGAGTAGGTATTTCATAAATATTTTTAGCCTTTGAATGAATAAATTAGCTTGACTAGCATTCGGGAGGGTTGCTTTTGGATTGTCATCCAGTGTTGTCACTAACCTTTTAATCTGAGTATAAACCAACCTTATGTCAAAACCACAAGTATTCTTGTGGTTGTTAAATAACTTCCAAAGTAAAAGTCAGCTGGAGGCTTTTAATTTCAAAACATCACTGAGATGTTCTGGCTGCAAAAACATTAAACCAAAATATCATTTAAGTTGCTGTGTGCAAAATTACTAATCCAAACCAATATCTTCTTTGGTGGGTTCTGTGAACTACAGATACTGGTAGTAACTTCTGGGTGGTGTTTGAGGGGCAGGGTGGTGGACCTGTAGTCAGAGAAGTATGGGAAACACACAGGTCAACAGGGTTTCTTGGCTTCAAGACCACCTACGCCAGGTAACGTGGCATGTGCTGTGGCATGTGCTGTGACAGCCAAGAGGAGACCCGAGAAGGAATGTTTCCGTCCTACCTGACCCTGGGCATAGTGTCCCTTGGCATTTCTTTGGGAAAATGTGACTCTGACATGACTTGAAACTAATGCATGGACGCCTTTCAAAAGGAAATACCCTAAAACAAACAAATAAATAAACGTAAGCTTACTGTTCTGTAACATTGAATGAATATAGGTATTTTGAATAAAACTAATACATTTATGTTTTCAAATCTGCTCAAAATCTGCTCCTTTTGTGGAGCAGATTCAAAGAAAACATCCAAGTCATCTAGATTTGGGATTTCACAGCGAGGTCCACTGGAGAGAGCGTTTCTTGTGGCTGCTGTCAGTCATGTCAGCAGACACAGCCGAGCCCAGGCAGCGCCAAGTCTGTCTTTGTGCAGGAGAGGGAGCCGCTCTCCGGTAAATACAGGGCAGGTCCTTCCATCTGCTTTTTCACTGTTCTTTCCTACAGGCTATTTAATTTCCTATGGTGTTGGTTGATAAATTTTTTAAGTACCTGGACAAAGTAACAAAAGATGAGCTACCAGAGGCTCAGCCCCTATTTAATCAGCCCGCAGCGGTATTTCAACCACCCCTGGGTCCAACGGTTCACCGGGAATTTCAGCTGTTAACCCCTGGGTGTGAGTCCAGCGTTAACAGCAGTTTGATGAGTGATGATCCATATTGTGAACCAATATTGGTACCTGCTCCACATCCGTGCTCTTCCTGCACCGGCTTGCTTTGTGAATGACCTTGTTAAGTTGTTACATATTCCGTCAGATCCACACTAAAGTTCTAAACGTAACGCTTGGTGTAGTTCTTGTCTTTAAGGATGTGTAAGCAGGATTCAGATGCCTCAGTGACTGATGTTTTTGCAGAAGCGAAATCTAGGGTGAACTTGATCATTGCCCTCAGTCAGGACCTGGTCCTTGGCAGCGAGAGGTTAATACAAAGTGACGGTGATTTCTTCCCCTTCCTTATGTGTCTTCTGTGTTTTGCTCTGACGTGGCATCATCCTGTGATTCTCCCTGTCCTTAACTTGATCATGAGTGTGATTGCCAGCTCAGATGCCAACACCATCTCTGGTACCTTTCACTCAATCGTCATTGCAAACATCATTAAGGTTGTTGATATCTTAAAAAATAACCACGACTGTAAAGGCAAGCTCTCTGATTGATTTCTCTTCCATCCTGACTATACAGAACTGCCTTTGACTTGAAGGCAGTTATCTTAGTTCGGAGTGGGGGTCCAGACACGGGCCTGCACAGTGATTCACAGGAGCAGGTGGAAGTTGGGGGAGGGGGCAGGTTCTTGTGCCTCTGGTCTCCAGTCACACCATAAATCCTGAGGGAAGCTCCTTAGTGTCAGCCTGCCCGCCTGTGTCAGATCACATGCAGGCTAGAATATATTATGAATCAAGAAATCTGAGGAATGACACCAAATTCCTTTTGTTGCTCATGGTTTTTAAAGATGTCACATAGACTTAAGGACTTGGGAGAAAAATATATTGCTCCCCTTTTACCATACAAAGCTAAATTTACATTTTTATGAACACAGAGACCATTCACACTACGGTTAAATACCTTTCTGATACAAGAGAAGTTAACTGATTATTGACCAAAACCGACCTGTGTCTTCTCAAGCCCACAAACTACCTTATTCTCAGATAAAAATTCTGGCTATGTTAAATCTATTATAATGAGGGAGGCAGTGAATATATAGCAAGACTAGGAAGGAAAACTTACTGCTGTGTCATTTAAATCAGTGGATTTCAGAACAGTCATCCTCTCCCCGGGATAATAAAACTTAGCAGGTGTATGTGCTGTTTCCTTTGCATTATGTGATAGAACATGAGGAATCTTCTCCCAGGGAGTTAATACCCACACGCTGAAAAATCATTCCTTATTTCCTTCCTTATTCTTTATTTGGCGCCCAAAACATACCCACACATCCAGCTGACTGCTGCTGAGCCAGTGAGCGGCCACAGAGGGGAGAAGGCCCTCAAGGAAGCACAGTCATGAACTCCAGGCACTGAAAGGAAGACAGCGCAGTGAGGCCCGAGACCCTCTTTGATAAGGGCTCCCATAAGCAGTGCTTTCGGCTGGGATCCCTGCGGGTCCAGCCATGATCTACCCACATGAGATGCCACCCCTTCCTGTTGCTTTGCGGCCGAAACCAGAGCCATCCTCAGGCAGTCAGAATTTCTCCACCGTGCCCTTGTCGGCTCCTTCCTCATGAATGAGGCTTTGTTACCTCTCTCAGAATTTGTTCAAGTGTGTTGTGTTTGGCACCTATGGGTGATAATTTGTACTACATTTAGCATCTCTATCTTCAGAAAGAATTATTCCTATAATAGAGGGCAGTAGGAAGAAGTAAAACTCAAATCCATGTGGCAAGCAATTCAATGGAAATCAACTTAGGGGAAAATTCTATACAAGCTAATAAAGGCAGCTCATGACTTACATTTTTTTAAAGTTTTTTTTTTAGGAGGAAAAGGCAGTCTAAGGGGGAAATGACTGCTGGGAAGCGCTGCCTGCTCTCTGCCCAGTGCCTTTTCCTCTCCAACATTTCAAACCTGCCCTCTTCTGGCTGGCTGTCAGTCCACTTAGAGGAAGAGAAGCAATAAGGTCACTAAGAGTAACTTTTTTGATTAATAAGACTGTATTTTTGGATAATTTTAGTTTCATAGAAAATTGGGCATATTAAACAGAATTACCATGTACCCCTCCTGTCTCAGTTTCCCCTGTTGTCTTGCATTACAAGTGATGAATTTGTTACAAGTGATGAACAAACACTGGTGTGCTGCCCGGAGGGGAAGGCCACAGTTTGCATTAGGGTTCATTCCTGCTGTTGTGCATTTCATAGATCTTGACAAGTTGCAGTGTCACGGGTCCTCTGTCTTCCAGCCTGGCGCCCCAGCCGTGGAGGCCCTGACCCCACCACCTCGGCCTTTGCACACCTGGCCCTGGGGCCTGCCTTCCCTTCTTTGCCCTCCCTTCACAGAGTTGACCCCCCGCTCATCTGTCGCCTCACTGCAGGGAGCCCCAGCTTCCACGCTGCCCCCCACCTCCTCTACCCGCTCAGGTGTCTGATCTGTTTCCTGCCTCTCTGTGGTCTGGTTCCGTGTTCTTCTGGTGGTTTCCACGGGTGGAGGGGCTGAGTGCCGTGTCTCCACACTGGCTCGGTGCTTGTGAGTAAACACAGCCAGGGGCGCAGAAAATCACTTCAGCTCCCATTCCTGCTGCTTGGGCAGGTTACCCAGAGTCCAGTTCCCCAGGCCAGGAGCAAATCTGGAACCCTCTTTTTAAAAATGCACAAGTTCGGCATGATTTCTTGATTCCTATGACATAAAATGAGAAAATGAGAGTTGTTACACTTTCTCCTATTCTTCCTTCCCTTACCTTCTGACAATTACACCTCCACGCTGTCATCTGTGGAGATTTCTATAATGATGATTTCTGAGCTTTTGCTGTAAATTGATACTAAAAGAAAAATACCAAAAATTACTATTCAAAAACAAGGCCCGTTACCATTTTGCACTCTTGAGTCTTCCCACAGATGTATTCCAATTATTCTCATTCTTGAGTTACTATTTAGAATTATTACATTTTCCCGATTTTTTTTTTTTTCCCAGAAGAGTGAGGGAACTCGTAAGCCGCACACCACTGCATCTAAGGGCACTTGTTATTTTTATTCACTCTCGCGGTCGGGTCCATCATGTGCTCTGTTTCGTGGCCATTCTCGTCTCTAGTCCAGCAAGAATCCTCGTGGACTGATACGTTGCTGCCCCGTAGTCCCCAGTCAGGGCCGTCTCCTCACCCTCATGCCAGACACATCAGTGTGTACACACATGTGTGTCTGGCCTCTTACACACACGTCTAGATGCAATATGTATATGTGGTATTTCCCCACAAAGGCTTGAGGTAGCTTTCTATAAAAGATCATACACCCTAAGGATAACAAATACAGTAGAAATGGAGAATCATGACTTTGCGAAGAGGAGGAGCTTCCCAGTACTGTATTTGAAAGCAGACCCTGTAGCCTTGGGCGAGCATTCATTTCACTTTAACCTTCTTCTAAACGGGAAAATTGAAAACATGGCAAAAGACATCAGTTTCCTGATCAGCGGGGAGGAGGTGTGCTGGTTCCTGGAGCCAGATGCTCTGTCACTCCTGGTGGGAGTGTTTCTCCCTAGCATTTCTGTGAGAGGGGAACCAAGTTAACCTCTGGTCTGATGGACAATGAATTCTGAAACTTAGGAGCTGGGTTCAGGATCCCAGGCATAGACAGAAATTCTGATCCCACCCTGGTCTTCTGTGTGGTTATAGACACACAGATTCTCGACAAGCTTTTCTTTGCTCAAACGTAAAAGTAATAACTAACAATAAGCTGGCTTGTGGGATTGCAGTAAGGATTAAATCAGGTGGAAGCTCCTGGGAGTTTTCAGCACATACCACATCTTGTCATTGGTCGGATGAAGTGTGTGACCCCTGAAGTGCACACAATGGCGGAGGTGACCAGTCTTCCATGCTCATGCCTTCCCTCCCCTTCTGAACCATCGCTCTTTCTCGGCTTCAGGGCGAGCACACGCTGAACGTGAACACTGGCTTGGAAGGTGACTGGTGCGGCCTTATTCCTGTTGGACAGCCTTGTCACCAGGTGACCACGACGGGCCTCAAGTGGAACCTCAGTAAGTAAGGCCCACGTGAGGGCCGTTTTCCCTTTTACTTTTTTAAAAAAAATTTCTCTTTGGCATATGCCCACGAGTGAAATGTCCGGGCCTCCGTGGCTCTGTGCCGGCCCCTTCCAGGAGCTACAGGCTGTTTTCCAAAGCAGCTGTGCCGTCCGACACGCCCCCAGCAAGGTAAGGGGCTTCTATGTCTCCACATCCTCTCCTGCACTCCTGTTATCTTTGTGCTTCATTACCACATCCCCCTGGGTACCAAGCAGCCTGTCATTGTGCTGGTTATTTGCATTTTCCTAATGATTAATGATGTTGAGTATCTATTCATTTGCTTATGGGCCATTTGTACATTTTCTTTGGAAAAATGTGTTCAGATCTTTTGTCCATATTTTAATTTCTCCTTTTATGTTGAATCATAAAATTCCTTTATATATTCTAAATACACGTCCTTTTGTCAGATAGGTGGTTTGCAGATATTTTCTCAGCCTTTGGCTTTTCATTTTCTGAAAAGTAATTAACCAAATGTATTAATTTCGATGAAGTCCAGTTTTATTGCGTGGATCGTACTGTTGGTCTCACAGTAAGAGCTCCTTGTCCTGCCCTCTTCGTGATTTTGTATACTTGAGACCTACTTTATTTTCCCAAAGAGGTAGCTGTCCCAATTCGAGCAGCAAGTTATTTTCATAGTCAGACCTTTAAGACTTTTTTAAGATTTGCTGCTCTTACTAAATTTTAAAATATTTTCTGGTGCTTATTAACTGTATAGGTCTGAGTTATGCAAAAATGTCTGGTTTAAAAAGAACAGAAAACAAGGTGGACCCGTTCAGGAAATCAATGCTGATTCCAAAAGAAGCCACGAGATCTGTGACATGAATTAGCTCTGGTCCTTGAAGAGTAGCCATTCTTCAAGGACGATCTCCAAAGAGATCTCCGCAGCCGGAGATCTTTGACTCTTGGGGATTATCTCCAAAGTTACCTGCACCTCTCAGGTTGTTAAAAGCAAAATAAAGAGCCACATCACCCTTTCATACACAGGAGTTTGCAGTTCCCACAAGGAAAGAAATATTGCAAGAAAAAAATAATTTGAACATAAAACAATATTTTAAAAGATCTTTGTAGGAGCCACTGCCAAAACGTTTAGGAAAAGCTAAACTGTTTTGAAGCCATTACCTGGAGAGCATGTCAGAATTTGAAAGGACCTTGAGAACAGAAGCTTCCAGGGCACAGAATTAGGTGACAGACTTTGAAGCTGCTTAACTGAAGCTGACGCCAGCTCCTGGGCGAAGCTTTTAGGAAAACACTGAGACCTGAGACAGTTGTCTTCCTTTAGAGTCCCTGTTCTTTCTGCAGACCAGTCTGTAGATTAGGATGGACACTGCTTCCCGAGTTGGCAGTGGCCTCCTTTCTCGGGGCTGACCCCAGGACAGGAGGGGCACTGAGCAAAGCAAAAGGAGGCGTGCGATTCGGGAGTCGCTTCTTCAGACTGGGGGGATGGAAGAGATGTCTGCTTAGATGTGTTCTCAGGGGCTCTGTGGCGCATCCACCAATCAGGAAGCACAAAACCTAGTTCCAAATAATAAAGTTTGCTCCGGGAGGGCCCCTCTGGCATGAGAGGTTATTTTTAATCTCTCTGCTGTCGCCATGCTCTGATCCTGCCAAAGTGCTCGACACTAACAGCTTGTTTAGATACTTACAGTTTGCTTTGACTTTTGTGATCATTTTTTTTTCTGTACAATTTATGAAAATAAATAAATAGCACCTTCACAGAGTGTGCACAGTACTGGAGACACTCGGTGTGTCGTCAGTGGCCTGAGGTAAAAGTGCTGATTAACAGGGAACTATTCTAACGGGGCAGTAAAAGCATGAGTAATAGGTGACATTGCCTCATTTTAAAAGTTGTAAAAACAGAAATAAGTGTGAAATGACACCATATTGACTTGAGGGGGAGTGGGTAGATTTCTTCCCCTGCTGTTCTCAATGGCAGAACCCCGAGATCAGTGCAATGCCTCCCCGCATATTCCAGTTCTTCATCCCAAGGGGCATCTTGATTGAGTCCAAATTTTGTCAGCTGGCGAATATGTTGCTGATACCTGCCTGCACCTTTTTTTGCGAATATAAGTTTTTAATTCTTTTGGGGACATGCTCACTAGTGTGATTGTCGGATCTTACGATAACAGTATGTTTAGTTTTGTAAGAAACTCCAGAACTGTCTCCAAGGGGCTGTACCATTTTGTGTCCCCCCCAGCAGGGAGTGGTTCCTGAGGCTCCACTTTGTCCCCAGCATTGGCGTGTTCAGAGCTTCAGGTGTTGTCCTCTCTGACAGGTGTGTAGTGCCGGCTCGCAGTGGCTTTGATTTGCATTTTCTTGGCATCATATACTACGGAAGCTCTTTCACACGCTTGCTGGGCATGTGACGGTAGTGTTCAGTGAGGTGTCTGTCAAGGGCGTGGGCATCGGTTTTCTTAGTGTTGTGTTCTAAGAGTCTTGGTGCGCTGTGGGCAGAGTCCTTTCATAGGGGACACAGTTTCTCTCGAGAATAGTAGACTCTGCAATAAATGTCAATGAACTTGATATTGATATGTGATATTTTTGACTTTTCAATAGGGATGGGAAAAATAATCACAATTATAATATTAACATTCATGTGGTGTTCCCATTTTATATTAAACTAGACTTTTGGTTATGAACCTAAGTGTATAAAGGTGTTGATTTTATAACACCAAACACCTAAAAGCTACATAGTATTATAAATGGATGTCACTTCGGTTGGAAAAGAAATAAATAATTGGCATTATGCTTATGAAATTCTAAGATTATTCTAATCAAATGAGTCAGATAGGTAGAAGAAAATAAAAGTGCTTTAAATCTTACAGTAGGTCTGTGACAGGTTGAATTATTTCCATAGTTCAGATAAGGAAATAGTAGTTCGATGCTGTAATTAGTGATATGTCCAAGTTGACATCACAGAGGATCAGCGCACTGAAAATTTGAATTCAGATCTTCAATGCTCTTTTTCCCTGTTTCCAGTTAATGAATGAAAGACTTTCCAATAAAATAAGTTGATTTTTTTTTTAAACCACTAACATGAATTCAGGAGAAAGAGAAGAAAACTTGACAGGGAAGGAAAGGAGATGATGGTAGGAAATGCAAAGAAATTTGGAAGAAAAATGAAAATTCTGATGGACAGGATTTTTAATTCCTCTGCACTTTTTCCTGAGAAAAATATTAAATGCAATTGCCCTCCATTTGTCCAAGCCTCTATTTATAATACTCAAATTGAGTTTGAAATTACGTATCCATTGTTCCTTCTTCTGTAATTTTTCAAAGAAGGGTATAAATAAATGACAAAAAAGAAACGATTTCATAGCAATGACTGAAAGACACTCAAGTTTCTCAACCCGAGCAAGAGTTCTGAAAGAAAAAATTGAAAAAAACAGTTTGAAAAGATTTTTCATCTCCATGGAAAATAATTTGTGATAAGTGTATCTAGGTACCAAGGTTTCCTGCAGGAGCTCTCTGGGAGGGTTTTCAAGTGCCAGCCTAACAAGGGAACATTCCACACATCTACACACTACACTTGCTAATAACACAGGCTCAGGGGAAAATGCTCTTTCATTCCATTATGACTCATAAAGCCGTTCTCGTTGGCTCTCCCGGTTCAACTGCAGCTGTACTTGCTTACGTTAGGCCCTTCTGTGAGTTGTTGTCACTAATGTGTGAAATATCTCATAATTTTAGATGTCTTTTATTTTAATTGATGCTTTTCTAGTCCAGCTCTATAAAGGGAAGCCCACTCAAACTGTGCCATCAGTATTTCTCGTCTGATTCAAAGAAAGTATCTTTTGTATCTTAATTCTTTGATAATCAGTGACCCACTTTGAATTGAATTAAAGATACCCTTGAAATTTGTACATGAAAAACATGCTTTGGAGATCAAAAGTGATAATAAGAACTTTTTTTTTGCCTCGGTCTTCCCCAAGGAAGATGTTAGCTGACGTTTTCTACCCTGTCTTCCACCAAGGATGTCAGTTGTTGGTTTTCCATAGGTGCCCTTTATCACGTTGCAGAAATTTTTTCCCATTCCTGGCTTGTTGCGTGTTTTTATCATAAAAGGATATTGAATTTTCCTCTATTTCTGTCTATTGACAAGATCATGGGATTTTAGTTTTTGTTGTTTTCAATCCTATTGATATTATCTGAATTGAACTTTAAATTTAAATGTTAGCCCAAACCTGCATTCCTGGCATGGACACCACTGGGTCACAATGTGCAATTCTTTTTATTTATCGCTGGGTTCAGTTTCTTCCTGTTTTGTTGAGAATGTTGGCATCCCTTTTCCCAAGATACATTGCTTGGTAGGTTATTTCTCATGTTGCCTTTGACTGGTTTCAGTCTAGGACAATACTGACATCTAGTTGTAAGCCCGACACCAAGAGCTTGAAGTCGGTCAAGGCAGCCAGAGCAAAACACAAATGAAGTCTCACGGCAGCAGGCCACGTCGGGCAGGCAGGGTGCAGATTGGGGGACACAGCACAGAGGACCCCTGCTAGGGGGAGGCACCTGCAGTGTGCTCTGATCAGAGACAAGGGGCGCCTGGTACCTTGTCCTCTTTATTTGTGTGCGTGTTGACAGAGCAGAGGGAGGAAAGGGAGCATGAGACCTGTGGGGCAGCTTGTACTAGTCAGTAAATAAGTGAATGAATGACAGCGACTAGCTGCTCCTTCCAAGGAGACAGAGTGGTCACATTAGGGAAGCACATCCTCCTGGGGAAGAAGTTTCATGTCTACGAAAACCACAGCCAGTCGTCTGTGTGCTCTTTCCAAGTCCTAACCCCAGCCAAGGATGGGGGCAACCACCCCCTGTGTTCAGTGACATGCTTTCTGTTATAATTTAGTGAGGTCGTTAATGTTTTCATTGGCCATTTTTACTTATAAATGGAAAATAATCACTATAAATTCCAATATTGATTTTCCTTACCAATAACTTTTAACTAAGACTCTCTCAATCCTTAGCAGTAAAAAAGTTCTCTCACAAATTTATGTAAATTTAAATGTGGATGCAAGAGTGAATGAAATATTTATTTTTCATCACACATGTACCTACGAGATTACATTTATTATGTTTATATCATTTAGGGTGATAATTACTAAGAAGGATTTTCACAGAATTTTTCAAGAAACCTTGTGTTTCTATTGTAGAATATTGAATATTTTTAAATATTTTGTAAAAATGTGAAAGGAGTTTCACTGTACGGAGTTCATTGCTCTAGGCTTCATTGAGTGATATTTTTTGGACTACATTGTGGAAATAGAACATTATTATTAATGGATCTAAGAAAGGGAATTTTAATTATCAATATGACATCTTGATTTTTTAATACATTCTCTATCATGTTTCTCCAGTGTAGATTCTAGAGTAATTATAGCATCGTGTATCAAAATCGTAGTATTACAATATTATTGGTTGTGGTGATCAATTCAGTGGTTATCAAATGAAATGACTAAAACTATAAAGTAACTCCACAAACTCCACAGCTTTCTGGTGCCTGAACTGGCCTGGAACTCAGGGGTTAGGACCCCCCACTAGAGCTCTCCCTCCATGTCTCCTTCACCAACAGTGTAGACAGTTTGATGTTTGGTAATAGACTTAAATATTTGGCGAGATTGAGATGCTTAAATGTGTGATGTTTGAAGTTAAATTTTGAAACTTGTCATTATAGAAGTTTTCAAGAGTATCAGTTTCAAATCGCCGTAACATACTACCACAAGCTAGTGGCCTTAAACAAGACATCCACAGTCCCCAGTTAGAAACATGCATGGGCCTAAAATCAGGGTACTCTGCTGCGCACCCTCCTCTCGAAGGCTCCAGTCATTTCCCGCCATTTCTGGCTCCTGGGGCTGGTCGCGTTTCTGAGCTCTGTGATTCCTCCCTCCATCTTTGAGACCTAGCATCACAGTTCTCTCCCTGCCCTGACCCTGTCTCTGTCTCTGACTAGGACATTTCTTCCTCCCTCTTTTTAAAAAAAAAGATTTATTTATTTATGCATTTAAGAGCTGGGGTACAGGCCAGAGTTGCAGGGGGTGAGAGGATTCACCAGAGACAGAGTGGGGAGCAGAACAGGCAGATCTAGTGAAATACACTGCTGAGGGAAGCAGTGGGTAAGTCAGGAGAGGTCTGCTGTGCCATGTGGGTAGCTCCCTGGCTGGGGATCGAACTCGTGCTGCAGCAGCCACGGATAGCTTCATAGGTTGCATCTTAAACCCTTGTGCCACCAGGGAGGCCCTGCCTCCTTATTTTAAGGAATTTGTGACTATGCTAGGACCATCCAGTCTCACAATTTTTAATGTAATCACACTTGAACAATCCCTCCCACCGTGAAAGTCACAGATTCCAGCGATTACAAGATGCATATTTGGCGGGTGGGTATTATTTAGCCTACTATGGTCTGTAATCAATGAGTGAAATGATTTTCTGAAATGAACCTTATTGAATACAATTATTACATAATTGGATCTTTATGGTTATTTTGAAAATTAACAAGTAGACTGACTTTGTTGAGAAACTGAATTTCAATGTTATCATTCATCTTGGCCTCAGATACCTTGTGGTAAGAGTGCGAGACCAAACGGGTTGTGTGAACCTGATTTATCTGGGCTCCACAAGGGGAATGAAAGTTGCAGATGTGAGTTATTCTGGCTTCTGTCCTCCACGGGTCTAGTCAGGGTGCTTTGCTCTGTGGGGACATTAAAGGTGGGGGGCGGGGAAAGGAGCTTGCACTCTGGAGCTGAGAGCATCCCCATCGCCCATAGGGCCAAAGCCATCTCTTATTAGACATTCTTCTTTTCTCTATCCTTTTATGTGTCTTTTCGTTTTTGGCCTTTGAGACTGTACTTACATGAGAAACTGGTACATTTTGCCAATAGCAGGCAGTCATCGGATGTCTGATAAAGAAGTTTAAAAAGCGAAAGGCAGAATGTTTGACCTGACCTTACTTTTTTTCCACATATACCACAGAGTCTCAGGATTCTTAAGGTCCTTGAAAATCAGTCAGGTGTCATTAATGTACAAACGCAGCTGTACACCATCAGACTGCGTAGGCTGCTCACACTCACTCCGCCTCTTCCACATACACTCCCCCAGCACCTCCGCCATGTGTGTCTCCTTGTGCTGTCATTGGTACAAGTTTGAGTTTTCTTGTTATGCACCTGGATTTGACCAATCTGAGGTTGCAGACCATGAAACTGCCACTTTTGATAAATTGCCAGTATTAGCATTGCTGTATCGTTGGCACAACTTGACAATCAAGGGAAACCCTAGAATTCAGCTTTTATAAAGAAGGCAGAATTGGGGAAGCGCTGTTGATAAAACCGTAGACACACTTTCTCTGGAGAGAAAAAATACAAGAGAGGAACAAGATTATTTCTAATATTTGTTCTTCTGAAGGCTTTTCAAATATTTTATTTGTAAGCAGATACTGCATTTTCAGACATTGAAGACTAATGACCTACGGTTATAGTCAACTATAAAACTGATACGCAATATAATATTTCATTAACTTAGTTCCAGTTTTACTATGTTATAGGATTTGAACCAGAAGACATGAATTTTTCTTTACTTTTAAAGTCCTTCCTTTTTTGTGATTCTGCTTAGAGCACAAGAAACCAACAATAATGTACTATGTGCCATAATCATCCTCTTTTGTTTTTAGAAAACCTCCCACAACCTGACCACACACATTTGTTATGGTTGATTCTAGGTATTTAAATATGACAACAATTAACGTGCATTTACAGGGAATATGACAAATGGGAATTTGTGAGCAGGCCAGTTTCTCGTTGACCTGTGTGCACAAACACTGTCATAACTCAGGTTTGCCTCCCAAGTTGTTTAAATGAGTTGATTTCCTAGTATTTATGTGGGCAGGTTAACTGATGAGAATGACTTCTGGGAATGCTCAGGAGCTCCTTTCTATTTCCCCTCCTCCAGGTTTCATTTTTGTGCTGATTCAGATGTGAGCTCTGTGCATTCAAGCATTGAGCTAAGCTATTGAGACAAGAAAGCAATAACTTCTGGTGATTGCATGAATTGTAGAGGAAGAATCAGGGGTGCAGGTGGATAAACTTTGACTATGGGATCAGCTTACTGGGGGTAATTTTCCACTAGGTCCAAGTCGCCATACTTTGTGTTTCCAGTAGCTCGTGAGTAGCTTTTTCACAGCTACTGTGAGTAGCTCGTTCACAGTCCACGTGCACAGTCCCGCCTGTCTTTTCTCTACACTCATTCTTTGTCGGGTATAACACCAACCCTTTTGTCACGCAGAGTAATGGTTACCATCCCCAGGTTATAAATGAGCAAGTGGAGCCAGGGAATGTAAAATGAATTTCCCAAGTTTATATTTCCTAACTTAGGCTTCTGTGCACATAGAATGGATTCACCAGCGCTCATTTATGTACCTGTCTTTAAATGTTTTAGATACAGTGAAATAACCTATCACAAAATCCTTTTTCTAAATGAAAGTGGAGTTTCCCCTGCAGTTGGGCAGGACCAAAGGCAAGGGTGGAAGAAGTCAACCCTAGCAAAAATCCTTTTTCTAAATGAAAGTGGAGTTTCCCCTGCAGTTGGGCAGGACCAAAGGCAAGGGTGGAAGAAGTCAACCCTAGCAGTTGAAATCATGTTGTTCGCCAACCTCTGACATTCTTGCTCACCCTAAAAGCCAGGAATCTCCACAAGCGAGAACCCACATGGAGGTGCGGCCTGTATGACTCGCGCTCACGGGGACAACCCATTTCTAGAGGATTATAAAGCAAATGTTGTCATGCAACGCAGCTCTCAAGGTGTGGTAAGGATTCAAGAAAAAGGTACTTAGCCAGAAAGGAAGACATGCTTATAGCAGAGCTCCGAGTGTACAGGCCTGAGAACAAGAAGGGGAGAGCTGGGAGGCAGACTGGCGTGTTGTGGGCACCGTCATTCAGGACTCTCTGCAGTTGCCACACTGGGTCTCCAGATGACTTGGAGGCCAGATTGTGAAGAAGCTGAAAATGCTGGGAGGACATGGGCTTGCTTAAAAGAAACGGGCATCAGCAGGTGCGGAGGAACGTGGGAGAATGGCATAAAAGGACTCATGTGGTCCCCACAAATAGTTTGAGGAAATATTTGCTCTTTTCCCCACCTATCATTCTAGGGAAACGCAAGGTATAAATTAGAAGGCAGTTTCTTCATCTTCCAGAGAAAGGAATGGAAAAAAACTAGCAACAGAGGGTGCAACTCCTCTGGCTTTGAGATGATGAACAGCCAAGAAGGGGAACAAATCAACATGTTAGACTCCTTGATGAAATGGTCTCTGGAGGTTTTTGTACAACGCATAACTTAACCTTCTTTCTGTATAATTTGTATGAGTTTCCCTTGAAATGTAGCAGAAAAAAATTATACAGTTATTTTGCTCAGTTAATCACTTGGAAGAAAAATGACAGTAGGTCCATGCTGACTCTGGAACAAATGAATTCTGAGTCCAGGGATGCCCTGCGGGTTCCTCATCTCTACCCGGGCATCGGTAGGTGATGTGGGGTGGTTTCCTCCAGCTTGACAGCTGTGGCTTCTGAAGCCAGAGAACTGGATGAGTCCAGATCGTAAGCGCTAGGGCTGAATGTTTTGAAGAGCTGGCGCTCTTGTCCAGTGGCTGTGGAGAAAGCCCTTCCTCGCCCCACTTGGTAACCTGCTGAAGGTCTCACTCTTCCCGAGTTCACAGTGAGGCTGGGGTGAGCTGTTCCTGCTCTTCCCCGTTGATGCTGAGCTGGTGTAGAGCTCTGGCCGTAGTCGGTACTGCACAGAGTGAGTCATTCCCAGCCTGAGGTCCCCCAGCAGCCCAGGGCCAACTTCACACCTTGTCTTCTCATTTAGTGGCAAGATTTCTTTGGGGGGAATCATATCAGCTTTTTCACGCATCAGTTTTCTGCACTACCTTTAATTGCAAATTAACAACTCATCTCCGCTATCTACCCATGAATCTGATTTTTCTTCTGTGTGTGCATGGATGTAAGTGTGCCATGCACAGTGTGTTTAGGAAAAATTATGAGCTCAAAAAGAATTTGTGGTTGATTTTTACCAGCTCCAAGTGATAACCAACTCTTAATTTTAACCATTTTAAAAATTATTTGCAATGTGTCCGTGGCAATTTACACTTTACCTATAGTTAAGAACATATCATTGTTCTGTCCTCCTGAATGCCCATGAAATATGAGGTCTATAGACTGCCCTTTACTCTATGAAACATGACCCCCGTCTCCAGTAGCCCCAGAAGATGCAGCCCCTCCACATTACCTCCTCCCCCTTCTCCTGCTAAACCCTTACCTATGGACCGTTTAAGACTGGGCTTACACATGCTTTCTCTGACTAGACATGCTTTCTCTTTCCTTTGGATTCTTAAAACGTGTCATGCAGAATTTTACCTACTGGGGTTATTCTTTGTACAGATTTCTTATTCCTTTTTTAGAACATACGCGCCTCAAAGATTCAGTGCTCATTACCTGTGTCTCTTGGTTGTCCAGAGTAGTGCCTTGCCTGGTCTATGCTGTTAGGATCATCCTTTTAAAATTAGCACGCCCCTTTCACTTAGGAGAATTCCGTATGGCAACAGTACGCCCTTTGCGTTATGGTAAAAAATATTAAAGTGGGAGTTCTTGATCATAAACCTTAAAACAATTAGAAAAATGAAGGATAAGTTGAGTTTTAAGGGTGAAAATAGTTGTAAACACTGCCACAAGTTAATGTGGTTTAAAGTGATGCCATCTGGAACACGCCTATAACAAAAGGTTTTTGGAGTGTGTGTGTGTGTTTGTGTATGGAGGGGCCCATGTGGGTGAGTGGACAGTGGAGGAATAACTGTGTAGAAGTCTTGTAATTGGGGGATTTGGAGATTGAAATGAACTTGCTGTCTCCCTCTGTGCCCTTCTCGGACCCTTTCGTTACAGCGTGAGGCAGGTCGAAAGCACTTCATTTTTAGATTCCCTTTTATCGATATTGAAAATGGTATAAAACAGTAATTTGAGGGTAAGAATGATCATAATAAATTGGTTGTCAGAAGTGTGCTTTTATTCATGAAACTTAACAAAACTTGTCTTGCAAAACCAAAGGAAAGAAAAATCCTGCTTGCACTATTCTCCTCGGACAGGACAGTCCTCCGGCAGCGTGTCCCTGAGGAGGTGGATTTATGTTTGTGCCAGTTTCTCTGTATCTGGTCACCCACTTAATATCTTTAGGGGCCCCTTAGGTTTGCTTCCCGTCCTCTGGTCAGGACACAGACCCCAGGTGCCTGTGCGGCGCCGTCACTCTGCAAATCACGCCGCAACCGATCTCTAAGTGTAAGTGCTAACGATTGTGATTGATTTTTAAAAATTCATTAGAGCAGGTTAGTTCCGTCTCTCCTCTCTCGTCTCTCACTGGCAGCTCCACGCGCTTGCTTGAGAGGAACCGGTGGGTTGAGTGGGGCCGCGGAGTGTCAGCGCATCCGGCGGCCTGGGGGGGTCCCGTGAGCATTATTCAGGGGGGACACGCGCTGTGTTGCTTAGTTTCCATAGTTGAAGTTTATAGTTAGCTGTGTTTTCTGATGGACTTCACCCGTGGACAGATTTTTAATAAAGAAGGTACAGGGAGTAGAATAATTGAGAGCAGTGCACCCATAACATTAAAGTTGCGACAACCTAAAAATTCAGCAGGGAAAGGCGGGGGTGCGGCTCGGCGGTGTCAGTCAGCAGTCGCAGCAGAGCTAAGCCAGGTGTGTAACCTGGAGGTCGGCAGGCTTATTTTGCCCGAGTCATTCCTCATTAAGAAAATCCATGCGTCCCCTCCTGTGTACCCACTGACCATAAATGATCTTATGACAACTTTAAGGCCATCCAGAGGCCCCTGCTTCTCGGGCCTGGCCTCTCTGCGCTCTTCCCTGAGCCATCGGCTGCTGGGGCTACTGACACTTCAGCTGTTGTGTCGAGACCTAATCCCTGCACCTCAGATGACTGCGCAGTGTCGTCGGGTAAGCCTGTTGAGTGCGTGTCTAAGAGCCCTACCTAAGCGCACATGAGTGTGAGAAACACTTGGGTTTTGCTCCTGTTTGCCCCGTGTCAGGGAGCCAGCACGCACACAGTTGCTCAGCGCAAACCCTTCGGCTTGTTCTTCTCTCACCCACTTTCCACTACCAGGATAAAGTCCTGACCATCTTCTTGTGTCCCCTGGAATCTGCAGGGGTCTCCACACCCGCCCGATCATGTGCCCATTCTTCACAGTCCCCAGAGCACACATTTCAAGTCACGGGGAAACCGTCTTCTTCCTCTCCTGTCCAGGACCAGGCCGCCTGCGCCTGTCCGGACACTGGTCCCGCTTCCCACACTCCTGGATGCGCATCACTGCCCGTGGCTCCTGCCTTAAGCTCTTTGTGCTCGCGCTTCCCTGCCTGGACCACTGCTCGTGTCTCCAGGGCGTCTCCCACTGGTGTCATTTCTGTCTTCGTTTTCAGGCAACTTCTTCGTGGAGAAGGTTTCTAAGAATCACATCTAAATGAACACCACGTCCTCCTCTCCCATAAAACATTGTCTGGCTCCTCACGCTGTCTCCTCATTGTGGTCATCTATCATTTTCGTAAATCAGTAGTATCCCCCTTCCTCACGCCAGCGGTTACGCCTCATGAGCACAGGGCCGCCGCCTGTCTGGTGCTGGCCCCTCGGAGAGCTTCCGCGTGGAGCACGGAGCAGCACTTCTTGAGTGTAACTCAGTGATGGGACGGCGTAGGTGGCAAGTGCTAAATTGAAATCAAGAAAGAAAAAGCGAGCCCACCCCTTGGCCTTGTAGGCCTCGTGTTCTGACTACATCATTGGTGGCAGGTCGTGACTCTTGGTGGCAGGTGAATAAAGCATGATCCCATATCAAGGTGTGAAGCTCTATATCTCACCTGGAAATTATATAGTTTCATAAACGAATGGTGAATCAATACAATTGATTTTTGTTTTTAAAAGAGTGAAAGGTTAGCCTGGGGTTCGTTCTCTGGACAACGGAGTCCTCACTCAAGCAGGAGGTTGAGATGCCATGACACAGTGGTTTGGCCACGGCCAGGGCCAGGGAGGGGCAGTGCCAGGGAAGCCAGAGACGAGTCTGAAGTGATCGTCGTCGTGGCCGAGTGAGGCCGTCTTTCCCGTTAGCAGTCTGATCAGTGCTTATTTGCAGGCCGGCGCCCTAGAATGGACCATCCCCTGATGTTCTGAAAAGCAAGCTTCCCTTTTCTGACCCCCACCTGACCAAGACTTCCTCAGAGCAGCAGCTGCTCCAGAAGGTGGCCTTCACGCCCCAGCCAGACGTGACCTTTCATCTCTCTGAAACGTCACCGCACTCCGAGTGTCTGCGACACACGTGGTCTGGGCTCGGAATATTTGTACAGTCATGTTCGCTCCCTTTCCCAGCTAAATTGTAAATTTCTCCTCCACCTCAATTGTGTATATTGAGGTAAAGTTGGTTTACATCTTTGTATTTATTTTAAGGGATAATAGTTTCACATCTCGACACTGTGCCCACCAGCAGAGCCCCCTCTCCTCCACCCCGCCTGTCCCGTCCTGTTGCCTCAGATGTCAATGGTTTGTTTAGTTTTGTCGTTCTTTTGCCTTGTTTCTCTATATTCCAAGTATGAGTGAAATCATTTGTCTTTCTCCTTCTGCTTTATTTCACTTAGCATATTCCCCTCAGTTCCATCCATGTTACTGCAAATAGTAAGAGCTCATCCTTTTTTTTTTTATAGCTGAGTATTTCACAGTGTGTGTGTGTGTGTGTGTGTGTGTGTGTGTGTAAGTGGATCATTATTCTGATCCATTTCTCTGTCCTTGGACACTTGTTTCCACAGCTCAGCTATTGTAAATGGGGCTGCAGTGAACACAGGAATGCATACTAGATTGTAAATTTCTTGAGGGGAGGAAGTGGGTCCTAATTCCAGTACCCTCTAAAACACAGTCACATGCCTTAGACATTGATGAGTCAGTGCAGAACTTGGAAGATGGGTTTACATATCTGTTCTTACTTTAATATTTGCTTTTAGTGCTCTGCAGTGACATTTTATCATCTCTATAATTGAAAGCAATGATAGAGAAAAGAATCAATATGCTGTAGGACTTTCAAAACAATTAAATGAGATAGCATATGGATATATATAGTTCTTGGTCTGGAGTGTAATAAATAGTGGATATTATTATGGCGATGACTTTTATGAGTACTTAAAATGTCCATCCCAAGAGGATCCAAGAGTGGCCATCTTAAGTGACTATGGCTCTAATGCTGGTGACATTCTAAAATATTGACTGTCACGGAACCAATAGTAAGTATAATACCAAATATTTGTCTCTGACTATAGACCAATGTCCTTAATTAAGAAAAAATTAAACAGTGGGAAAATCACTTCTGAATCTTATAAATAGGAAATTGGATTTCCTAATGGGTGATTTAGATACTTCAGGAACTAAATACACCTGGAGCACTCAAGCTGTAAGTTGGTGACTCAGAGAACAAGGGCACAGAATCCTGAAATAAGCAACAGCAAATGGCCACTTAAGTTCTCAAAGAGCAAATTGAAAAAAGTAAATTAATACATTTAAATATGCATGAATCTCCTGAGTCTGAAATGGGTCTGAATGATTTCCTTTGTTACGTATGTTCTGAAGTCTTAATATCTCCTGGCCTTATGCCTTAGAACAAACCCCACAAACTTTTGCCTCTTAAAAATTGTTTTAAAAGTAAATTAGAATATAAAACAGGAGATTCCAGTCAGAGTACAGATGTGTCTCATTGATTTGAAAAAGTGGATAGTAAGTTTATGGACAGATAGGTGGATCCCAGAGGGAATGAAAAGTGATTTTGATTAATTTGCTAGAAAAGAGCTTTGATGATAATAATTTTGCAGAAACTTCTTAAAAGTTTGAAATGTGCCAATATTTCCCCTAATGCACATGTGAAGTTTGTCTCAGCCAGCCTGGTACTGTGTGGCATGGCAGCTGGCACTCCAAGAGTCAGTAGGCTGTGCTGGAGACTCCAGACTGTATTTGTCAGTTCTCAGTTATTTCCAGCTCTCATCATATCCTTTGGTTTCATTATGGGAACCACAGACATGAAAATCCTGGTATTTTATGTCCTTGCATACTCGCAAATAAATTTAATGGTTAAATAGTTGAGATAAAGGAAAAGGGTTCAGAAGAGGAGGCGGAGATATCAAAAGCAGAAGCAAACTATCAACCAAAGGACCCTTCTGGCTTTGTAAGGAGAGGGTTTCGGGAAATTCCCTTCTGTCATGCACGCTCTCAGCTTTCTTTCAAGGCAGCATTTCGGTTTTGATGCCCAGGCACTGAGGGAGAACTCAGCAGCAAAGCAAGAGCTTGAGCTGAGGAGACTGAGCTGTGGATGGATGAAGCTGAGGACAAGCTTTGGCAGTTCAGCCTGAGAACAAAAATAATCAAAAGAATCGCCAAGTCCCATAAAACCAGGGAGTAGGGATATGAAATACATCAACTTGATTTTCAGAACATGGAAAAATATTAAATCCATTCTAAGTCTGTTATGATGTCCATGTATTTCTGTGAGTTTCTGTTATTACAGTAATTTCTATTTTGCCTTGGGGCTCCAAATGGGATCAAGTCAGATAAGGGTTTTTTTGTGATTGTTTATTTTTAAGTTTGGAAAAACACATACTTTTTCACACAGGGTTTAAATAATTTGTAACTTCTGTATAAGGGTGTGTGTGTGTGTGTGTGTGTGTGTGTGTGTGTGTGTGTCCCTAAAGTGGAATATTTCCTTTGATGCCAAAGACTCATTATTTGTATGCTAATTTGTTCCCTTAGGAAACTAGGGTAAGTACTTCTGGGTACAGATCTTTGAAGGGAAATCTTTCGGTGCAATTACAAAAGAAACAGCATATTCCAGGAATATGGGGCAGGACTGCAAGAGAATGTCGTGGCAGGTCAGGCAGTATTTATGTAGCTAAAGTATGCCCCAGAGATGGTGGGAAGATGAGAGAAGGTGCTGGAAACTGAGGGGAGATCAGATTAGGAAGGGCCTGTGTGCTAGAAGAGAAAGTGTGGGTTTACTCTGTGGGCCATGGAGACAGACACCTGTGTTGAACAAAGATCTGACATTGCATATGAGGTGAATTAGAAAGAGAGACAGTAAATGGAATTTGTTGTTCTTTTTAAAAATCAGTGCATACACGAAACTAGATCCTTATGTCAATGATCTAAATAAACAGTCAAAAAAATTTATCTCCCATTCTGTAGGGATAAATTCTATCCAGTGACATTTGGTTTTAAATGATGGCTTCATTAAATACATTATCATTTTCAATATATGCCATTGACCTTTAAAATTTCAAATTCAGCTTCCTTGTCTGCTTTTGAAAGAGGGTTATGATTTTGGGGGTGACCTGGTTCTTTTCAACAAACCCAGGATTGGAAGTGGCTTCTCGGGTAGTGCGCTAGACCTCAAGTTCTGTAATTGAGTCTGTCCTGTCCTGCCCCTGCCAGAGTACCTCACTGCTTCGGTGTGAAACAAAGCGATGCCAGGGGAGAGGTACTGCAGATGAGGCTCTTTAAACCTTACGCGCTCATCACACTTTCATCCCCACAGCCCCACACCCACTCTGCTGCTTTTCATACTCCCAGCTGTTGGCAGGAGGACTGTAAGTGTTGGCTAGATTTTGAATACGACCTCCAGTTAGTGAGTACATTTTAACATGCGCTTTTTGTAGGTACACTGCCCATATGCTTCTCAGAAAAGAGCTTATGTCTTATAATAAATTGAAAAGGAGGATCTTCAAGAATTTTCAGTAGGAAATACTGTTCATCGCTACTGTGTTTCTAGTGATTAACTTGCTTTTTAATAGCTCTATGAGATGTTCCTCTAATCAGCTCACACGAGTCGTCATCAAAACGAGAATTCCTAATTCTGAGCCATAACAGTTGGAGACCAAGCAAATCAGGATCTTTAATAAGGCTGATGAGGAAAACCCATCAATCATCATTCCTTCTGCCTGACTCTGCATACATTATTGGAAAAACTTAGGAAAGTCTTTATACCAAAAAGCCTGTAAGAAATCAGAATGGTATACATATTAGCATGTAGTATTATCTAATCAAAGTTTGATTTGTGAGGGTGAATCAGCTAATGTATTCATAATTTTAATCGTGTTAACGACTCTGAAATTGGCTGATAATTACTTTAAAATTAGAGGCTCTAATTTGTACATTGGTAATGTGTTTCCAATCACCAGCCAATGTAATAACAATAATAAATTATACTTCTGTTTTCATTGAGCTCATGATGGACAGCTGAAATAGGATATTTCCATAAGAACTGAATTTCAAACTTTTTTTCTGAATGTTAACTACCTGTGAAGTTTCTGATGATCCCAGGCCATGTGTAGCTTCGTACTAGTAAATGCCCAACATAGTCTCAGTGGTTTAAAATCAGCTCATGTCCCTGGCTATGAGCAAACTTATCAGCATTGCCATGACTGTCAGCACAGGGTCCAAGTTAGTACCACTGCTTTGTAAACCACTGGAAGCCAAAATTTTGGTCATAGAGCTTCACTCATATTAACATAATTAGGCCTCTGAAGAGAAAATTCAGTTGCCCATGAAATTTTCTAACATGTTTAAAATCTGTGCAACAAGAGTAAATTATGTTAAAGGATTTTAGATAGTTTCTTAAATTGCAATACCCTTAGCCCAGCCAAATCTTACCCTAGAATCTTAGACCATCGGGTAGATAAGTCTTTGGTCTCACACATGGTGACTTACCACAACAGTGTTTCAGTCACTGAAGTAACCATAACTTTGCACATATGCTGCTTACTTTGTGTCTTTATGGGGTGGGTATGCCAGGCAGAGTGAAGCAGCAGGGGCCATAAGATAAAGTCCTGCCGTCTTCCTGTACTGGACCCCTGAGTCTCTCAACTGCAGTTCTTCCATCTTCCAGAAAAACCAACACTTCCCAGGAATTGGCAAATAAGTTCAAAAGCAGTCCAGGTGGTCCTGTTCGCTGGGCGCGTGTGGGCCCTACCTGCGTGCTCTCTGATTACACTTTGGGAAATGAAAGGCCGTGAAGCCGGAGATTTTGGATGCTAAGACTGAAGTGGGAAAAGTCTGTAGAAAAGGAACATGTGCTTATGAGAACTAGTAGTGGTGGTTAAAAGCCTTCCCATCACCTGGTGCTTCCCTCTCCAGCAGCCATGCTGCTGCTGCTGATGAGGTCAGGGCAAAAGAACCAGTGCCCAGGGCGGGACTCATAGCCCTAGCACACGTGCAGGCGTTACACATGCATGTGCACACACACAAGCATACATGTGCACATGTGCATACACACATGGGAGGAGTGGGAGAGAGAGGGAAGAGCAGGGAGGAAGGTTCCTCTCAACCCTCTGGGTTCTTCTCAGGCTGGTGGAGCATTCAATCTAATGAACATCAGACAGGCAAGTGAGAGAAAGAAGAAATGTAATGGCTGGTGTGAAGGACATAGATTTAGATTGTGAAGTAAATGGTGTGTGGGGTGGGGGGCAGATCCTGAGCTGTGGAAGGGGGTAGGCACCAGGGGCTTTAAGGAGAGAGGAGGTGGACTTTTATGGTGAAGACCAGATGCTCTGTAGTTAGGTGTGTGCCCAGACATATAGGTAGGTTTTTCTGATAGAAAGGTAAGTTCTGGCAAAAAGAAAAAAATAATTCTGGGTGATAACACCCAATTGTCACTCGTGTAGGTGGTTAAGGGGATGGTAAACATTTCTTGTGAGAGTCCTCAGGACTTTGAGCTCAGCTCAAGTTAAAGCAAGTGCCAGAGATTTACCTCAGGAATGCCTCCTGGGTGTCACGGGGAGGCCTGTCTGAACATCTTCAGGGGGTTTATCCTTCAGAGAGCGGGAAAGAAAAGAGAAAGAGAAAGAAAAGATTGATTAACACGCCTAACACTAAATTATTATTTGCCAAGGAGTGGACAAGTAGATTAATTCTCTGATTGTGTGTGCAGGTAATTATGCTCCTACCTAGAGTAATTATACATACTCATTTGTTTTCTTAGAAACAACTCAAAGTAGATTATATGTCAGAAAGTGATTTTCAATTCAGAAAAGACATACTTCAGTGATAGAACACCAATTTCCCCACAGTAACCCCCCCACCCCAAATCCATCTTTTTCCTCTTCCTCCCAACACCAGTCTGGGTGTGTTGTGATTTTATTTTAATTGAGGTATAAATGACATATGAGTCCATATTATTGTTGTGATTTTTAAGATCTTGATTGTTTAGTTCCAGTAAGTTCACTATGTGGTCGTATTAAGAGTGTTTCTTTTTAAATTACACATTAGAATTCTATTTATTTCATTGTGGTAACATTGATTTACATGATTTTTTATGTGTCAGAGGCCCAGGGTCACACCTTTCAGAGTATGTTACCACACCGCACCCCAAGGGGCACCTTCCACACCTGCTGCCCTCCTTCCCCCCGTCAGTAGCCTCAACTCTGCAGCCAGATTTCTAGGGCTTATATTGGTTGGGTGTTGTCTGACCCTTTGTTTTTCTACATGCCACTTGCAGGTGACACTGTGCAGTATTTGTCTTTCTCCTGCAAATTTCACTTAGCATAATCTCATCCAGTCTCATTCCTGTCATTGCAAACGGCAAAATTTTATCCTTTTTTTTTTTAATAGCTGAGTAGTATTCCCCTGTGTATATAGACCACATTTGCCGTATCCTCCCAATCCACTCATCTCTCCTCGGGCACTTAGGTTGCCATAACTGGGCTGTGGTAAATAGTGCTGCGCCGAACATAGGAGTGCACATGTCCCTTCAAATGAGCATCTTTACATTCTTCATATATGTACCTAGGAATGGAATGAATTTATGGTAGATTTATTTTTAATATTTTGAGAAACCTCCGTACTGTTTCCATAGGGGCTGGACCAGTCTCCATTCCCAACAACAGTGTACGGTGGTCTTTTTATCTGCAGTCTCATCACACTTGTTATTTTGTTTTGTTTTGTTTTGTTTTTTAATGTGGGCCATTCTCACACCCATGAGGTGGTGTCTCATTGTGGGTTTGATGTGCATTTCCTTGACAAGTAGTGATCACTTCTTCCTGTCCATTTGTCTTCTGTGGAGAAGAGTCTGTTCAGCGCTTCTCCCATCTTTTGATTAGGTTGTTTGTTTTCTTATTCTTGAATTACTTGAGTCCTTGGCAGATCTGTAGCTATCAGCCCCTTGTTAGGTGCATGGTCTGCATACATTTTCCCCCATTCCGTAGGGGATCTTTTTGTTTAGTGAAAGTTTCTTTTGCTGTGCAGAAGCTTTTCAGGTGGCTGTAGCCCCAGTTGTTTAAATTCTCTTTTTGTTTCTCTTGCTGTTGAAGATGAAGCCACAAAGATGCCCCGGAACCAGTATCATGGGGTGTTTTGCCTGTTTTCTTCTATGTATTTTATGGTTTCGGGTCTTACATGCAGGTTTTTAATTCATTTTAAGCTGATTTTTGCATATGGTGTGAAAGTGGTCTAGTTTCATTTTTCTCCATGTGACTGGTCGGTTTTCCCAGCATCATTTATTGAAGAGATTTTCCTTTCTCCATTGTATGCTCTTGGCTCCTTTGTTAAAGAGTAACTGTCCGTGTAGGTGTGGGTCTATTTCTGGGCTCTCATGGTCTGTATGTGTGTGTTTATTCCAGTGCCGTGCTGTTTCTGTTACTATAGTGTGAAGTCTGGGTGTATAATCACTATTCTTTTTTGTCAGGATCATTTTGTCTATTCAGAGTCTTTGTGGGTCCATATGAATGTCAGTAGTGTTTGTTCTATTTCTTTGAAGAATGCCACGGAATCCTTGATAGGAATTATATTAAATCTGCATATTGCCTTAGGTAAGATTGATATTTTAACAATGTTAACTCTCCCCATCCATCAGCAGGGAATGTCTTTCCATTTCTTTGTGTCTTTTAACAGTGTCTTATAGTTTTCGTTGTACAGGTTCTTCACCTCATTTAAGTTTACTCCCAAGTATTTAATTCCTTCTGATGTGATTGGAAACAGGATTGTTTCCTTGATTTCCTTTTTGTATAGCTTCTTGTTTGCCTGTGTTATGCAACTGATATTTGTAAATTGATTTTGTAACCTGCCACTTTACGGATTTATTGTTTCTAATGTTTTTTTTTAGTGGAGTCTTTAGGATTTTCTGTTTATATTAGCATACCATTTGCAACTAGTGATGGTTTTACTTCTTGTTTCCCAGTTTGGATTTCCTTTCTATCTTTCTTGCCTGATTGCTCTAGCTAGATCTTCTGATACTATGTCGAACAGTAGTGGTGAAAGGGGAACATATTCTTGCCTTCCACCAGATCTTTGAGGAAAATCTTTCAGCTTTCACCATCGAGAATGACGCTGGCTAAGCGTTTGTCATATTTGGCTTTTGTTATATTGAGGTATGTCCCCTTAATCCCCATGTTTTAGAGGGTTTGGTTTATTCCTCACTATTTCCCTTTCCACATTCAAGTTATAATTATCATTTTTTTCTATCATTTTATACATCTTACAGATGAGTTTTCTTATATTCTGAGGATTTTATTATAACATGCCTTAACATAATCCTTGGATGCATAAAGATAAACACTTGCCTAGGACAGACAGAAGGAGGAAAAGTAACTGGTGCCCTTGATGCTGGTGATTCCCTTTACCAGTAGCCCCCGGTGCTCTCCTCAGCTGAAGGCAGGAGAGCAGAGCCCGCTCGGATCGCCTCCCTGTTTGTTCCTTCTGACTGTGGATGCACGGAACAGTGGTGTGGAGTCAGGGAATCATTACAAAGTTGTACATGAAGTTTTTTTCCCATTAAAATGTCTTGTGTGATATTGGAGTTCAGCTTTTATGTCAGGTGACATGTTGCCCTTGTAGTCCATTTGAGGAGTTGTTTAATCTAAGGCTGACCTCCCAGCGCTCAGTTAAGCCTGAGAGACAGGGGGGAAGAAAAGGGTCAGGGTTTTGACAGTTTACTGGTGGGTTTTCTCACCCAGGCTGCTGCCCCTCAGGAGTCTGCAAGCCCTGGGGTCTTTGTTGGATTCCTTTCATAGCTCAACTCCTAGATAAATGAAAAATAAAACCACTGGTCAGCCAGAGAAATGAATGGTGGGCCGGGACTGATAATTTCATCCTTTCTCTGTGCCCAGATCGTCAATCCACTTCCTCATCTTCCCAGCACTGTGTCGCACCAGCACTACCTCTCGGTCTGAAACGGCTGTCTCTGTGTTCTTCCTCAGTCTTTATTTCTGTTACTGAGGTTCACGTGATCATATGAACAGGGCGGATGAGGGACTGCTTGAAACAAGCTCCAAGGAAGGGATAACAAGAGACACCCCATCTCTCCCCCGCTGTAGTCTTAAAGTAACTTGGTTCAGATGGGGCAAAAGAGACTGCCACCCCACGTGGCACAGGCGACCTAGACCTAGTATTTGTCAGCTCGGAGAGCTCAGCAAGGCGTCTCCTTAGTGCAGAATATAAACAGTCACAAGGGTGAGGATGGCAGGGGACGCTGTCTTTCTAGTCTAATTCAAAAACATTTTCATTGAGAAACGGCATCGTGACACTCAAATGGCCTCGATGATTAACTGCTACTCACTATTTGTTTCAGAATTTACCTGTAAGGAAATGGCCAGTCCAGTGAAACATGCTGTTGAATGTCTGATCAACTGTGACTTGTTTTATAGCCTAGCAGTTAGGTCCGAGAAAACAAGTGTAATTCAAGTGTACAAGAAAAGAGAGGAATCTGATCCTGTGGCATAACATAGTTCTGTAGTTCTGCTTACCACCCTGCCCCCACCCTGCAGTTACATTGCATTAGCTACTAGAGACCCCTGCAAAAAAAGGTTAATGAGTCAAAGTCTAGTTTTCAGGACCATAAGCCTAGACCTTTCACTTTTGCAAATATTTGAGCAGACTTACTGTGGCTTCTCCTCAAGATGACACTGACCTTTGTTCTGGGTCTGAAACTTCTGTCTCTGGGGACTCCCTGCTGTGCAGTGCTCTGTCCTTAACCTTGCCTCGCTGCGTCCAGCAGACACTAAATCCACCTGCCTACAAAAATTACTTAACTTCCTGGGCTAGGAAGTGCCATTCAAATACCATAAAAAACATTCTTTTGGTTGAACCAGTCCTGGGACCCAAAAGAATGATTTATTATGTATCAGTTTATCAGGGAATCATATGTTCAATTTAGGACCAGACATCATACTATTCCTGGCAACAAACTAAAATAGATCCAGCAGGGTAAACAGAATTATTTCAGCAGTTCAACCTCTGTGGGACCTTATTCTTTACAAGGAAAGTTATAATTAAATTACAAATTAGAGTTGTGTCCTACCATTGTAAAATGATTTCTGCTTTTAGAATGAACGTGGTTTCCTAAGGCCCAAGGTGATGGCTGGCGGTGCCCAGCAGTGAAGCAGGCTTGTGAGTCCATCATTGTTGGACCCACAGCGCCATCTACAGGATAGACAGAAAAATGCGGGTTCCACGGCCTGTGCACTGCAGATAAGGCAGCCGCAGGGAATTAAGATGGGTACCTGTTCAGCCTTAGTTGGGTGCAGTCAGCAAGACTTTGTTGCTGCATTTTAAAAACATGGTTAAATCTGGCAAAAAGCTGTCATTCTTAAATCTCTTATCATTTCCTTTCCTAAGGGAACAGAGTGTTATTTTCACTGTCATTTTTATTAAATCAATGAACTGGAGAGCCGATTTGTTTTAAAAACTCATGTGGCAATCTTTGAAAGATGTAGCATTTAACATTCTGGTTACTTTGAATAGTTGGTATTGAACTTAATATTACTTATATGATCTACCTGTTTATTCTATCTACTGCTTATATCTGCCTCCCCTGCCAGAACATCATCACCACGAAGGAGAGATTTTTATCTATTTTATGTACTGACTTTTCTCAAGGACCTAGAACAATGCCTGCAGAAGAGCTGGCACCCGGATGTTGGTATGTGAATGAGGATGTCATTGTACTTTGCTAGTAAGAAGACCAGAGGGAAAGACGGGAAAGAATTATTCTTCCTTAAATATAGGTTCTTGCCTTTAAAGTGGGGTGCCAGTCTGCTCTTCCATCGGCCTGTTTTGTGAAAATTAAATGAGATAATGGATAGCAAAGCACGATAAAGTATCAGGCACTATAGAATTTAGGCATTTTCCCCGAGCGTCATTTTTTTTTTTCTTTTTGGTCTAGTACTCTAGACATGTAGAAAATACAACTTTCCCCCACACCCATATTTTGAGGTACTTTTAAAATGTAGGCATCCGGCTCCAGCTCAAAAGTCGGGGCATCATCATCTTCATTTTGGAAAGAAAAGCAAAAAATAGAAACCAGGCATTCCTGAAGCACACCAAACTTTCAGAACTTCTGGCATGAAAAAGAGGTTGAACTTGCCTTGAATCCAAAATGAAAGCTACTCCTTTATTGCTGCTCCCCCTCAGTTAGTCCACAGCAGGAAGCTGTTTCTGATGGGATGAGTTTCACTGTTGAGCAGGAGAGGTGGGGGGCTGGGGTCATGGTGGAAGTAGGTGTGGATAGCGTGAGGAGGGGAGCAGGAGGGAAGGCCTGTGGACACGGGAAGGGGTGAGTTGTGCTCTGAGAGACTGCTCAGCCGTGACTCCTATCTGAACTCACGGCCTAGCAGAGGGTGATGCCCCTAGTGCTCCCTGACTCTGCCCCCCACCGCAACCCTCGCTTGCCCTATAGATTGAGGCCCTCAGTGCTCACCTCAGTCAGTCCCTTCCAACATGCCCCTCACAAACTGCAGGAGTAAACTGTCCATGCCATCCTGCGTTCTCCTCCTGGGGGCACAGCAGGCCAAGTCCAAGCTCATACAGCAGGTTCTCAGGGGACTTCGCGGCCTCACCCATTCCTCACAGTTCTAAGCCTTGCAACCTTTATTTTAGCAGCAGCAAACTGCACCCGCCACTGCAATCCTGGCCCTCTGTCTATATCCCCACACTTCTGTCAGCCACAATGCCCTCCTCTTTCAGGCAGACTCCTCATTTAAACAAAAATATATAACAGCCTTCCTTCCTCCTGCTCTGCCCTGCAGAACCAACGTGTCATACACCCACTGACTCCTCATCGGCTTGTGAGTTTCCTGAGGGTGTTCAGAGAAAAGAAGTGTGGTTGGAGATTGTGGCCAAAGACAGCTGTGTGGGGCAGGAGAGGATGCCCCCGACTTGGGGGACGGTGGGTGCCGAGCAGGGCCCTCCCCACTCCCTTCTCCTCACTGCAGGCGCCCTCGGCCGGGCTCTGTGGGGCAGGCCCGGCGAGCAGCGAGCAACTGGAAAGGCCTGGATGTGCCTCCAGAGGACTTGGCATCCAGAGCCGATTCATAAAGAATAAACAACTGTGCAAATGTGCGGGATGAGGTGATAAATGAGAGTGTTGATAAGAAGAGCTAAAGTCTTGAACTGAAAAGAAAGTCTCACCTCATTTATTTCTTAGAAAAGAGGGTGAGAGAATTTCTCATTACTAAGCCTTCATTACTTTTCCAAAATGTCCCGCAGCATGCTTCCTAGTGCTTTACGAAACCCTCATGAATAAGTCGCTGTAATGTCACATCTCAAAATGTGTGAGCAAAGAGTGTTTTGTAAAGTTTTCCTGCGCACTTTATTTTGCATGTTACCTCAAAGAAATGATATACGTATACATGGGAAATGCTGCAAATCTTCCCATCTCCCGGCAGTAAAAGCCAGTCTTTGGAATCCATCTCAGCGCACCCGGAGCAGACACGAGCCTCCCTGCCTCCAGACCAACTCTTTCTACCCGCAAATAAGGAAGCCATCCTGGCCGACGGAAACTCAGGAAGCAACTGGGAGGCAGTTACTTTTTGTGGGTAGAAAGAGTTGGTCTGGAGGCAGGGAGGCTCGTGTCTGCTCCGCGTGCCCTTCCATGGATTCCCAAGACTGGCTTTTATTGCGGTAAGATGGGATTCGGAGTGTTTGCGCTTGGCCGCTTTCAGGATTTTGCCCTTAAATTTGATTTCTGTAGGCCGAACCTTGCCGTTGCCCTGCTCCGCGCCCTGAGCACCCTGAGCGCGCCTGCTGGTGTCTGGCTTCACCTTGAAGACATTCCCGGTCACTGTGGTGTCATGTGTTTCTTCTCGCCGCCCTCCCTCTTGTTCCTCCCGCCGTTCCCAGCGCACATGTCCACGCAGCAGCCTGCGGCTCTGAGGCTGGTCAGGGTGGGGGGTGGCCTTGGGGAAGATCCACGCTAAGGAGCACAGTGACAGCTCCGGGTGCACACGGGGGGAGCAGGAAAGTATTCCTAAGACCCAGGCCACGCTGCATGGCACTCCACCTCACCTGTGTAAGAGTTTGATAGCAAACTTCATTCATTTTAAAATGGCATTAATAATACAAAGGAATCTTAAGGTTGGTTATGGGTATAAAATTCATTCCTAACTCTCACTCAGTTAGAAATTCCTGCTTTAAAATCCTTGACAGGCAGTTTTCTAACATAGGGTGAATGTTTTCTGTGATGAGAGCTTCTTACCTCAAAGGGCATCCAGGTCCCTTTTCAATGTAACTAATGACCGGGCAGGCCAGCCTCCACAGCGCCCCACAGCGCCCCACCCAGCTGGCTCCTCGGGGTCTCTAGTTCTTCTCCTGAAACTCTGGACTCCAAGCAGAATCTGCCTGCCCCACCCTGCATGTATGAAGTCAGCCGGTGGGCTCTGACTGTAAACTCTTTTCTAAGCTAAAAACCCCTCATTCCCAGAGTGTTTCTTGATGCAGGATTTTCTCCAGATCCCGGCCACACACCTCCAGGACCAGGGGTGCCTTGTCAGGCTCCCACTGTCGTCAGGAACCAAACAGAACCCTCCGGCACTGGGCCAAGTGGGTGGCTCCCTTGGTCTCTAGCCTTTTTTTTTATTATTTAAAGATTTATTTATTTATTTATGCAAGCACTGGGCACAGTCAGAAGCGCAGGAGGGTGAGAGAATTCACCAGAGCCAGAGCGGGGAGCAGAGCAGGCAGAAGGACCGAAGTGCACTGCTGAGGGGAGCAGCGGGCGGCAGGGGAGGTCTGCGCGCCATGTGGGACCCTTGCGGTGGCCGGGGATCAAACCAGTGCTGCAGAGGCTGCGGGCAGCTTCGCAACCCAGCGCTCAACCGCTGCGCCACTGGGGAGGCCCTCTAGCCTTTTTTTAATGCTTAATTTGTTTCTTTTTTTTTTTTTTTTTTTTAATGTGGCGACATTGGTTAACATCATTGTTTGTGTTCTGGAAACAAAGGATCCCCTTCCCGTGATGTTAACAATCACAAGGAGCCTTTTTTGAGCCCTGTGGTTGTACGGAAATTCGCCCCTAGATGCCTTAGTAGTTACAAGATAGTTTCGGCTCCTATTCGACTGAGACTCTTGTTCTCTTTCATGTAACATAAGTCAGAAACCCCGCCATCCTGAGCTTTTGTTACCGGTTTAAATTTTAAATTAAAAGATCTTGTTAATCTCTCTGTTCATTTTATCTTGATTTCACATCAAGGAAATCAGCTAAAAGTTTGTTTTGATTTGGTTTTCATATTAGTCGGAACGTATTTAGGAAAGAAAATGTGGAATATCAGAAAATTGAAAATAAGCTATATTCCAAATCTGAATTTAAAATCATCCGTCTTCGTGTCATTGAAACATAAGTAATCTTAGCAATTTTGCTGTTTTTCTCTCATTTTCTTGTGTGCAGTTATGCTTTTATATACTGTCTGAACAGACTCAAAAGTATATCATCAGCTGCTTCCCAGTCCTCATATATTTATAAGCCTATACAATAGTGTGTGGAATATAAATACTTATATAAGTATTTGTTCCATTGGGCAGTTAGGGAGCTTTCCCATTACAAATAATACTGTGAAGATGAAGACATCTTCACGTATGAAGTTTTCTCTGTGTTCCTGATTGCGCCTTTTGGTGTAAATTCTCAGCAGAGAAATGTCTGTGCCAAACACAGTGAGTTCAGCACACTGGCTGCTCTGTCTTGCCTCCAGGTGGGGCTTAGTTCTCAGGGCCTCGGGCTCTGCCATTAGGGTCTCAGGCTGCAGAGTAGAAATAAAGGAGCAACCGCTCCAGCTGTCTCTTTGAGGAAAATTCCCTTGAGTCGCTACAAAGTCTCTGCCTGTATCTTGTCAGCCAGAACATTGTCGCAGGAACTTAACATTTCTCAGTCTCCCCTGCAACTGGGTATCTGTATTCTCAAGAGCTATGTACTCAGCTTAAAATCACTGTTTTGTGGGTTTTTGGTTTTTTTGGTTTTGTTTTTTTTTTTTTTTTTAATGAAGGAAAAATGGGTATCACAGGACTGTAAGCAGTTTCTTCCCAGACTAAATGCCACAAGGAATAGATGTTATTTTTTAACCCCTAGACCTCAGGCCCTGGGTCAAACAAATGCCTGTTGAGTGTTTCTTGAATGAAACTTGCAGATTTCTTCACCATATTTTCCCACCAGCCACAACTTTCATCACGCCGCTTGAGCACTTATTTCCAAATCCATCCCCTAATTTAAACTCCGGGGGAACTGACACATGTTGAACAGCCATGGGCCGCACTAGCCGCAGCCTAAATCTCAACCAGTCTCCTCCTTCCTTACTCCCCCCCACCCCCGTCTGTCTCTCTCTGAAGGTGGCAGCATTCACATCATGTATGTGTACAGTGCAGGCTCTCCTCCCGCACACAGTTGTCACACTGCTTTGGGGTCTGCATTCTGCTCCAGAGGAGACGGGCCACCGGGAATGAGAAGGGAGTTGAAGAAGCATCAGGATTCATCAGAGTTACTATGTGTTAGGACAAAAGTGGGAAAAGGTTAATTCTCCAAACCTGGAATGCCAGGTAAAGCCCTGCTGATGTGAATCTGATGTATGACTTTCAGGATAAAAAATTTTAGACAAATAAACACCGACAGGAAGAAATCCAGTGGTTTGACATAAAGAGCCTAATAACCTAAATGGATTCCTAAAGAATCATTCAGTCATTCATAGCTTCAAGATGTGAGTCTGTCAGATGTCTACTCAACTTTAAAAAAAAAAAAATTTCCCCTTTTGATTAAAAAATGAAGGAAAGAATAGGGACCGATTTCTCTTGTCCCTGGAACCCAAAAGTCCTGCAGGGATGTAAAAACTTGGACCAGCAGTTTCAGCTCAGGTACAAGGGTTCTGGGGTGACCAGGGCCTCTCTGTCATGGTCAGTCAGTGACCTGACTGACACTCCCGTCTGTTACTTTGCAAAGTTTGCAAATTTAACCTGGGAAGAATGATAAAGAATACAGAAGCCCAAGTATCTAAATGAATTGGAAACCAAATGCTATTTTGTTTTGACACTCACTGTGAAAAAAAGATTCATATATCGGGATCTGAGCTTGTTTAGTTTCAGTCAAATATGTTTGGACGTCATGTAAGAGCCCGTATCAGTCCATTTCTTTCCAATCTTTGTTTTATAACTATTAGAGCAAAATTTGTAACCTGAGTGGTTCTCAAAATCACTTTTTCCATATTCTCTTGCTGGGCAAAACCATTAAAGTGACGAGTGAAGAAAAAAATCCATCTATTTTTTTAGTGCCATAGGACATGGTTCCCCCACTCCCACCCTTTGCATCTTATCAGAATCGCCTCCTACAGAAACTTGCAAAGCTTGTTTGACACCTTCCAGAAAACAGTGGCTAAGATTCTTAGACACTGACTAGGGTGGTGACAGGCACGGTGGAATCGGCTTCTTCCCTTTCAGAGTCACTTCTCCACACAGGGGTGAGAGAGATACTCTCCCTTCCACCACGCACTTTCTTCCTGACATTGAAAAAACTTCCCCACATCCGAAGGCCCATGCGCAGTCACTGTTCTGGTGACCCACTCAGTATTCATCCAGCACAGGGGTGCCCTGCTCAGGCATTTGGATGGTGTCTAGCTCTGAGTATTCCTCCTGCTGGCATCTAGAAGCAGAATATATTTAGTGAGATTTCGTCTAAGCACATGTGCCCATATTTAAAAAAAGGCATCGTTTTTCCTATAACACAGACTCACCCTCTGTCCCCCAGCCCCACTCCCTTCAGATTCTCAGCCTGATGTTCTTGTTGCTGTGGGTAGACGGAGCGCCAGCAGGCCCTTCCGGTCACGTTCTAGAATTTCCTTAAAGTCTCTCTCTATGCGAGCCTCGTCTAGGAATGCCAATCTGGTGACTGCTGTCTCATTTTTTCAAGACTGCTGTAAAGGGGTTCAGAAATGACGGCAATGACAGGCTATTTGGGAAGGCTAAAGCCAGGAGGCCACGTGAAACAAGAGGAGGGAACACGCTTATGTTGGACGCAGGTTTCAGTTCCTCTGAATTTAAAATTTGTTTGGTTCTCCATTGCTGTTTTCAGCCATCACATTGATCTAGGAGAAGCCCGTGGGGAGGTTACAATCTTATTCCAAATAGGAAGCGGCTCTGGATGGATTGGTGATGCCAGCGAGGTGGCCGGGAGGAAGGACCGTGCATTGCCTCCTGTTGACCAGTGTCGTCTGTCTGGTTAGTCTGTGCCAAGAGCAGGGACAGGATCTGGCAGCAGTGAGGGATGTGGCCACCAGGTTCGTCCTTTCAGGCCAGGAGCAGCACTGTACTAACTGTCACCACGGGAGTGTCGGCTGGTTCCACACTCTACCGCTGGAGACCCGCCGCCCTGACGCTTCGGTGCAAGTCAGTTAACAGTCGTGTCTCAGGTCCAGTCCTCTCAGGAACAGAAAAGGATTGAGAAGTTAGTGAATGTGGACCAATCCGGGACTCTCAGTCTAGAAGGTGGACAGACACTTCTGCACGTGAGAACGTATGTTCTGTGATTTCTAACTTCAAACAAAACCAATATAAGAACTAAAACTAAAATCAAAAGTGAAATAGTTTTTTCAAAGAGTGTATTTAAAAAATGTACATGCTGACTATAAGAGAGCCATTTAAGTAACACAACCCCAAAAGATTAAGTGTAAAAAAAAAAGTGTAAAAAAGCTACTAACCAGAATAAAGCTGCTGTTGAGACTTTTTTTCTTTTGAATTAAGATGGATTCAAGGTGTCAACAAGATGCATGTGAGGAATATGTGACATTAAAGGGCACAGTCAGGGTGTAAGTATATATCTACTTTTCGTCGAGGCCTATAAAGCATAAGTTGCAGAAAAATAGAAACTAACAGAAATACAACATTGATCACAGGCTTTCACTGACCTCTGACAAACCATGACAGATCAAGAAAGCAAACTTATAAACGTATATAAAAGATTTGAATTGTTATTAGTAAGGTTTTCATAACAGGTAAATATATGTACACAGAAGTATATATGTGTGTGTACATATATAATATCTACATAGCACATGGCCAAAATTATATGAAAACAAAATCATTTTTAACACCTTAGAAACTTATAAAATGGTCTCTTAAAATTTTTTTCTCTGAAATAAAAATAATATATTCCATACTCTGACTCAGTGCAACAAAACTAAAAGTTATAATCATAAATTCATAACAACTTATATTCTAGAAAGTAAAAACTTGCTCTTAAGCAATACTTGAGTCAAAAGGAATATTTATGCATTATGAGAATGGAAAAAACAATCTTTGCCCCTAATAGAATACAGTATAGTTTGTTTAGGAAAATACAGTTTTTAACTTTTGCACTCTTAAGTAGGCAAGAAAAGAAATGAATTGTTTTTAGCACAAGAAGTCATAAATGGAATGAGAAAATATCTAAGGAAATAAAAACAAGCAAAGTTGAACTTCAAAATTACAAAACTGGTAGACGGTCAAAAAACTGGTTCTTACAGCTTCAGAGGAATCATGGGGCAGGGGACAGTCAAAAAACGAAGAGGAGGAAGCACAGAAAGGATAAAAGCAGAAGGCAGAGAAGCCCAGGGATGATGAAGGGAGCAGCTGCAGGTGCCCCCGGACGCCGGCACTGCGGGCACTGGGCACGAGCGTGGTACTATGGGGGGTCCGGGCATTAGAGAGCAGAGCCAGGGAGGAAACACAGGGACTCCGAGAGTCCCCACCTGAACAGAAGCCCACACCCAAAACCACCGGCAGATTGAAGGTATTTCACTTCTCAGCCGCCTTGACAGCTGTTGCCTCACCACGAAGGAGGTCGCTCACTTGGAAAATGGAATGAAAAACCAGATATAAGATGGCATGTTATGTTGGAACTGGCAAAACAAACCACAGCATGCACTAAGACTCAGAGTGAGAATATATTTCATTAAAGTAATGAGATTATGGGTGATTTTTTCTAATTTTGCAGCCTTTCGTGTGCTAGAAATGCCAAACCAAAGGCATCTCCCGTACGTAAGCCAAGAGTCGGTCACCTGTACTACAGACTTTCTCCTGGTGAAGGGACGCGTGCAGTCTCCCATCATTCTCAGACTCTGCATGGTGTCACCTTATCCCTTCATAGGGCACTGAGGAAGAGCTCTCTCCTCAGGTGATACATGTTCTTGGGTTATCATGTTTTAAAAATACCAATTATTACAGCTCTTCTTAGCCACACAGGAAACAGTCATCTAAGAAATCTTTAGTACAAACTCTACATTTTGTAGGAAGTAGAGCACATTTCTTAGTAAATTAATAGACGTAATTTCAGCCTTTTTTTATTGAATTCACACTGAAGTAGAACAGACCCAAAGAACTCTTGGACTTTGAAGGGCCGGGGTCAGCTCTTTCAGTCTGAGGCAGAAAGAGAAAGGAGGCAGACTTTCCACCATGCATATAAGACAGTCTTCGTTTTCTCATTAAAAAACGATGATTTACTTTGGGGCTGGGAACTAAATTGCTTGTTTTTCAATGTATTGGGAATTTATTGAGGTGGCAGTGGTACCACTCATCTAAAGGAGCCGCAGAAAATCCTCTGCTGCTGTCTATACTGTGTTCTTAACAGTAGAGCTAAAATCCTTTCTTTTGTGAGAGGACAATGATAGTTCCCCCTTTTCTAAGTTTTGGTTAAAGTAGTGTATCATTATTACTTTCGGTCATGTTCACACTCAGATAATCTTGGATAGAGTGCTTCCAGAAATTTTTTGCACATCATTAAGAATTATATATCATGTCAAGAGTTGGATGAATTGATGACAACTTGGATAAAATATGACCTACTTTGCATGTATATAAATATTTCAAAAACTGTATTGTCTTTGGTAGAAAAGTCTAGGTTTTTTTTTTTTTTTTTGATTCTTCACAGTTATGTGCGCGTAGGAGGGCAGTCAAGAACTTAAGGCAACACTGCTTTATTTACAACATCAGTAATCACCACAAGGTCTCTGCATTCAGAATAAGTTATTACCTAGTCCATTGCTTAAAGAAACACCACACTTTATTACTTGCTTCTCCCTTTTAAGTAAAATCTTCAGAAATTCTATTCAGCTTTCATGTCTTTGACTATAAACTCTGATTATAATGAACATTAAGATGAATTTTTGACAAGAATTTTATCCTCAAAAGTAATGAAACAGCACAGACACAGAAACACAGAAAATGTAACTCTCCTCATTTAACCGCCATAGGTAAGGACTTCTAAAATGTGGTATTTGTGTTCCTAGTACATATGCCTGTGTCACTCTCTGTGTGTATTTTTTTTAAGATTTATTTATTTATTTATTTATTTATTTATTTATTTATACAAGAACCGGGTACAGACCAGATGTGCGGGAGGGTGAGAGGATTCACCAGAGACAGAGCAGGGAACAGAACAGGCAGACTGACGAAATATACCACTGAGGGGTGCAGCAGGCGAGACAGGAGAGGTCTGCTTCGCCATGTGGGATTCTCGCCAGCTGGCCAGGACCCCTGCTGCAGAGTCTGTGGACAGCTTCACAGTGCGGCGCTCAACCGCCTGTGCCACCAGGAGTTTACTATAAATGCAATCAGATTTAGTCATTTTTGTCTTGTCAGAGGTTTTCCTCTGTCAAAAGTGTGAAATTATCCATTTTTTTCCTGTTTTTTTTTTGTTTGTTTCACATTAAATTGTTGGTGTGGTTTGAGATTTATTTAATAAAAGTAACATAGACAAGAGCAACCCTATCTTCTCCTCCAAATTGCTGGTGTTTTGCTCATTCTCACTCCTTAGTTCATCATGCGCTTACTGAAAACCTTGCCCTATCAAGCCTTGTGTTCACGTTCCAGTAATCAGTGTCTGGGACTTGCTAGCCTCAATTTTTCTTAGTAACTGTAACATAAGTCTACCACTATGATGCCCATGTATTTTCCTTGGTATTCTGTTTGTGCTCCCAGCGAACTCTAAAATCAATTTATTCCTGAAAGAAATCTTATTCTTACTGCAATTTCCTGAATGTGTAACTCAAATTAGGAGGATTTTTCACACTTTAATTTTGGTCTCCAGACACAGCTTCATATATTCATGTCTTCTTTAATGCCCCTCCATAAACTTCTATTGCTCCTTGGATGTAATTCAGCATATTTCTCCTTAAACTCATATTCCAAATGTTTTCATTGCAATTGAGCCCAAAATCTGCTCTTTCTGTATTTTCTCTTGTTCATCTTTTCTTTTGTTGAAACTTGTAAATGATAGAACATTACCAGATACTCCAGTTGTTTCCAGCTGACCATCGTGGGCTAACGTGCTTGTCATCCGCGCTTCTCCTCTGGGGGCGTGTCACACCAGTCGGTGCTCCTTGGCAGGGCAGGTTCGCCCCATGGGGCCACCGACAGTGCTGGAGAAGACTTGGCCCTCACCACCAGAGCGCCCACTGGCCTCCCCTGGGTAGGGGTGGGGGTGCTTCTAGATACCCACAGTGCATGACAGCCCCCCACAAGGAAGCATGAGCCCGCTCCCAAGCTCCCAATGTCCTTAAGACCGCGGTTCAGGTCTTTTTGACTGTTGTTTATTTGTATTCATATCAATGAGTTCTAGTTCTTTGTATCTTCTCTTTTTTTTAAAGATTTATTTATTTATACAAGCACTGGGTACAGTCAGAAGCGCGGGAGGGTGAGAGAATTCACCAGAGCCAGAGCGGGGAACAGAACAGGCAGACTGACGAAGTGCACTGCTGAGGGAAGCAGCGGGCGGCAGGAGAGGTCTGTGCGCCATGTGGGACCCTCGCCAGTGGCCGCGGATCGAACTGGCGCTGCAGAGGCTGCGGGCAGCTTCGCAACCCAGCGCTCAACCACTGTGCCACCAGGGAGGCCCCTTTGTTTCTTCTAAATACTTGTCTTTTGTTGTTGTTTATTTTCCTTTTTTGGTGTGTTTTGCAAATATTTTTCCCAGTCTCTTAACAGTCTCTTTTGAAGAACAAAAATGTTGAATTTTAATGAAATCCAATTTACTTGATTTTCTGTTGTGATTCATGCCTTTTGTAACTTAGGAACCCTTCATCTATCCCAAGGTCACTAAAATGTTTTCACTAGAAGTTTCATAATTTTTGATTTATATCTAAGTATGTGATCCACCTCAAGTTAATTTTTGTAAGTGATGAATCAAGGCTGAGGTTCATGCCTTTGCATAAATGTGGTTGCCTGTGCTCATGAAACCACTTACTGAAATGTTTTCCCTTCCTAGTGAATAGACTTGAAATCTTTGTTGAAGCCAAGTGTGCCTGCATGCCTGGCTGGATTTCTGGACTTCCCATCGGGCCCCACGGTCCTACAGGACTGTCCTACAGGATTGTCCCTAGGCCACTACATTCTAGTTACTATAGCTTAATAAGTCTTGGGATCAGTTTGATCTTTGCAACAATATAAAATCTTCTCTGTGGCTCTCCCTTTGTTTAAGGACTTGACTCAGTTTCTCCCAGCAGTGTTTGTCCATTTTAGCTTATAGCTTCTATAATATTTTGTTAAATTTATCATAATTATTTCATATCTCCTGAAGTTACCATGAATGGGTTTTTTGGGCTGGGGAATTAGTGCTATATTAGCTCACATTAAAAAAACAACAACAACAAAATAAAGCAAGCATTTTTCATCAAGATTTAGAGGAATTAACAAATGCAACCTTTGTGTTAAAGCTGCTGTCCTCCTTACGTAGTCAAATGCTACTCATCCATTTTGGATTGGAGGGAAAGAAAAACTCTTTCCCTACCCAGTTAGGTTCTGGGACCTTCAGACTTCCACTGACAAAAGACATTAAAAGGAGAGGAGCATTCACATTTAAAGTTAGTATTTTTATGTGTAACTGGAACCCTTTATATTGCAGAAATGAAAACCCAAAGAACAGTACAGGCCTGACAGCTGATATATTAACAAAGAACCACAAATTGTGGAGACAAGTTTAAGAGAGAGGCTCATTATGGCCGGAGCTAGGGTGATAAGGGAAAGTCGCCAGGAGACACCTGGGGAAACCTCGGGGAGGTGGGGCTGTTCAGTAGGCTAACTTGTACATGTTGGTGTCGACACCTGCTCTCAGGTGAGCGGGAAGGCATCCTCCTTGTGGGAAACATTATGTCCTGGTGCTCTTAGGTAGGGAGTAGGGAAGGGTGGGGGTGCTGAGAGCCTTCTGTCTGGTGTTCCTGAAGCACCTTCAGCTCAAAATAACCCAATAGGCTTAAGTGGCATGGAACGTTTTCTGATGTAGGTCTTACCCACTTTCTACATATGGTGCCAATATGGTGAATTTCATAGCAGTTATTCTTTACTTTCTTTGATAAACATACTAGCTCCCAACATTATTTATTTTGAATATTTACATTGGATATAATTAAACTTCCTGTGAATTTATGTTGCCTCACCATCCACATATATCTTGAGATTTTCTTTATAGCACACAGCAAAGCGCCCTACACACCTTACACGCAAGGCCAGGAACTCAGCCTCTAACAGGTTTCCATAAGAAACCTTAAAGCAGGGTCTCCCCGGTGGCGCAGCGGTTGAGCACTGGGTTGCGAAGCTGCCCGCAGCCTCTGCGGCGCCGGTTTGATCCCCGGCTGCTCCCCGGCCACCGGAGGAGGGTCCCACATGGCGCGCAGACCTCTCCTGCCACCCGCGCTCCCCTCAGCAGTGTACTTCGGTCCTTCTGCCTGCTCTGCTCCCCGCTCTGGCTCTGGTGGATTCTCTCACCCTCCCGCGCTTCTGACTGTACCCAGTGCTTGTATAAATAAATAAACCTTTAAAAAAAAAAAAAAAAGAAAGAAAGAAACCTTAAAGCACTTATTCCTCTGAGATAGAGAATTGACATTTTAGGAAAAATACTGCTAGTAACACTCGGGGCTAGTTTAGAGAATGCATAACTGAGACTCCAGAGCCACTGAGTGTATTTCCTTCTCCACTTTCTGTCCTTGATGTTATATACTGTAATCTAAATGTGTCCTAAATGATGATTTAAAAAAATAAAATGGGCTTTAAATTATGTGATAGTCTAGTAAGGACATATGTATTTACTTTGTACTTTCTGAGAAAAAAAAAAAAGGGGGTTTAACGCTTGCTTGCTGCGCTGCCCTGATGAAGAGCACGCAGCCCTCTCCACAGCTCAACAGGGAGGGCCTGGGATGCGCAGGCGGAGTGGCAGGTGGCTTGCCTGACGCCGGCTGCCCCTGAGCCTTCCCTGGGCAGCGCTTGCTGGCTTTGAGGCATCACTGGAGCTTGTGCTAAGATATGTTTGTTTAGTCATCCTTGGTGTTCCTTCCTGTAGCCCCAAATATGCTGAGCCCTGTTTCTCACAGGTGCTTTCATCACTTCAAGGACATTTTTGTGTCAACATTTTATTTTACTTGAGGAGTTTCTCGCCATTTACACATATTTTCAAACCCTTCTAGTTTCTCATCCATTTAGCAATTTGCCTCCCAAGTGGTGCAATTTTCCAGTTGTATAAGATTATGGATCTGTTTTCCGGTTAGAAATGGTTCTTTTATTTTTAAGGCAGGCCAGGCCACTTTACTCTTTAAGGCCAAAATCTTTGTCCCAACCACCCTCCACTTTGACCCCCAACTGCCACTGCACCCTGTGGTGACCCCGAATTCTTCTACCAGCCAAAAAATACTTCTTTATAGAGTAGAACCTTAACAGAGACTTCCAGAAAATCGATTCTCCCTCCTTCTCCCCAAAACACTCTCTCTCTCTCTCTCTCTCTCTTAAATGAGTCTCATGTGCACCTTCTTGGCCCCTGCAGGCACTTGAGGATGTTAGTCAGGTGTGTCTGTTTCCAGTCTGATTTATGGACTCGTCCTTGTCCGGCCAGGAGCCAGCCGCTCCCCACATCCATAATCTGTCAGCAGGGTGGGCGTGACTCCTTCCCGGGTGCCTGGGGGGGCAGCATGGCCTGCTCAGCCAGGGCTGGAGAGCACGCCAACCTTTCAGCACAGCCTGATTTTCTCTGTGGTTCCTCTCTTTTATGCTCTTCATTTTTCTTCATAAAAGGCAGACATGATGAATAATAACATCACATCCAGCTCCTCTCCCAGGCTCATGTTGCGCAAGTCCTTTTCTGTGACAAGGAGTTGGATTTCTGTTTAATAGCTGTCCTTTTCTGAAAGTTTTCTAGAAGAAGTGATGTACAAAAACTGATTACACCGAGTTTAAAAAGTCACCATAACCAAGTATATCTATTTCTACGTTAATGTTCTTTAGATACTTCCAATATGGACCGTGGGCACCCATGTGTGTGTGTACGTGTGTGTATGTGTGAGTGTGCACCATGTGTATGCTATTAAAATGAGAAGGAGGTCCCAGTGTGTTTTGTGCTAATCCCATGACGAGAATGAGAAAGTAGGTCCAGCCTGCCCCGGCCTTTGGCACCTGCCTGTGTGAACAGCAACCAAAAGGCCATAAGATCAAAAATCTTTCAGACTTAGTCCTGCCTTCATGGTGCTTCAGGTCACACCAGGCGACCTCTGAGATGCCTTGTGATTGTCCCTGCACCTGCTACTTATGAGTTAGTTCAGTGGCCACAAATAGGCACTAAACAGCAAGGTGGCTTCCCATGAATGCCCTTGAAAGCTCCAACTGTCAGGCAGCCAGGTAGCCTGAGTGGCGAGATTGACCCCCCATCAGGCAGGGTAAGTGGTGTTGGTCACTTACAGCTCATGTGAACGATGCACTTACAAATCAGAAAAAAACACAACCTTTTAGTCCTCAAGTAATTAAGAAAATATATATAAGGGTTATTCTTACAGCTTCAAATCAAGGGTTATTCTTATAGCTTCAAATTTAAAAATGGCTCCTGTTAGTATTTCTGACTTTCGCATATCCACACACTCACAACTGTGCTGACCCAGAGAAGAAAGCGAGGCTCCTTACCTGACACCCAGCATCCCCTGCAGACTCTGAGCAGCGTCTCGCTTCGCCCTGGGCCTGTGTCTGTGGGAGAAAGGCAGGCACGTGGCTTTGTCCTCAGCGGGCCTGTGTCCTTCTGCACTGCACACGTGTGACTTTCCTTGCTGTAGAGATAGAGAGTGACTCTCCTGTTTCAAAGCTAACTTTAAAATGGCCTGTAAGTGTCTCTTTCATGAAACAGAAACATGAATTCTCTTTGATTAAAAGAAAGATAAATATATTAGATTTTCCAACCTAGATACTTGAACCTACTAGCATGATGTCAGGTTTCACAGTTTTCATGACCTGTACTGTCTGATCTTTTCTATGTTTTTATTACTCATAGAATTATCTGGCATGGAAATGCTCTGCACATTTCTTGCAACCTCTTGTAAATCTATACAAGACTTTTAAAGGTAAGGAAAAAAATATAGAGAATTAAAATGCACAACATAGGTGCAGAGAAGTTAGAATGTTATATGGCATTAAAGTGTCCTGAGATTCTTGTCCTCTGAATAATGAGGGCAAACGTATTGAGGGATTCTGGGCTTCATTAGCATAAGCATGTTGAAATTTCTACAGTCATCACTGAAGTACTAGAAACAGCATCCAATTCCAAACTGGTCGACAGACACCCAGGTAGATACTGAACCCTACGTTTGTTTAGGGAATTGGACACGAATCAGGAATAAGGGGTGCCATGGGTAGAAGGAGCCTCCGTGTAGGAGACTCCAGAAACAAGAAGTGAAACTTCAGTAAATGAGCACCACCGTGAGTCTCAAATTGAGAAAGCCCTCAGAAAGAGTGGATTGAAGGGGTTAAATGCTGATGCGACATTTTTATTCTGATTGAAGTTGGGTTCAAATAAGATCAAGGAAAGCATTTAGGGGGTTCTTAAAATGCAAGGAAAACCAAGATATGGTCAAGTGGCAATTACTATCAGAGGAGCTCAGGAAGGGGTCAAGGGGGATCAGTGACTGTCTAGTTCTGAGATATAAATGTGCCCAGGGAAATGGATTCTAGTATTTTTTAAAATTGAGATATAATTTTCATAATATTAAAAGCACTATTTTTGGGTAAAATGTATCATTCGGTGGGTTTTAGTATATGACTGATGACTGATACGCAGTCACCGCCACTGCCTAATTCCAAAATTATTTCCTCACCCTAAAAAGAACCCCTGTATCTGTTAGCAGTCAGTCCCTCGCCTCACACTCCCCTCTCCTGGCAACCACCAATCTACTTTCTGTCTCTGTGCATTTGCCTGCTTCAGAGAAATGGAATAATACAGTATGTGACTGCACTTAGCAAAAAGCCTTAAGATCCAATCAGCTGCAGCAGCATGTAGCAGCACCCCATTCTTTTGTATGGGTGAATAATATTCCATCGCATGGATACCCCACATCTTGTGTATCCACATATCAGTCTGTCGAAATGTGGGTTGCTTTCACTTTTTGCCTATTATGAGTAGCGCCACTATGAACAGCCAAGTGCAGGTTTTTTGTATGTTTGCCGACTTCCCAAGTGTAGTTTAGGAATGGCATTGCTGGCACTGCCAATTCCACAGTTAACTTCTTGAGAAACTGCCGAACTGTTTTCCTGACAGGCTATTTTATAGCCCCCCCAACAATACAAGAAGGTTCCATTTTGTCCACATGCACCAAAAATTATTTTCCTTTTTCAAAAAGCCATCTTGGTGGGTGTGGATTAGTATCTCATCCGCACTGACTAATGTTAAGTACCTGTTCACGTGCTTACCAGCCAAATGTGTCTTCTTTAGAAAAATAGCCATTTTTAAAATTTGTGTTTTCTTTTTGTTGCTGAGTTGTAAAAGTTCTTTATGTATTCTGAATACTAGACTCTTATTAGATATGATTTAGAAATTTTTCTGTGGGTTGATACTTTTTTTTTAAGAGAGGAAAATCAGTGCCTAAAGTATCTAAAGTAGTTTAAGGGCTTTTGGTCACATTGTTGACCAGATGACGGTCCCCTGAGGGGCACAGGCGAAATGCAGGCACTTGAAAATCAGTTGTTGGTGAGACGCTGGAGATGGAAGGACACTCCCTCGCCAGCGCCACTGCAGCCCCTCCACGAGGCTGGCGGTGCATTGTTGGGCTTTTTGTTGATTAAAGGGAATGTGACACCAGCAGACAGACTGACGTGTTTACTACTCTGACACTTCTGCTCACGTCTTCTTGCCTAAGTCATCTACACAAGTGGATGGGGGAGAGCCTTACCCAGGGATGCACATACTCGCTGAACGTTCCTATCTCTGTTTGCGTCAAGGCATCTTTTATCCTAGGACATCTGGAAGGCAAAACTGAGATTGTTATTAAAGAGGGCAGCAGGCAATTTAGGAAGTGCCCTGTCTCCCCACGACAAAGGCTTGCAGCTAAACAGTCATTTATGGTGATAAATTGCACCTGTCAGAGTCCAGAGTGCTTCATGCCAGCGTTTCTAACTTTGCATTTCTCATTCATGCATTCTGATGTATAAACTTACATCAAAACACGAAGGTATGTCCTAAATTGTCAAAACCTGGGTAAGAGTAAACAAAAGGGAGAATAATAACAGATTATTATTATTTTCTTTTGCCTCCCAACTCAGTAAGAATCTTAAAGTGGAAAGAATTATTACAAAGATTAGGTTTAGAAATTTAGGGTTCCAAGAATACAAAACAAAATGTCAGAAAAGTAGAAAAACAGACTCTAAATCACAGGGAAATACATACATACTAACAGGAAGGGTGAAAGGCAGTGAAAAGCCCCAGCAGTTAAACCAAGAACTACAACTTGCTGGAACGCAGATGGGAGGGCACGGTTAAGTTGGGTAAGGACAGGCTGCAACCCGTGTAGCCTGGGAACGCCGTGTGCTGAGGACCGAGTGACACAGCTGTCCTGGCTCAGCGCCGGGCTCGGCTTGCTCATCAAGGGCTCCCGGACACTGAGCCTTTAACAGTCCCTGGACATCCCCAAGGAACCACTTTCTCACAGGGCACTTGGCTACATCAATCAACATAAATAGTTCAGTGCTTTCAGGAAAATGATTTAAACTCTTGGTTTTTCTTTAAAAAGCTTAGTAGTTATTTCAGTGGTGCCACCGCACACAACGAGCGCAGTGAGGAGCTGCCGGGCTCCTGCGTGGCCGCCCTCCCGCACGCCTCACCAGCCTGCAGGCGCTGTCCTGGAAGTGCACACGTGCCGGTCCCTGCTGCTTCACGATCTAGAATTCAGCTCTGTATTTGGCTCCTTCTGGGATTATCAATCTTGTCCCTTGAAAGCGACATTTTGCAAAATTGTAAATATTCGTTGTGACACTTAAATATACCTTGTGACACACAGCTTCAGTGGGGCAAAGCTTACAATGCCGGTGAGGGGCCATCTCGCGTCCCGGTGGTCGGCTATCCTAGAACAGAAATCTCCAAAAAACGGAGTGAGTAATGCATTGTAAAAATAATTGCATTAAGTTCATTAAGTTGAGGAAAAGACCAGAACCCCCAGAAGCAGGACAGTATTGTGACTAGCAAACAGGTTGCATTCAGACATAGGAAGAAACTTGAGGAGGCCACAGGTTCTTGTCTGTGCCTTGGTGCGAATTCTCAAATTCAAAAGCAGATTCAGAAAGACTGTTCTCCTTTGAATTACCCCTCCTCCTAACAGCGCCTGCATTCTCATCTAGCCTTGTGAGTCTGCCGTTTCTGGGTGGGCTTTACAGGGAGGAGGGCTGGACCCGTCACTGGTGATACAAACCTGGGGGCACACACAGCCACATCATCACGTTTGTTTAACAAATTTCTGGTAGTGATCAAAATGATAGCGGTTTGGCTTATCCTTTGCATTGGATTTTGATCTCCTCCCATTGAAGCTCTTCGGGCTACAGATGTTACAAGCTGGGAAATGAGAGGACATGTGACCTGCAGAGTGGTGCAGGGCTGCTTGCTTGTGGGATCGCATGACTGCGTGATTCCCTCCTCTCTGTGTGGAGGTGGTGCGTCTGCAGCACCGAGGACAGGATCGCGCCCATTGGCTGTGTTACCACATCTCACCCACCTTACCCTTACCGCCCTCCTAGGTCAGCCAACACCTGTAACAGGGTATCAGGGCTAGCGTGGGCATTGCTAACTTCTGGGTCTTTTTCATGGCCAGGATCGAAATACCATCTCTTACCCACAGCAGTTCCTGAGCCAGGGGGATAATGCTTTGCCCCAGAAACCCACCATAACCAAGAAAGAGAAGCAGCCAACTCTCTTCTAAATATGTCCAGAAATAAAGACCTTCAAGGGTATTGCCCCCCACTTTCCCCCCATCTTCTGGCAAGTGCCTCGCCTAATAGGAGTGACCTTGGTTTTTCTTCCTTGTTGAATGTCCTGATTCAGAGAGTGGTGAAATCCTCTTGTGCAGTAAATACTCAGAGGTGACCTTCCCCGTCGCGGGTGTTGGGTAAATCAGGTAAATTACCCATCGCGTACACTTGAAAGAAAAGAATGTTCTGAGAGACGTGTGTTCCTCACCACACACGAAAACAAGGAGATTCCAGAACTGGCTTGAAACCTGAACTTTAAGCCGTAACATCAACCCTTTTTTCTGTTTAGTTTGAGTCAAATACCTTTCTCAGCAAAAGCTCTTCAAATCGGGATGAGGCAAGAGCAGCCGCGTGGTAGATGTCTGCTCCTGGCCCGCCGCTCATGCCCGCATTTGGGAGGGCGGCTGGACTCGACACTGTCCTTCCGCTCAGACTAGGAACAGGCTCATAAAATATCACCTCTGCTGTCAGTGGTGACAGCTCCCGGGGAGAAAAAACATTCCCACAAAAGACAGGAAAACATAAACAATGCAAAAGAGCGTGAAGCTTGGAAGAGGATCAGCACGCTCCGGTCTTAGTCCACCTGGCCTGCTCTGACAGAACCCCACAGGCTGGGCGGCTTAATAACAACAGACACTCACTCCTCAGATTCTGAGCCCAAGAAGTTTATTTTTTAATTATTTGTATTGAGGTTAGACTGGTTCTCCACACTGTGCATTAGAAACACAGGACCCCACCGCTCAGGACGCCAGTGGGTGCAGGGGCTGACGATGCCCCGTTTCTGGTCCAGGCCATGGCCCCTGTGTCCTCCCTGGTGGGATGGGTGAGGGAGCTTGCTGGAGGCTCTGTTACAAGGTCATGATGCCGTTGTTGGCCAGGGTTACATCTGCATGTCCTGAACATCGCCCAGAGCCTTCACACAACCTGGGGGGGGGGGGGGGGGAGGCAGATCTTTTTTTATGACATCCTACATAGGCACAAATATAAAAGATGATCACAATTTTCTCGTAATCCTCTAACCCAAAGACAATCACCATCAATATTTTGAGGGTTTTCTTTTTTCCTCTTTTTTCTGCTGGGTTTCTTAATTGTGATCGCCGGTAATTGCTCCTATAGCTGTGGTTACAGCGGTTTGACTTTTCTTTTGCTATGTTATTTAAAGCAACTATTGAACAAATATGTGTTGCGCATCTGCCCTGTGCAGCCCTCCGGGGGGCTGAGGATGGGGGGCTGCTCTTCAGGGCGCTGCTCCCAGCAGAGGACGCTCTGGCTGATCCTGAGCCCCTGGTCGGCTCAAACCCTAAGGCCGGCTTTAAGCCTTTTTCACTCAGCATGTTTGTTTTCTAACTCAAACATGAGTCTTTATCTCTCCAGCTAAAGGTCCTCCTATTGCTTTTTCCTTTTTTTTTTTTTTTCTTTCTTTCCTTTTCTCAGGATAGCAGCCCAAGCAAGATAGTTCATCCACCGTAACATCACCCTTGAGTCTGTCACTTTCCCAAGGCTTTTCACTGGTAACTTTAGCTTTTTAGGATCATTGTGCATCTTGACTTTTTGTGTGTAGTTTTCCCCCTACTGGTATTTTGTGACCTACAGAGCAGTTTACTCTCACTGGCTTTAACCCAAGGCGACGCTGCAAAGCTGGACAGGACAGTGTAAGGACAGAACCCGGCATCATGGAAGGCCTCTGTGGAAAGCCACCGGGCAGCCCGCTCTGTGGCTGGCATCATGTGAATAGCCCTCAGCCCACACCTCACCAGGCTGTTTTTTTTTTTTTTGAAGATTTATTTATTCACACATACAAGAACCGGGGTACAGGCCAGAGGCACGGGAGGGTGAGAGGATTCACCAGAGACAGAGCAGGGAACAGAACAGGCAGATCTACTGAAGTACACTGCTGAGGGGAGCAGCGGGGAGACAGGAGAGGTCTGCCGCACCATGTGGGAATCTCCCTGGCCGGCTGGGATAGAACCCACGCTGCAGAGGCTGTGGACAAGTTCACAGCGCTGCGCTCAACCACCTGCACCACCAGGGGAGGCCCCACCAGGCTGTTGTTGCCCAGATACAAAAGTAAAACCACAGTGCCTGAAGGGCAAATGATTACTCAGGAGCGATGGGTGGGCTTTCTATCCACCACCTCAGCCCAGCAGACAGGCCTCCAGTCGCCTCCCCTCCCCTCCCTGAGCTCAGTTTCCCTGTGGACGCACAGGCCATTCTCCCGGAGGGAGCCTGGAAAGTCTGGAAAGGGCTGATGCAGCCTCCTGTTCTCCAGGCAGACATCAGCTCTGCCCTTCCCTAGCGCAGGCTGAGCCCTTGAAGCTGTCACTAACTTGAGCACTTTTTGATGTCGTGATCTTCCAGCCCTCTCCTGGTTCCACCGTTTAAAGGATTCACTAGAATAAAGGCAACTTCTGTTTTCCTGTAGCGAGTCCATCCCAGGTTGCGGCTATAAAAAAGTAGCACTCTTTCATCCTTTAAGATAAAGGGAGACATCTGCTGTTGGGGAGTCCCACTGCGTCTGCTCCCAGGGTGTAGCACCTAGCCCACGAGCACCCCCACACACTCATCCGTGCTTCCTGCTTCAGCAGCTTTTATGGGCAATCGCCCCGCTGTGACCCCCAAGTTCGATTTCAAGCTCCTCTTACCTGATCTACAGGTTCTTGCTAAACTTTTGGCAATTGCATTTGAAGCCAGAAACCAACCCATCCTGTGTGGAAAGTAGCACCTGCTGCGCTATCTGCTTCCTGTCGGATTCCTTTCCTTCTTGGTTGAATGTTCTTTCGTCAGGGCAGCGCCACTGAGCCCCTCCTTGTGAGGAGCTTGTGTCCCTGTGCCTCTGACTCTTCACAGAAGGCCTCGGGAACCAGCCATGTAGGGGGTGGGGCGGGAGGGGGGTGTCTTTCCTTAACCTTGAGTCATTTAGGCAAAATGACAAGTAGGCACTAATGCTTTTACCCTCACAGGTATTTGGCAAGTGCTGCCACAGGGCAGGGTGGGCCTGCAGCTCACTGGCTTGCTAGTGCTCCCTGGGCTCAGCTGCTGAAACCTGCAGGGAGTTCCTCGCCTCCTAATCTGTGGTAGGCCCTGTCTTTCTCCAGCCACCCTCACCCTCTCATCCACCATAAACTGATTCCAGCGGGAGGGGAGGCAGGCTGGTAAATCAGCAAATCTGTGCTCTTATTTCCCCTTTTGTTTTGTCTGACTCTGTAATTACACTTTATTTTCCTAGAGGAGCTTATTTTCAAAATTAAATCTCATGAATTTCAATATTTACAAGTGTGCGTAATAGGAAAAATGATTTAAGTCCTGTCCCCTTCAATTTGCACAAACTAATATTTGCCACAGTGAGATAAAGATAAATCCTTTTTTCAAAATGATGACTATGATTACCAAATAACACCACCTATAATTTTGCCTTTTTTTCCCTAAAGAAATGAGCGAGTAAATATTGTAAAAAAAAAATAATAATATTTTATTTCCTATTGCCGGAAGTCAGTGTGCCCCAGTAAGACCCTCTGGAGACCTCCAGGTCCAAGGAGCAGGTCCCCAGCTGTCGCCCACGGCCAGTCCCAGCCAGAAGGAGCATTGTTCTGACCTCTGAGCACATTCAGTGAGAATTCACCGACTGTATTCCACGTGTGAGGCTCAATCTGGGGTGGTGGAAAATAGTACTGCTCACATACATTGAGCTCTTGTTCCCGCACCAGGAAATCTGCTAAGGACTTTTCAGAGTATGATCCTATCAGCTGCCACTACTGTTTTGGAGCAAAAGGACAAGGATGAATCTGGGGAGGAGGAACAGGTGCAGCAGGTGTGTGCCCTGCCTGGGGGGACTTAACCTCTGTGAGCCCAGTTTCTAAAACAGGAGTAACAGTGATAATGCATGCTTCATCTGCATGTTACAAGGATTGCGAGAGTTTATCCAGGTAAAACCATAGTCAGTGCAGGGTTGTTTTTAAATTTAACCAAGCAAGAGCTGGTTTTACCTCATGTGAGTCATGCCACAGGCTCCCCTCACTCTCTGAGAGAAGAATGTCCTGCTTTGATATGATTTGGGGAATTACTTTTTGGGTCTCAAGAGGTGACAAATTTTTCCATATAAATTAATGGTAATGGCACCCCCTACTCCAAACACAACCTACCAAATCATACCCAAGAGGAACATCATGCTTCCAGAGCGCGAGGGAAACCTGTACTTGGCAGGGACACCACACACTGTACCGGGGAAGCAGAGTTGGTGACGCCCCAGGGTCTGTGGAGTAACAAAGGTGGGGCCGACTAGCAGCCTTTGTGGGATAAGTGGGATTGGAGAATAGGCAGTTGTGTGTTTACACCCAAAAGTGGAGAAGAGAGACATACGGATAGTTAAAGCAGCTTGGAGTAAGGGAGGAGTGAAGAAAAAGTCTCCCCCGTCCTGAGTGGAGTCTGTCTGCTGGTGGGAGAAGCAGGACCGGCTGACTGGACGCAGGCGGACGAGGTGACTGGTTCGAGGAGCTTGTTGGGCTTCCTTGGCTGGGTCTCAGAGGTAGCAGCAGGGGCAATTAGGGAGGCTGTGTTAATTAATCGAGTTGTGACAGGTTGCGGCTCGTTACTATTCTTTGGCTTCCTGGACTGTACTAGAGCTAACCCTGACTCCCTGCAGGTCTGCCCGACAGCAGGTGGGCTTCCCGGGCTGTCACTGAGGTTGTGGGTCAGAGTGGTGGTCCTGTGGGGTCTGGTCTCTCTATTCAGTCTCTCACCACCATGTTATCATGAAACTTGATGTCACCTATTTGGAATCCATTAATTTAGACCCTGGGAGCCAGAGAGACCCAGCAAACGGCAGTGGAGTGGAGGTAAGGGACTCTGTAGGACTGCGTGTCAGGAATCCAAGAGGGAGCTGAGGCCACAGGGACATCTGTATACTTGAACTGCGTCCTTCTGGACCTTGGCTGAGGCGCACCCATGCTGTGAAAGTGGGATGTGAGGCCAGGTCTCTAAGACCAGTGGAGAGAGGAGGATAGAGAACTCTGAAATCATCTCACACTAGCTTCCCATTATACAACTTAAAACTGAGGCCCAGACATATGAGATTTGGGGGATCACTGGACTTCCGGCCCAGTGTTGTTTGATTTTCATTCATCTAAGAACTGGCCATTACATCAAGCATGATATAAATTTCCTTCTTAAATATGGAATCTCAGAATTCCACGTTGACCCAGACACCCGTTATAGCTGTTTAGGCCTCAGTGTTGAAGGAGAACGTAAACTTGCACAGGGACAGCCAGAGGTGTGATCTTGCCGTGATGAATGGTATGTCTGAGTGTGCGTGCTTCTAGAACTGTTGTTATTCCAGAAATTCCTGTGTTCCTATAAGATATTTGAGGAGCAGTCTCCTGATAAGAGAAACCAGGGTGCATTACCATTGATTGATTATGCAGTAAACCTTTACCTTGCCTCTCTCCACATAATGAATCTTTCTCCTCCTTACTGCCTGACGAGAAAATTTAATGGGATGTTTCCTCCAGTAGTAAAATCACTGAGCCCTAGAGAACGGGCTTCTTCTACCTAGCAAGGAAAACAGTGCGAGATACAGCGGGAAGAGGCAGGGCGCCCGCAACAGTGCTGTGCTGGCGTGGGCGCTCCGCAGGACACGCGGCCTGTCAGAATCACCTAACACTCCTCAGAGCCCATCCAGGGGTGGGGGGTGCCGGAGGAGTAAAGCAGGGCCTCAAAGGGAAAGCCCCGGGATGGAAGGGGGAGTGGAAGCAAGAGCCTAGCCCTTCAGGCCAGTGTCCCTGCCCCCTGCCGCTCTGGCCTTGCCTGTGTCTGCAGCTTAGAAGCAAGATTACTTAAATTCTGGAAACCCAGGGTTCATAGCAAAAACCATCTAAGGACATGCTACGCTGTAGGAAGGCGATCTCTTGAATTCAGTAAAAGACCTTGAGCAGGGAGCTCAGAGAGAAGCGCACCAAAGGAGTGTGGCTGTTCTGGGCCTTGGCCTCCCTGGCGAGTTACCCGGAGCCTCAACCACAGCCCCGATGGGCGTTTGTCGAGCAGACACCCGGCTTCAGGTTGGAGATGGTTTTCACAGATACTAAGGTCACTCTTAGTTTTTATGTTGGCTGTTTCATTCAGATATTCATTTATTCTTTCAGTAAATATTCATAGAAAGCCCACTATGTACTGGGTGCTGGGCGCTAAGTCTGCAGCTGTCATGGAGAACAGACCAAACCTGCTCTCTCCCTCCCGGGCTCACAGGAGTCTGAATGGCGAGTCAACTGTAGCAGTGATGTTAATATTCTTTATGTAAAGAATTGGGGAAAATTCCCTGTTTTTATTGGTGTTTCTCAAATTTGGCAGATTATAAATTGAGAATAGCCCTAAGTATTACCATCACATAGCACCTCACTTCACAGTTCTTTGCTGACAACATCACAGATGTAAATCTGCACATGAAAGTGAACCTTGGATGCCCGGAGAACACGCGCCTCTTCAGAGAGCCTTGGCCGTGGGCACAGCAGTCGTCCTCTCGGGGGCGCCTGAGAGCGTAACACAATTGTAATTTGAAGAATTTTTTTTTTTCAAACTAGACGCACAGCTCCTCATGTGCCCCTGAGCAGCAGTTCTGTTCCTGACAAAGCACATGGCACCTACACATTCTAGGGACCTGGCCTTCCTCATGACTCGTACAACATCCCAACAAAAACTTGAGGGTCACAAAGGGACAGAGATCTCAAGCATTCTAAAATGGCCACTGAACAGACCCAATAGAAATTGACTCTAGTCTTTTAAAAAAGACAGTCTTTTTTTTTTTATATTCCCCATACAATGGCAACCCCTTATTTTGACCCCCATCCCTTCTTTTCCCTCCCATCCCCAATAGTGTGTCTCTATTTCATAGTTGTTGATTTTGATTTTTTTTCTTTCTTATAGTTATTCTTTTTCCTAGTCCCTTATTTAGGTTTTCTAGATTCCTGCTATGAGTGAGACCATCTGGTATTTTTCTTTTTCTTTCTGGCTTATTTCGCTGAGCATGATCCCTTCTAGCTCCATCCATGCTGCTGCAAATTGCATGTGCTTATCTTTTTTTTTTTAAGATTTTATTTATTTATTTATACAAGCACTGGGTACAGTCAGAAGCGTGGGAGGGTGAGAGAATTCACCAGAGCGGGCAACAGAACAGGCAGAAGGACCGAAGTACACTGCTGAGGGGAGTAGCAGGCACAGCAGGAGAGGTCTGCGCGCCATGTGGGACCCTCGCTGGCGGCAGGGGATCGAACCAGCGCTGCAGAGGCTGCGGACAGCTTCGCAGCCCAGCGCTCAACCGCTGTGCCACCGGGGAGGCCCTGTGCTTATCTTTTTTGATTACTGAGTAATATTCCATTGTGTATATGGACCACATCTTCTGGATCCAGTCATCTATTCTTGGGTACTTGGGTTGTTTCCAAAGCTTAGCTATTGGAAATAGAGCTGCTATAAACATAGGGGTGCAGGTGCTCTTTGGAATTAATGTTTCTGTGTCCTTTGGGTAAATACCTAGGAGTGGAATTGCTGGGTCCTTTGGGAGCTCTATGTTTAGTAGGTCCAGAAATCTCCACACAGCTCTCCATAGTGGTTGGACCAGTTTGCACTCCCACCAGCAGTGCAGGAGAGTTCCTTTTTCTCCACACCCTCGCCAACATTTGTTGTTGCTAGTTTTTTTAATATGTGCCATTCTCACTGGTGTAAGATGGTATCTCATGGTAGTTTTGCTTTGCATTTCCCTGATTACAAGTGATGTTGAACATTTTTTCATATGCCTGTTGGCCATTTGTATTTCCTCTTTGGAGAAGTGTCTTTTTAGCTCTTCTGCCCATTTTTTGACTGGATTATTTTCTTTGTTTTTGTTGAGTCTCATCAGCTTTTTGTACATGTTTGTGATCAGTCCAAAAGAGACAGTCTTTAAGGTACTTTCTTTTTCTTGGCTGTTGTAATCACACTAGCTCTTAAACTCTAAGTGTCATCAATTAGTTTTATGGGAGGAACCCAGGCTAGAAGACATGTTTGTATTTCCTACAGTGGCCTCTTTGCTGTTTCTGGGGTTGTGTGTTCCCTTCGTATACCGAGTTTTGGCTAAATCAAAACAGAAATAGATCCTTTTAGAAAAGAGTAACATATATCCATACCAGAGCTGTCTTTTGCAATTTTTCACCAGCATTGTGTTTGAAGGTTGAACTCCATGTAGTCAGTTGCACTGTTAAAAATTTAATGTCTTTGCCTGCAGAGTGTACCAGTATATTAATTTAGTGATGCATTAAGCCTCTACATTTGAGTGTCATGAGCTTACATCACCAAGTCTGATAGACATCTACTAAGGTTCAATATGATTCATGTATGAGCCCTTCTTACAAAAAAGATAGTTTTTTTTACTTTGATTTTACAGATTTTTTTCATAACCTAAAATCATTTACATAAGCTAACTAATCCTAAAACATCCCATTCTTGCATTGCACATTGTAACAGCCATACAGGACTAACTTCTGTTTAAATAATAAGCTTGCATTTGTGGCAAGGAATTTTTTTAAATCTATTCTTTGATACAAAACATAAAATATTAGCACAACATAAGGAGAAAGGACTTACTAAAATGACAGATGGAGAGACAAAGTAAAATTGATTTAGGATGTTGAAGTACATTTAAATCCTGAATCAAGGAGATTGGCCATTTTCGGGTAGAATCACTAGGAGGTACCAGAACAAAGCTGCCCCCATACATGTGTGTGTCAGGTGCCTAGAGTCACCCCCAGCCCCAGACAGAAGGCTCCCGTGGCTCTGAAATGACAAGGACAGGCAACCTAACAAGTAAGTCTGTAGAGTAAGAGATTCACTGCAGATTGGGGGCCAAGGTATAGGCATTTAGCTGACCAGTGAATCTCTTACTCTACAGACTTACTCTTCCGAATAAGTCCAAGTAGCCTGCCCACATGACCCGGTCAAGAGGTGAGGGGGCCGCCGTCTTGTTAGGTTGCCTGTCCTTGTCATTTCAGTAGGAAAGGCCTCAATTCTGACATGACACCTTGTCACTGGGTGAGCAGAAGGGGGACAGTCCTGGGGTGAGTGAACAGGCCACAAGGCTACCCCACTCACCAGTGAACCTGCCCAACGCCACCCCTTGGTGAGGCTCTCCTGTGAGGTGCCCTCATCTCTGCATCCAGGGATCTGCCAGCAGAGACCTCAGAGGCCTCATTGAGCATCATCCAGGGACCCTCAAATACTCACGTTTCCCCAGGTAATTTAGATGTTCCAGGAAGGAGGAGGGAGAAAGCTCTGCCAGCCTTAGATGGCTTCTGAAAAAGCCCCTGGCCTGGGTTAGCAGAGAAGTGGTAAGTCACAGCTGGTGTCATCGAGAACATGGACCGGGATGCCCCCCACTCCCACCTGGGCCGGAATGAGAGTTGAGACCCTGCTGGTCAACCAGGCCCCACGGGGACACAGTCCAGGGGCCTCCCGCTCTGCCCACACCAGCTGAAAGGCCTTGGGACGGGGCTTATTTCCCAGTTACTCCGACAGAAAGGGTGAGCTTAAGCTGTTGCTACATGTACATAGTTGTGATTTTAATTTTAAATTCAGATTTAAATTTTAAAAATTAGTTCAGTTTTGGTAAGACCGTAAAACTTTGTAGCATCACATTTTGGGTTATAATTGATGTCAGCTATCTTGAAAATACGACTTTTCATTCTGATAGTTACACTGTAGTCTCTCCCCCGCACCGATGAATTTCTCTTTCATTTTCTCTAACAATGTGCACCAACTTCCCTAGAACTAAAAATCAAAGGCTCTGTAATGTTTCTTTCGCCTTAATTTTGATCTAATGTGTTTCCTACAGATAGAGCAAAATGTTTTTACTTAAAAGCCAATTATCGAACCATGACCTCACACTAAATCAGTTTAATCATTTTCTCTTTGGCCCTTGTCTAGACTTAATGCTAAGCACTGCCAGCAAGGGAAGCATCCCGGAAACACTATTTTACACACCGAGCGAGACAGTTTCTAAAGGTGACGGAACCGTCTCCACGCTGGGCCTGAGCGCCCTCTCGGGAGGGGCGACCAGCCTCAGGGGGACCTGGCAGCTGGCCTGGCGCCCATGACAATGGTCGGCCTGCAAGAACCTCTTGTTTTGTGACCAGGCTTTAGAAAAATCCAGGCAACATAACCACATTTCAAACGATTGAAGTATTCGGCACGCAGCTCACTTTAACTCTGACCGGCCGATCTAAACGTGGGTCTGGAGCAGCTGCCAGTGGGGATGCCCCAGCCTGGCTGTGACTGGAGAGCTCACAGGCCGAGTGAGGGACGAGCAGCCCTGCTCTGTGTTGGTCAGGCATCCAGGACTGGACGCCTGGAAATAAAAGGGTTGGTCCTTGGATTCCCTGTCTGAGAGCCCTGACAGGTTCACCCCAGCCACCTTCGTTGGGGAGGGGGTTGGCACCAAGTGGCTGAGCCCTGAGCAGGCCCTCCAGGGGTCAGAGAAGCAGCTTCACTTTCATCTGAGTCAAGTCACTGAACCAGATAACAAACAAAGCCCCCTGCAGAAGAGAATCCTGTGATTCAGGAAGGCAGGCCGAGCCACGTCCCCAGCTAGGTGAGGGCCACGTCTGAATGATGGCTGCACCAGGCCAAGCCTGCACCCGGCCGCACCTCAGCAGTGGCGCAGCCGCTGAATAAAAAGTTATTCACTTATCTGCAACTTTGCATGCAATAGTGAACACAAGGGAAGTTCATCAAGAAAAGAGAAGTTGAGGCTGTCATCAGGAAAGGATCCATGGTGTGAGTGTTGAAAAATGGATACTACAACCAGAGCAGGAGAGAATATATTAATTGTGAATTAAAGTAACTAGTTTTTAAGAATGGCTAATATTTTCAGACTCATTAGAATATTCATATAGTAAGATGTCAGCTATTCCTAATATGAAATACTATCATTGTATATCAGTAAGAGGAAATTAAAAATGAAAACAGGTCATTATGAAATATATTAGAGGAAGCATATATGTTTATAGGTTTATGGACAGAGTCTCAGGCCCTGTTTTATTATCGTCAGTATAACAAATCATCTCTGTTAATACTAAAACATTAGACTTAAATCAAATGCTCTTTTTTTCCCTGAAAGAAAGTGGTCAGGCTCTCACTAAATGGAATTCTAGTCTAAAAGCTGCTACGTAACCTAATTCTCGCGTGATGGGAGCATTCAGGCACTTTCTGTTTGGGGAATGTTTCAACAGGGCCATGAACTGGGCCTGATTTCATGCGAGAGTCTCTCTGTAGAGGCAGGAGACCCAGCAGGACGATCTGTTGTTGAAGTTGTGGAGGCAGCATGGACGGTTCCCTGGTGGGGTGAGCCCAAGAAGGGGGCGGGGGCTGCTGGCACGGACAGTGCAGGAGGCCAGCAGGGACAGAGGCAGCCTGGACAGCACCCCCAGGGAGAAGTGGGCCTCCCTGCACGAGGAGGCGGGTCTGGCTGAATATAGCATTTCCAGAACTGCCAGGGCTTTTACAGACGCAGGGACTCCGGCCTCTGCCCCCTGACCAGCTCTCCCAGCCACAAGCAGTGGTATTGACTAACGGCGCCTTCCCTCCCGAGCTGCACTGAGTGTGGCGATACGTCTCTAATTCTTCTAGGCTGTGGAATTCGGAAGACTTTTTTTTATTAGTACATTTTCGTGTTGGGGGGTTTGTGCTCATATATGTGGTGATATACCAATATTTTTAAAAACCTAATATAGAGTACTTTGTGCTCAGAGTTTGGAGCATTTCCTGAAGCGGTCCTATTCCTCGTAGGGGGCGAGCCTTCCTCAGGAGGTGGCTTCTGAGAAGATCCAGTCTGTCTGTCTTTTTATTTCACATATCATTAGAAAAAAATTTAAATGTAGATGCATGTAGATGCCGTATTTTCCCAGTTGTGACGAAGGCATACCGTTTGAAACATGGACCTTTCCTCCGTGTCCAAGTTCAGCAGTTTCTCTGTATCTCCGAGTCTTCATCTTAAATGACTACATCGCGTTCATCCAATTTATGGCAGATGTTACTTAATAACAGCTTGGCATTGAAAAACTGGAAGAAATCTGTTTTAGCCAAAAAGCATGTCTCTGCAGGGCAGGCCAGGACGGCAACCGCGGACAGTGGGGCAGACCAGCGAGGCCTCCCCCTGCATTTAGGGCCACCCTGGGCTTAGCACCTCCGACTCCCCAAGCCAAACTGTGTGTCTGCCCTTCACAATTTCCACACGGCTGTCTGTGCTCGGGTGACACTTTCATCCAAGTCTCCCCATCACCTAACACAGCCGGTGAGTCTACCTGGTTAAAGGTCCACTGGTACCTGCGCCGTGTGCTTCCTGCTGCGGGGGCAGCTCCTTACTCCTGAGGTGTAGACAGGCTGGCTTATAACTGCAGGTAGCCTCGGCCCATCAAGCCCTAGTCAAGTAAGTAATGTCCTTCAGAGCAGGTGGTTGGTTTTTCGCGGCTTGGTTTGTTCCAGCCCCACTCAGTTCTTACCTTCTCCCTGTGGCTGCGGCCCAGGGGCGAGGGTGGGCGGCGTCCCCTGACGGTCTCCGGCCTCCTCCGGCGCGGTCCTGCCTTTCCATGAGCATGCTTATTTTATTTGTCTGTCTGTCTGGGGTTATCCGTTGGGTGAAATCGAAAAGAGCGTGGATTATGTCTCCTTAGCTTGCTGTGTGGAGATGCCACTGGTGGGCCTGAGGCTGAGGCGAAGTGACTACACTGTGCTAACGCACGTGCTCTTTTCCTTCTCCGCTGTCCCGTGCTGTTCCCATTTGTTTGATGTGCTCATAATAATTGCTGCTGACATTTGAAGGATAGAAGCAAATGCCACTGTAAAGCTTCCTCGGAGCAGATTCTCAGTGGTGTCGTGGAGCAGCCAGCGCTCTCCGCAGACAGCGAGGGCAGGCCCTGTCCCTCCGCGGGTGCTGTGGTCCCCTGCTGGACCTTTAGGAAAAGTCTCAGAACATTGCAGGGGGAGGTCAGCTCCCGGGCGGGGGCAAGCCAGCGGCACGCGTGACTGCCCAGCGCCCTCAGCCAGCCACAGACGGACTCCACCGCGTCTGCCCCGCGCAGCCCTGCCTGTCCCCCTGGTGAAGGGCCGGGCCGAGGGCGCACAAGCTGCAGCAGAGAAGCTGAAGGGCGCAGAGGGCCCAGGCTGTCGGCCGCCCCTTACCCGCATTTCTAAATGTGCCCCGGGCCAGACACAGCTCGTCTTTTTTGCCACATTATGCGGGTCCAGCTGTCCCTGTTATTTTGTAAGCCCACTGAGCACTTGCTTTCTCCGCACAGCAGCTTTGCAGGCCCCTTACCTCAGCGTGGGGCCTGAGATAGACTAGGCTGGTGATACAACACAGCAGGGAATTCTTTGTAACAAAATAGCATTTTTTGTTTATTTTAGCTGAGCCTGAGCAGCCCAGTGCTGATCTTGGGGGCGTTTCCCCAGAAGCAGAGTAGCTTGGGCTCCTCCACGCAGCAGCCTTTTCTGGTCCTATTTTCTGGACAGCAGGCTGAGGCATGACACAGGAAATGTGGACTGAATAATGGGGCATCAGAAACCTCCTAATGACTTCCAGCCCTCATCCAAGGGCAAGGGAATGTGAGGCTTCTGAGAGATGAAGATAAATGCAACCACTTTCCTCCAGAATTATAATAGCCTCTCCTCAGACACTGCGTCCTAGCAGGCACTCCTCGTCAGGATGGAGGGTGACACATGCCCACCTTGGGGGGAGTCTGCGCCAGGAGGGTTCTAAGAGAGGGCAGCCTGAAGAAAGCGCAGCTGAGGCCCCTTGTCAGAGCATGCACCACATCGGGTCTGCTCTCGTCACTCTGCCAGGCACTGCCAACTCCGCTGCATGGCCCAGGTTAATTCCCAGGTCCTCCTGCGTCCCTGAGTGTAGGTGAGGGCTGTCACCTACAGACTGAGGTGCTCAGTCCGGAGGAAGCACGCCTTCCCAGCGCAGGCTGGTGCCCAGCAGCTCCATGACCCCCAGGAAGCAGAGTCACCGGCTCTGCGACTTCTCCCAACCCGTGACACGCGCTGCGACTCGACAGACATTTCTGGATGTGGTTCTTACAATGGCATTACCTCAACTTTGGGGGGGGGGGGCGGGTAAAGGTGAACAAAAGGAGAACACTCTCTTCCTAAATTCTTAGTTAGCCCTTTTTCCTAACCCTTCCTGATCAATTTTAATATTGAAAAATTTCCAGCCTACGCAGAAGTTAAATAGTATGACAAAACCTTTATCTTTCACCCAGGATTTACATGTCTTTCTTTATGTATCTTCCTTTGTATATTTTGCCTTCTGAACCACTTGAGTATATGTTGAAATTCTTCAGCTTGTATAAGCTGCAGCTCATAGGGATAAGGCAGTCTTCTGGAACTGCAGCGTCACACTAAGATGGGCCTCTGCTCCGTTCTTATGTACAGCCCGTATTCCTAATCATTCCTCGTATACTCGTCACAACTTTTTGAAATTCTGGGATCTACTAAAAAACATGCATTACATTGAGTTGTTGTGTTTGTTTCATCTCCTCTACTTGGGAAAAGTCCTTCCCCCCCCCCCCCCGTTCCCCCGTTTTTGGGCTCCATGGCAGTGACAGTTTTGAGGACCCGAGACCAGCTAACTTATCAAGGACCCACATTCTTCACTGGGCTGATACTTTCTTCATGAGTAGATTCACATCAAGCATTTTGTTACAAACCATTACAGATGTGATGTTGCGTCCATCCCGCCACCAGGAGGCACAGTACAGGTTGTCCTTTTACTGGCCATGCTAAGCTTGATCTCTCCGTCAAGCTACTATTCAAAAGATCTATCTGCTACCTTTTTTCTTTTGAAATTGAAAGTAGCAAGTGGAGCGGGGCTTTGGGACTGTAAATATCGTGTCCCCAGCATTGCACCCAGTGGTTTTAGTGTCGGTGATTGTCCTCACTCAGCCACTTAACACACCTGTGGGCTGCAAATGGAGCCCTTCAGCTCTCTAATTCTGTTTTCCTTTTAGTACTTGGAATTCTTCTATAAAAAAGAGATTTTCCTCTCTATTCCCACCTTTTAGGGATTCTACCACTCAGTATATTATCTGTCATTGTTGGTATTTATCTCAAAATGTCCAAGTTTCTTAAGCACTCTCGTGCTTTCTGGAACAAGATGTTCCAGTCTCACCCGATACTTTGCATGCCTTGGTTTGGGAGTTTAAAGAGCCAACTTTCAAGACAGGGCTCATTCCAGGAAAACAAGAAGATATTTGTATTTGTAACTGGGAAAGAGGAACTATTGACAAGGCCTCGAGTGGGGCGAGAGCCAGCATGAGCTGCCCAGGCAGAACGGCGACATTTGATCTTCGGCTTAGGGGAAAGGTGGAAGATTTTCAGGAGGAAACACATGAGAACTTGAGAGTTAGTAAGTTCCTGCTTTGTTCAGGAAATTGCGTGGGGTGGCTCGCAAGTGGGTGTGTGAGATGAAGTAGCCACGTGACGCATGGCCTGAAATGCCAGGTCGGGACGGCTGGGACTGGGCCAGAGAGGCCACAGCAGCAGGGATGGCACCGTCAGTAATTCTTTCCCATGCCAGCGACACAGTCAAACATGGGATTTAGAAGAGTTGGAAGGGAAGAGGTAATGGTTTGGAGTAAGGAATACCCTCAGATTTTCCGCCACATGCCGGGGGAAGACTCTTCTCGTGCTGCCTGGAGGGTCTGCTATGCATGCTGCTGGTGACTTTAGGTTAGCATTTAGATTTTTCAGTTTTCTATATTTCGCAATTCTGTTACATATTTCTCAGCCTTGAAACAACATAAAAACTGTTACAACTAATAAATTCAGAAAGGTTTCAAGAGATAAAAATCTCTTATGTTTCTATAAAAGTCTCTTATGTGTCCATATGCAAACAATGAACTAGAAGAGAAACATTAAGAGAATAATGCCATTTACAACTGCACTGAAAAGGATAAAATATGTAGGAATCTGTTTAACCAAGGAAGTGAAAGATCTCTACACTGAAAACTTCAAGAATGAAAGAAACTGAAGACACAAATAAATGGATAGATTCCCCCATGCTCATGGATTCAGGAAGAATTAACATTGTTAAAATGATTGTCTTACCTAAAGCAGTATACAGATTCAGTGCAATCCCACGCTAAATTCCAATGGAATTTTTCAAGGAAATAAGAGAAATAAAACTAAAATCTGTGTGGAACAACAAAAGACACCAGATAGGCAAATTGAGACATCACATTCTCCGGCTTCAATACTGATCGTACTACAAAGGTACAGTAATCAAAACAGGGTCGTGTTGGAATAAAAACACACAAACCAATTTAACTGAATTGAGAACCCAGAAATTCACCCATACAGCTCATTTATGACCAAGGAGCAAAGGGTATCCGTGGAGAAAGGAAAGTCTTTGCAACAAATGGCATTGAGAAAAGTGGACAGCCACATGCAAAAATACATACATGAAACTAGACCACTACTTTACACAAAAATTAACTCAAAATAGAACAGTTGAATCTACCACCTGGAACTATATAAAGTGCTTAACATAGTTGCTGTACTCCTTAAATCAGGCTTAAAGATGTCTTTGGGAATTTGACTGGAATGGCAAGGGCAACAAAAGCAAAAATAAACAGGACGACATCCAACCAGAAACCTGCATAGCAAAAGAAACCAACATGTGAAAAGACGGCCTGTGGGTTGGGAGAAGATATTTGCAACTCCCACTTTCAAAAAGAGTTTAATATCTAACATGTACAAAGAATTTATACAACTCAACAACAAAAAAACCAAAAACAATCCAATCAAAACATGGGCAGGTCTGAAGACACAGTTCTCCAAAGAGGACACACGGGTGGCTGACAGGCAGATGAAAAGGGAACTAGAACTACAACAGGGAACGCAACTCTAAACCCCACAGAGGTAACACGTCACACCTGTGAGAAGCCCTCACATGGCTGGTGGGAATGTGAATGAGTGCAGCCATTGTGGAGAGTCCTAAAAAAATACAAGTACCATATTATCAAGCAATTTTATTTCTAGATATCTGTCCAAAGAATAAGAAAACACTAACTCAAAAAGACAGATGCACTGTGTTCATTGCAGCCCAGTGCACAGTAGCCAAGGAGTGGAAACAAATGTCCATAGGTGGGTAACTGGGTGATGAGATGGAGCAGAACTCAAGTCACTCTCACAAAAGATGGAATCCTGCCACTTGGTCCAGCGGGGATGGAACTTGAGATTTACTAAGTGAAATGAGTCAGAAGGAGAAAGACATAAACTGCCAGATGATTTCGCTCTTGTGTGGACTACAAAGAAGTGAAGAAAATGGTTCCAGAGGGGAAGGGTTGGAAGGGGGAGGGCGGGGGATCTACTGGATGTCGTTGGAGTATTATAAATTTGGTGGTGGCCGTGGTGTTAAAGTTTCCTAAAACATTAACAGGTTAATAAACCAGTATCACCTCAATTAAATGAACAGCTGGGACTATATCAGCTAAAGGCTTCTGCAGAGCAAGGGAAGCCATCAATAAAGTGGAAGGCAACCCACCGAATGGCAGAAAACACTGGCAAATTATATAGCTGAGAACGGGTTAATGCCTGTAATGTATTAAAGAGCCGTGCAACTTAATAGCAGACATTAAAAATTGGGCAGAGGATTGTTTTCCTAAGGAAGAATCACAGATGCCCATCACTAGTCATCAGGGAAACGCAAGTGAAAATGAGATTTTGCCTCACACCTGTTAGAATGGCTATTTAAAAAAGGCATTCCCACGTGGAGGGGGAGGACAGGGAGCCCGTGGGCACTGCTGGGGGGACTGCAACTTGGGGCAGCCACTCTGGAAAACAGTGTGGAGTTTCCTCAAAAAATTAAAAATAGAGGGCCTCCCTGGTGGCGCAGCAGGTTGAGCGCCATGCTGTGGAGCTGTCCGCAGCTTCAGCAGCGCGGGTTCGATCCCGGCCGGCTGGCGAGCATCCCACATAGCGCTGCAGACCTCTCCCATCTCACCCGCTGCTCCCCTCAGCAGTGCTTTCGATCTGCCTGTTCTGTTCCCCACTCTGGCTCTGGTGAATCCTCTCACCCTCCGGTGCCTCTGGCCTGTACCCCGGCTCTTGTATAAAAATAATTTTTTTTAAGATTTATTTATTTATACAAGAACTGGGGTACAGGCCAGAGGTGCGGGAGGGCGAGAGAACTCACTAGAGCCAGAGCAGGGAACAGAACAGGCAGACTGACGAAATACACTGCTGAGGGGAGCAGCGGGGAGACAGGAGAGGTCTGCCGCACCATGTGGGACCCTCGCCGGCCGGCCGGGATCAAACCGGCACTGCTGAGTCCGCGGGCAGCTTCACAGTGCAGCGCTCAACCGCCTATGCCACCAGGGGAGGCCCTGAAAATAAATCTTTAAAAAAAAAATTAAAAATAGAACTACCCAGTGATTTATGAATTTCACTTCTAGGTATTTATCCAAAGAAAACAAACAAGCAAAAATACCCCCAAAAAGGTGTCTTCACCACTGTGTGTTCATTGATCCATTAATTACAATAGACAAGACTCAAAAACAACCTGTGTGCCCACAGATGAATGACTGGATACAGAAAATGAGTGGAATACTACTCAGCCATAAGGAAATAAGAAAATCCTGCCAGCTGCAACAGCAAGACCTTGAATGCCATTATGCTCAATGAAAAATGTCAAGCAGAGAAAGACAAATACCATCTCATCTCACTTATATGTGGAATCTTAAAAAGAAAAAACAGTGTCAATATAACAGTTTGCCTACTTCATTCTGAATCTGGCTGAAATGTAACTCTAAGATGTGAAGTCACATGACACTTCTGTTCCACAGTGCCACTGTAGAACACTGAATGTATTTCATTCTGCTTAAGAGTCCAGTAAATACAGGAAAGGCATGTATTCTGCTCCTCTAAAGTATGACTAGTTCGAGATTTACCTTCAAGAGAGTGAAAAGGCAATTTAAGATTTGAAAATTCTCAAGAACAACTGTTAGGGTAAATGCTATTTATAGAAAGCAATTTTAATAATAATCCTTCTCAGAGTCTCAGAGTTCATATTTTACAGTGTAACTTAGCAGTTTTAAAATAGTTTCCCTCACATATATATGCAAAGACCTTTTAAAAAAATCCACAGTTCAGAAAGTTAGAGTCAATCACAATGAACTGATTTTAACGGCGTGCGGTTTGCTTTTTCTGCTAACGAAACCCAAGTCATATTTTCTTACTCCAGATAAGCCGAGCATCTCAGAGTAGGTGGCGGAGACCAAGCATGCAGTGGTTGGTCCCGACACCTCAGGAGTAGCTAAAAATGTCCAGTATGCCTGACTTCACACACAGAACGTTCCAGGATGTGAGGGAACCGGACATTCATCACGATGGGTCGTTTACATGTGTCTGTGGAACAGACTAGTGAAGACTAAGTTAAGTTAGTTAGACTAAGACTAGGTGGGTCTCACTCCGCTAACTGCTCTCAGTTCTGCACTTCAGGGGAGACAGAGCAGCATCACTTCCCTTTCAGCCTCCTTTACTGACATGTGCCACACCACTCACACTGTTCTCATAGCCCGCAGGTTTCACCTCTCCAAGTTCCTTTTCCTCATCTGTAAATTGCAGATGAAGAACCACTCTTCCCTGAGCGCTTGGCGCATGGCGAGTGCTCCGACTGTGAATCCGGGATTCATAGCTGTACATTCTAAGACACGAGAATGAGCCATCTGGGCCTCCCTGGTGGCGCAGGGGGTTAAGACGCGACCTGTGAAGCTGTCTGCAGCCACTGCAGCACGAGTTCAATCCCCAGCCAGGGAGTTACCCACATGGCGCAGCAGACCTCTCCTGTCTCCCCACTGCTCCCCTCAGCAGTGTATTTCAGTAGATCTGCCTTTTCTTCTCCCCACTCTGGTGACTCCTCTCACCACCCCCACACCTCTGGTCTGTACCCCAGCTATATATGCATAAATAAATCTTTAAAAAAAAAATAAAAAAGAACAAGCCATTTTGCATCACCGCTCTGCATGACGTCTCCAGGGCGAAGCTCCCTCTCTCCCTTCTCTTTTGCTCCCTCAATTTTATTCATTTTGGCAATATTGCATTGTCTTTGTTTATACAGTTGCACCCCCTTAACCATGGGCGCTGAGACCCCCAGGGGGCTCCTGCAACTGTAGAGAGTGCCAAGCCCACTCAGACACAGTGTGGGTTCTGCTCTGGACGGCACAATAACACAACTATCCCAAAAAAGTGAGTCATAAGAAATTATGTTCACACCGGCCTGCCGTCTGCTAAGTGTGCGGTAGCATCATGTCTAAAAAGGGACGCACCTTAATGAAATGTGACAGACATGAAGTCAGTGCCTGCTGGGAAAATGGAGCTAACGGGCTTGGGGTGCAGTATCTGCAAAGCAAAATAAAAGGGGCATGCAGCATGCACCATACACTGTGGTGTTTAGGCACAATAAGATTTAACAATAAACTAAAACAATATATACTGTAATAGAAATTATGTGGATGTGGGCTCTCCCTCCCCCCTCAAAATATCTTGCTGTATTGTAATATTTTGAGATCACAGTTGACTTCAGGGAGCTGAAACCACAAAAAGACAACTATGTATGGGGGGTGAGGGGGTACTGTGATTTATTTGGTTTTACAAAATAACGTACGTCAAGCCACAGACTCTTAGAAAACCTGGTCAGGGATTGGGGCTCTGACTGTGCTGTCCCCACCCCTCACCTGTCACCAAAGGGTTCATCTTCCAATTGGAAATACAGCCCATCCTATGGGCTCCCATACAGTGGTTAGTACTCTGAGTTGCGGAAATACAGCCGATCCTGACTGCATCCTGTTAGCTCCTGCCCCATCCCTCTGTCCTGTCCAGTGGGGTGGATTCTGCATGTCTTTCACTAAAATGTATCAACCATGATGGCAGAGATGCTCATATTTTAGCCCCTGTGCCTAGCCCAGAGAGTAGCTGTAATAAATACTGCGAAATAAATGACTTCACACACGTCGGGCGGGTGGCATCTGAAATGAATTTGAGTATCCCACAAACAGCGGTCTGGTCAAACTTTGCTCCTTTCACCAGGCCGGGTGTCAACTAGTACCTGGCCGAGGCATTTGCTGAGTGCTCCAGTCAGGACAGCTCCTTTTTCACTTAACAGACCACTAAGTAGGGGATTAAAGCCTGATCTGCTTTATCAACCTACTTAATTGAATAATAAAGCACAGAGGATGGAGGTGTCTGGAGTACTTCCTGTGTGCTAGAACTTGACTACAGGACTATATACAGCCTCTCTGTGGAGCAGCTGCATTTTACATATGAAGAAACTGAGGCTCAAAAGGCTCGCTAACAGCATAGTGACAAGGGCCTGACTTGTTAACCTGCTCACAGCTCGTGTCTTTTTGCCCCAGGGAGGCCTCCTCTGTGTGAGCGCTTGAGCAGAACACACACAGGTGCAGAGGGGGGAAGTGTTTCCTGCTCTTGCTTTTCAGTGCTCAGAAGCATTAGAAACCTCCCAAAGCACATGTTGCACTGTCAGTCGGCTCCCCAGGGCCACGGCCTACTAAATCAGCCTGCAGAGGCGAAGCAGGCAGGAAACCAGGAGACATGGCCTGCCCACGCCCACACCCGACATGCAGAGTTGAATAACGGGCGCACACTAGTGTGCCAGCTCCCACTGTATTGTCTCCCCAACTTCCAAGAGAAGCCGGTAGGACGTCATCACAAGCAATGCGGTGTGAGTGCCTGACCCACCTTTGGGACGACCCTGCCTGTCAGGCCAGGGAACTTGGTGCATGTTTCTTCCTCAGCAAGAGTTTTCCCAACCTTTGCCACCACTGCACACAGACTCCAGACACCCGGCCGGGGACCTGGGGAGCAGGAAACTGATACCCCAGCCCACGACCCCCTTATAGGGGCTCCCCATGTTCAGGGCAGAGCTGTGACCCGTGTGAACAGGGAGTTCAGTGCAGACAACAGGCCGCCCTGGTAGCCCGTATGCAGCCCTCGTCGTCCAGGGTCCCGGCCAGAGAATGCAGGTAGGCGCGGGCCACCCTGCAGTCTAGGCCCAATCTGGCCCTCCCCAAACAGCGCCCGCAGCCAGCATTGCCCTGACGCCCGAGCCAGGCAGTGACACAACAAGATAAAACCTCAGGCTAGTATCGCTCGTGACTGTGGACACAAAAACTCCCGAGAAGAAACTACGCGGGCTCCTGCAGCACGGCCGAGCGGGCTGACTCGGCAGACGCAGCAAAACGTGAGTGCCACGAGGTGTGAACGTCACCATCTCAGCAGAGGCCAGGAGCAGGCCGGGACACACTCAGCATCCGGTGGTGATTTTAGGAAGGAACTCAGCCCTGACACCGCGTGGGCCGTGTGTGGCAAGCCCACGGCCGGCGTCATGCTGCAGGGCGGAGGCCTCGGGCCTCTGCAAGTCGACTTCGCTGTGAATCCTGCCACAGCCGCCTCCCTGGCCCACCACCCCGTAACAGTTTCTGGATCTGCAATTTATGTGACTCTTACTAGTGATTAAAAACGTCATCTCACAAAAGTTCAGATTCCTGAGGCAGCAAGCACGTCTTGCAAGGAATTACAGGTTCGGGTGATAGTCACACAAAATTCGCTCAAGTTCCTGGACAGTTTCGCTTTTATGACCTCGTGTCTGCACTAGGGAAGGTGCTGATCGTGATGGAAAATAACTTGGGTGTCAGTAAATAAACTCTGTGAACTGGGAATGCCGGTTGCGTGTCAGTCTTTCTGAATTTTTAAATTGCCTTTGCAAGCTGTCCTCGGGAAGCTAACAGGCTCCCTCTCGTGGCAAGTGGGGGGGTGCTGCGTCGTCTCCTCCGAAGCTGTAACTGCAGGAGCTTCGGGAAGGAAAAGGAGGCGCCTAGCTTGCTGATAGCGTGGGCGCCGTAACACTGGTTTGGTTTTGTTTTCTCTTTGGGTTTTAGAAAGGAAAGTCACGTTGGTTGACATGGACTTCGACAGCCAGGTCACAAGTGCAGAGCTCAGGTCGTGCTGAGGGAGGGGCGGCCCTTAGGGAGCAAAGACGCGGGGTCCCCAGTCAGCCCCCCGGCCTCAGCTCCCCGCGAGGGGACAGACGTGCACTTGTGCTTACAAATGTGTGAGTTCTGGTCACAGAGCCAAGCCTTTGCTTTGATAATTAGGCAGCTTAAAAGGTTCACGCATCTCCTGCCCATCTGCAGGGCTGAGCGCAGGGGGCTCGCGAAGACGCCACATTTGGAAGTTGGCCTTGGCCTTCACGCACCTGTTAACTTTGCGGAACGCAAGCCTCCCCTGGCTGGTCTTTGTGAGAATCAAAATGACCAAAATCTCAGGCTTTTTGGAGTAATTACCTTTCTGCTCCAGATCATTTATACTTGGAGTTAAAAGTGCATCTTTATAGCGTTAATAACTTATGTAAAATGTTAATTCTGAATCATCAAGAAAAGTTAAAATGGCACCCAGGCAGGGCAGTCAGCAGCGCTTTCAGAGACGGCCTTTGGTGTTACAGTCGGCAACGAAAAAACGGTCGTGCAGTTTACTGACAACGGCCTCCAGCCCCAAGTGGTCAATGCCCAGTTTCCACCTCCAGGAAGAGAGGTTATGGCAAGTCACAGGAACCCCAGCACTAAACCCCCGCCCCGAGGGCCCCCATATTTTACATGGCTTCCACCCCAGCACATGCTCCTGGGCGCCCTGGCAGCTGCTGACAGCGGCCCGCCCCGGGGAGGGAGGCTGGCAGTGAACACCACTTCTTATGTTTTGCAGCGAACCACGCCCTTGGCTTCGGGACACTGGTCAGCACGTCCAACGCCTACGACGGGTCTGGGGTTGTGACCGTGAAGACGGACCGCCCACTCCTCTGGACCATGGCCATCAAGCCCTAGGCAGGCCCGCGCCGGCGCACCTCTGGCCAGCGTCGTTCGCCAACAGCTCCTGCTCAACAAGACGGGGCTCCCTGGGCTGGCAGCGATCACAGCCCCCGGGGCCTCCCGCTGGTTGTAAAGCTGTTCATGTCTAGGTACCTGCGCTGTCTTGTGAATGACGGGTCGTAAAGGAGGGGGGAATCGTTTTTAAGAAAGCAAATAACCGCTCTTGCAGTCAGGTGAAAAGCGAATGTGCGTCATTCCTACACACCCCCTGCAGAGCTGATCGTTACTCTTATGTCACTAATCATTCCATTTTCCTAGAAAATTATTTTAACTCCAAAGAAAGTTCTGCCAGGCTCGCTGGTGTCCAGCACATAGACCACCTCTCACCCGTCCTGAAATACTACCACCAGGCGCGACTTCCCAGTGTCTGTCAGGATCTTAATCTGCTCCCGAGCATGGGAAACGCATCCTGCCAGAGGGGTGTGGCCCGCTCCAGCCTTATTCTGATCGTTGATAGTGATTATCCTTCCTTCCTTCAAGAGACACTCAGCTGATCATTGCCCTTGAAAGCAGGCAGGTACTGTGAGCTCTAGGTGAGAGGACTCGCGAGGTCCTGCTGCACAGCCACCCCAACCCGGCTTCTGGTGAGCACCACGCATTGGTGGAGCCACACACAGACATGATGCCACCATCGTCACGACCCACACGGAGATGCTGTGCTGGGGCTCAGGTGAAGCGGTGCTGACAGGCCTCTGGGGGCGACCGGGAGGTGAGCCTGACAGCCCAGGTGAGAGAGAAGCTCCTGCCCTAAGGTGCCTGGGCCCTCGCCCCAGATCAACCGCTTAGTGGCGCCCCCCTGAACCCTCTTCCTCAGTGGGAAGTGGAATAACTGGACTGGGGGTGCCTGACTCTCCAGCCCACACAGGAGACGGGGCACTGACCCATGTTTCCACGCCCGTCATGTAGGAGGGTTTGCTGTCTGCCCTGCTCACGCAGCTGCACGCACACCCTGCACAGACCAGGACGCAGGCCACGCCCTGCCCACGCTCAGGGGAGGGACACTCCCCTTCCTGGTGCTACAACAAGGGGCGTCAGCCCTGGGGAAGGCCAAGGGGGGCTCAGCTGACCAGCAGGAGATTCTCAACGGTTGGCTGTTGTTTGATCACTTTTGCAGATAAATGAGATTGAATCCACGTGTCAAATAAAAATATGTCACTATCAACGCACACGTCTGCAGTCAGTTCTTAGGGAAGCGCTCCGCTTTCTCCCCGGTCTCCTGACCCGTCTCGTCGCCAGTATTTCTAGCCCAAAAGAAAGGTTTCCTCAGAGGGTAGTAACAGCCACGAAGCTCCATCTCCTCGGGAGCAGCCCCCACGGCTGCTGCTCTCTCTGACCCCGCAGCGTCCCTCTGGGGCACACGGGCCCAGCCTTCACACCTGACTTCTCTGGACTCCTTGGCTCACCTGTAAAGTGAGGGTTCTGGCAGCACCTGCTCACCTTGTCGGACTTTGAACGGAAGGCCCGGGGGTGGCTGAGATGTACATGTGGGAGGGACGGCCCAACGCACACAGGACTGCTCCAGCGGGGAGAGGCGACCCGGGGAGGAAGGGCCGGCAGGCCCCGCAGCGGAAGGGCCAGTTCTAGGTCTTTCTCTACCATCTCAGCACACAGCGAGCACAGAGCTCTGTCCCGCCTGCTGCCTCGGTTCACAGCAGGAGCCGCTGTAAGAACCTGCTGAGGGGAGCCTGACCTAGACCAGACCCCGCCCCCGGGAGCCCGCACCCCCGCAGGAAGGGCCCAGGTCACCGAGGGGCGCAGTCCAGTGCCGGGGCTCATGATAAAAGCAGTCGTTGGCTGAACCTTAGCAGGCCCTGGGGCAGGGGAGGGGTCCCCCCACCCCCATGACCGCTGCGTGTCATGCTCTTGGCACCGGGGCTTCCTGCGAGGGCTGGGTGGCCTCCCTGGCCTCCTTACAGTGACGAAAGCAGCTTCCCTCCTGATGTGCTTCCTCTCCACATCCTTTCAACAAGTTGCCGCCATCCTTTTATGCAGGTGAGTCTGCAGGTTCAAGACTAAGGAGCCCGTGAGCTTGCCCCGCCTCCGGCACCAGGCGCCACACTCCCTGTTCTCTGCTCTCTCCCCCAGCCCACCCCCCTGAAGCCCCAGAGTGTGAAAAAGTAAACAAGGTGGTCAAGGACAATTAAAAAAAAAAATCTACAGCTTCTATGCTCCCGAAGCCCTGGAGTCCCGGAACTGTGGCGACCCGAGGCCCCGGCGCCGGAGCCCGCGCAGAGCCCAGGACACGGACCAGGCAGAGCCGGCGTCCTCGCGCCTCAGTGCACGCCCAGCCAGGCCTGCGCCCGCACCGCTCGTGGAGCAGGGAGGCAGCCGAGCCGGCCCTCCGGTAAGGTGCGGACACGCCGTCCCGCTGCCAGCACGAGAGGGGCGTCTCAACCAGGCCTTGCTTCCCACCCCACAGCCTCACCCGAGCTGTCCTGATAAAGCAGCGGGGGACTTGGCCGAGACCGAGGATGCCTGCCCGTCTCCAGGCAGGGAGCCACGACTTCCCTCCCTTCAGGCTGTGACTCTGACGGGCGTGGACGGACGGTGACCACTAGCAACACCCGGTCCTGTGACCTGGTGCACGCACTCACACACACACAGACACACACACACACAGAGAGATGTGCAGCGTGCACTAATAATACTTTAAAAGGTGAAAAATACACAGATCAATTTTAGCTTGAAAAAAACACCAAAGGGGAAAGACATAAAGGAGCTTTTTTAAATGTATGTGAGTGTGAGTGAGCAAGTGTGTGTGAGTGTGAATGCAAGAGTTGTGCGTTGAGCACACACTTTTTCCAAGTCCAGAACAGTGCAAGTACAATTCCCCACTCTCTCTTTACCATTTAGTAATAGTTTTTGTTCTCCTGGAATAACCCGCCATCGGCAGCCGACCAGTGTGACCCTGTTGGGGAGTAATAGATTCAGTGTCACCTCATCAGGAATGGGGGTGGGACACGAGATTATTTGCGGCTAGAACATTCTATTCAGAGTGAAATACATGGTCCTTATAAAAGTGAAGCCTCAAGGTCAGGGAGGCAGTGTAGACGGGGCGGAGAGTCGTCGGCACACACGACGAGTCAGCCCCTCCCTGCCCAGCGGACTGCACTTATCGATCCTAGTAACCCTAGTTTCCTGATGAGCCCAGACTGAGCCTCACCTCCAAACAGCTCTCCAGGCAGCCGTGATCAACTGCCGCGGCTGGAGCCAGCATGTGTGCGCGCTCACCCCATGCCCCAGACAGCCACGCTGCTGCCCCCCACACGGAATGGTGAGTGGACAGCTGAGGACACGTCCCCGGGGGCGAAATTCCAGCACTGGAAGCAGGGCCTGTCTCCAGCAAAAGAAAAATGAACACCACCCCTGTCTGTGTCTTGAGAAGCATAAACCAGGCCCGAGATCACTCAGACTTAAAATATAAGAAACTTCTCACTCCAGACCCAGCGCTGCTCCCCGGAAGCGAGTCGTCTCGGACACACGGTCTGTGCGAGCCAGAGGTGGGCTGTAGCTGACAGTAAACGGAATTGATAGAAGTGTGATCACCCGTCATCCCTTAAACATTTCTTTTAAAAAATGTTTAAAACTGGGCCTCCCTGGTGGCGCAAGGGGTTAAGCACAGCACTATGAAGCAATCTGCAGCCTCTGCAGCATGAAGCTACCCACATGGTGCAGCAGACCTCTCCTGTCTCACCCATTGCTCCCTCAGCAGTGTATTTCAGTCAGTCTGCCTGTTCTGTTCCCCACTCTGTCTCTGGTGAATCCTCTCACCCCCAGCATCTCTGGCCTGTACCCCACCTCTTGGATGCATAAATAAATAAATCTTTTTAAAAAATGTTTAAAACCTAAAGAATATTTAATAGCCAGTTATGTTTTGGAACGTATAACTGAGCAAAAAATAAACGTATAACTGAGCAAACGTATAACTGAGCAAAAAATTCTGCAGGACCCAAGCAGAGAGCGGAATCCGAACAGCTTCGCTGAGTTTTGTAAGGTCGAGGCCGGGGCAGGGATGGGGCAGGAAAGGGGAACTTGAAACTGCTGCCACCTGCATCCCGGAGACAGACGGGCTAGAGCCAGCCTGATGAGCAGCAATGAAAGAACACCAGTTCTGAGAGAAAAACAACTTTGAAAAGCAACTTCGACTCCACATTCTCCACCTCTCTCCAAGGCCAGACCCTGCCCTGTAAAAGCTTACCCTTCTCCCCCAAAGGGGGAGACTTCTCGGACCCCTGTGGGGAGGGTCAGTGACCCTCGCCCAGGGGCACAAATAAAGTTCCTGCCTGTCAGAAAATACGCGGGCCTCCCCTCCCGCTGCTGCCTGGGCCAGGAGATGACAGCACGGCCTCCAGTGCCTGAAAACTAAGGCGCGTCTCCTCCCTTGACCCCTAAGACCTAAGCTGATGGGTTAAAGCTTCCCCGGAATAGGTTGCTTGGCCCCTAATACAAATGCCCTAGCGCTAGACTGGACAGACGGGGTTATGTCCCCTCCCTTATCGGAAGGAGGAGACACTGTCCACAAGGTCAAGGCTGGGCTTGAAGTCACCTTCCAGTGCAGGACTCAGCCAGGCACAAGGGAACGCCAGAGGCCCAGACACTAAGTTGGTGGGAGCAGACAGGGAAAGGCACAGCCAAAGACGGGTCTGGGCGGCCGGACGGCCTGAAAGAATCAAGATCCCCATAACATGAAGTGCACATCTGACGGGCCTGACACGAGGGAAAATGGAAAAGCAAGAGCAAAGACATTTCTTCCCAAAGCTGGAAATCCTGTAGCTGGACCTATTTCCAGCCTTTGGAGGCTCAAGGAATGACCTTGACCCTGCGAGCTGAAGGACACTGCAGCCAGGAATACCTGAAGCTGAGATCCCTCCAGACCATGCACTCAAGTCTGATCTTTTCCTGTTCCACATCTTCTGGTTCCGTCATTAAACCTTTAACCTCGATATGAAATTGGTCCTAAGTCTGAAGCCATAACGATCGATGGTGTGTTACCTCCACCCAAATTAACCACACTGAAATCTTGTCACTGGTGCTTTTGATTCACTGCTCTCGATTAACGAAGAAATGACACTGGAAGCTTCTAAAAAATCCTTATAGCTGCAAAATGGTTTTGATTTAAGAAGCACTTCTTATCCGAAAAGCTTATCTTCATGTGACTCATTAACACAGTTACTCAGCTCTCTGCAGACTGCCTGGAGAGGCTTCCTATGCAACACCACAGAGACCCCAGACTTGTCCCCGACACCCTCCAGATAGCCCCAATAATTTCATTACCGTCTGTTATAAAATCTGAAGAGTCATCATCTCAAAACAGGCTTTCCACACACAACTATGGGACCGACTAGACGAAGACCACAGCGTTGAGGCCTTCTCAGAGCAATACAGAGGGCGGACCTTTTTGGAATCTAGGAATTATTAACTGTCCATCAGTTCTCTACTATATCAGCTTCACTAATTTCAGGAAGACTTTTCATTCTACCTCTCATTCCCTATTCACGAAAAAAAAAATGGTCCAGGCCTCAGGCCCACCCAGGCTGTCCGTTCACATACACACGCCTTAAAATTCAGGGCACCCACGTGAATAGGATGAGAAATGCGGCAGGAAGTTGTTGGGGTAGGTTATAGTGAATTTATGATGCATATTTTAAAGTTGACCTTTTAATCCAAGTTTTTATTCAATTCCATTGCAAGGAGTCGAGCCACACGCTGGGTCTCAGTATTGGTGAGCCCGTGGCACTGAGCGGGTTTCAGGAGAACGTCACCGAGTAAATCACGAAGAAGCCAATAGGTTCTCTTTAAGGCTAACTGGAGCTAGAATAGAGATTTTTAAGGATGAAAGCAAGTTTTCCACAAAAAGGAGAGTTGGTCCTAAATTTTAAGGACCTTCCTCTGGGCTGCAGTGGTGACTGGCAGGAGCTAAACCCCACAGCACAGCATCAAGGAAATATTAGTCACAGGGGCGGGACGGATGGACGGACGCTGAAGGACGAGGGTGCACAAAAGCCCCGTTACGAAGTCTCCACGAGGAACATGCCGGCCTCCTGCATCCCCAGAGAAGCAGCATCGCCCCCACCCGGCCACCAGCAGCCACGGGGTGGGCTCACCAGGGCCCTGCAAGCTCCCTGTGGGGGGGCAGCTTCCACCCAGCACAAGACTAACAACCCAGCGATCCGACCCCTAAGTTTCGCCCCAGACTCCACACTGAGGACAGCCCAGGACATCCAAGACTGTCCAGCAGGAGCTGGTGGGCGACACAGGCCTTTCCAGGTGCATGTGGCTGAGCCACGAGCAGCCACAGCCACCTCCCCCGGGGAATTTCTCACACGCACGTCCTCGCAGCCTCATGGAACGTGCTGCGACTGCGCTGAGCCTCAGGCCCCAGGCGGAACACCGACGCCTGCAGAGGAACATCAGCAGAGGAACAGGCATCTCCTGGCCAGAGGCGCGTCCCCGAGACCCAGCAGGAGACTGACTAGTTCTGTGCTGTCTGGTTGCAACGAGTCAGCTTCCAGCAAAGCAGGAAACACAGACGTGTGACAAAACTTCGGGCTTTGAAATAGAAATGCGCCATTCAATTCAAAAGGTTCACATTCTGGGGCCTCCCTGGTGGCATGGGGGTTAAAGTCTCAGCTCTATCAAGCTCTCACCAGCCACTGCCCCATGAGTTCAATCCCCGGCCAAGGAGCTACCCACGTGGCGCAGCAGACCTCTCCTGAGCAGGTGCTCCCCTCAGCAGTGTATTTCAGTAGATCTGTCTATTCTGCTCCCCACTCTGTCTCTGGTGAATTCTCTCAGCACCCCACACCTCTGGCCTGCACCCCAGCTCTTGTGTGCATAAATAAAAATAAATCTTTTTAAAAAATAAGATAAAAAGATACAATAAAATGTGCACTTCCCTACAGGTTAAAAAATAATACATCTTTACATTTTAATAAAGACACCACCAGGGCATTCCCACGAACGGGCCCAGAGGGACTCAGGGAGGCAGGAAGATGATCCTCAAAGGCACTCGTGAGCGGAAGCACAGACAGGCCAGGGACAGATGCCCACAGCTGCTGGCCTGCCCCGGCCGCTGTGTCCGGCTCACCTTCCAGGCCAGGCCCAGCCGGAGCACCGACTTAGCCAAGAGACGCTCACATCCCAGCTTCTCCCACCCCAACCCTGGCTCTCTCAACCCTGGTCACTTTGCTGAAATTTTTTTTTTTTTCAAAGAACTCATTTCCTAGCGGACCGTCTACTTTACGCATTTATTAAGCTGTCTGGCTCCCTCCTGCTAGAATGCAGCGGCTAAAATGACAATGATCTTGGTTTTATTCAGCGCCTGGCACAGGCAGAGGCCTGCAGCCCACGGGTGCCTGCTGAGAACTGACCCCGAGCCGTGGCTGTGACCCGAGCCAGCAGGAGGCAAACGGGGTGTGTGCCCCGCAGGGCTTACAGCCAAGCACTCCTGGAGACGCCCAGGTGACAGCTCATGTCAGAGAATTCTAGAAGTGGAAAAACATCCAGAATTGCACCCACCGCCTTCACAGCAACTAAACCACCAGATTGCTGAAAGGCACATGGAGCACACGGTCACGAGCTTGGGTTCAGGGCGCCAGGGACGTGCCCTACAGATCACACACCACAGACCCTCGGTCCAGTGTGTGCAAAAGGCTTTGCCCAGTGCCTCGCTGCAATTAAATGATCAACAAAATAATCCAAGACACCATGTCAGTCTAGGCTTGCAGCGACTCCTCCCCTGAATAAAAATGTTTGCTTCAAATGGAAATAGCCCCATTAAATGGAAATAGCCCCATTAAAAATAAAAATAAAAATAAAAATAAAAACCCTGCACGGCCACGGAGTCTTGGACTTTCTTCAGTCGTCAGCTGGCCTGAAACGGTCCCGTGCCCACTTTTCTGCACTTCTGCCAGCCGAGGACTGACCTCAGGCCATTTTTAATTAGCACCCCTTAAAAACGGCTTGCTAAATGAGTCGACTATGAAATAACCTCCCCCAAAAGACCAGGTTCGAATTGCATTTCCAACCCATCAGCTGTTTCCGCTGCAGAACATCCCCTCCTGCAGGTCACTAGCCACAGCGTGCAGGGGCCTGCTTCACCCACCACCGCGCGCTGGCCCACGCCTCCCCGGTGGGCATTTCCGTCCCCCAGAAGCAGCTCCGGCCCCTCCTTGCCCAGTGGGGAGGGGGTTTCACGGTCGGCCTCTCTCCTCCAGGTAAACCACCCCTCGGCACTGGTGAGGAAAGCCGGGGCCTGGGTCAGCAAGGACGCAGCGGGGGCCGCTGACCCCCGAGGCCACACACCCCTCCCCTCCCTCCAAACAGTGCTCCTGAGCCCTCGGGTTCAGCACGCACTGTGCTCTGATGAGAATCCAAAAGGAAAATGGAATCAGGCAGTCTCCACTCCAGCACCGGGGTGCGAACATGGCACCTCGAGGAGGCTTCGATGAATCGCCCAAAGTTAGGGGCCCAGCCAGGGCCCGCTGCCCCCACGCACCCCCGCTCACCTCCTCCCTCGTCACCCTTTCTCGGCCCCGCCAGTCACGTCTCCACGGAAGCCAGGGCCTTGCTGCGGCGCAAGCCCACGCACCCCCGCCACGGCTGACCGCTGCTCTCAGGCCAAGGGCCCAGGCCGCCCGCATCTCTGCTCTCCCCTGTCTGCTCACCACGCTCCAGCCACACCAGCATCTCCTGCCCTCTGAGCCTCTGCTCGCGCAAGGCCTCACACCAGGGACTTCTTCTCCTCTGACCCCCTTCTGGCCCTTTTGCTGCCCCTGGGCTGGCCAGGCAGCGGGGGAGGCCCAATCTGGGCGCTTCGCTGAGGTCGCCGCGGCCTGTGCCAGGCAGGGCAGCATCTGTGTCCACACTCGGCTGGACCGGACCCACAGGCCCCAGCCGTCACCCGGGGAGAGCGAGGGCCCGGGTGCCAGGGGAAGCTGTCCCGGAGGGTGCAGCCAGCAGTGCGGGAAAGGTGCCCAGAAAATCCAGGGAGGGCTGCAACTTGGTTCTGACATAGGAAATCAGTCATTCTATGATGTCAAGGTGTCTTTCCCACCTTCTGGAGGGTTCCAGAAAACCAAGCAAACAGGTCATTGTCCCATGGCTTGCCTGGTCTTTGTGGACATGATGAAGGAGGAGGTCCCTGAGGATGACAGGCAGGTGCCTGACCTTGTCAACATGGACCTTGCTTGCCTTTGCACCTCACTTTTTATACACTCCCCACTTACAGGGCTGTCCTCACACAGCCTCAGGGAAGACCCTCAGGGAGGTGAGACCCTCAGGGAGGTGAGACCCTCAGAGAAGTGAGGGTCTTTCCTGTCCAGATTTGCTCCATCTGCTCTGCTGGGTGAGGGGGCAGCATCCAGGAGACCTCACTTCTGGAGTGAGCTGGCAGGATGCTAGTCCAGCTCCCGCTGGCCCCAAACGTGTTCCCCAGAGCTGGGTGTCAGTACCAGCTCAGCTGCAAAAAGCCTGAGGAGACGTGACTCTGCTGCTTGAGGCTGATTTGATCCATGAGAAACCCCATGTGCAGACAGGACTCTACGAACACACCTGCAGGCCACACTCACGCCACAAACACAGGTGTGCATGTCGGCCCCTGGTTCCCCCAAGACAAGCAAACTATTCCAGAGCCTTTTTCTAGGCATCCACACACACAGTGGGGTCATGACAGCTCGCTGGGGTTAACCACGTCTTACCAGAACTGCAGGTAAATATTCACACACGCACACAAGATACATATAAAACATATAGCACATAGACACAGACATGCAGCGCGTAACGAGCATCTAAGTATCCGCACACAGATGCACACGTGTATATACACTCAGCCCTTGAACAACACAAGTTTGAACTACACGGGTCCACTTATCGGCCACGTGGGCCCCACATGCAGACTCGAGCAAGCACAGACGTCAGCGAGTCAGGTGCAGAGCTGCGTGTGGTGGGCGGACGGTCAGTCACACATGTGCTTTCAACTGCACAGTTGTTCAGTTCAGCTGCCCCCACGGAGTTCCAGGGTCAGCTGCACAGCGTGTGTGTGTATAGGGCTACGTGTGCACACACACACATTGTATGTGCCGATGGTCCACTCATATCTTGGCCAACCGGTCAGAGAAAGAGTCACATCATATCCGCAGCTTAAGAAGCCCACCACGTCAACGAGGATTATCTAATGGAGACCCCGAGGGAGCGGGGAGTGGCCAGGATGCCAGAGGTTGAACGGCATCCCGAGGCAGCTATGACCGCACAGTCAGACCTGGGCCCAAGTCCCCGATCGCCTTCATGTAGCCGGGATGTCGGGAAGCCAGAGCGGAGCCCCGAGGCGGCTCACTCGAGGCGTCCAGTGAAATCCTAGGCACCGGTTCAGCGAGCCCTGTCGGGCTGTCGGCTGCATGTACCTGGTCCTTGGCTGCGTGAAGGTCAGGTCTGTTGCAGGAACAAGGACTCGTGGACAGAAGGAGAGAAAAACAATAGCAGGAAATGCCCTAATCCTCGAATAAATCCACACTATAGGCCTCTCCTCTCGCCTCCCCCTGGGCAAACCACAGAAATGCCAGGAGCCAGAGGTCACTGTGTGAACAACTGATGGGTGACCAGACAACCCCTGGTTCGATACAGGCAAAGGCAGGAAAGTGAGTCTGTGCAACACCCAGGTGCTTCCTCACCCATTTGCTTCTCCTTTTAAGCAAAGGTTGGGGGCTCAGCTCCCTGCTCCCCGAGCCTTGCCCAGACCTCCCGGGAGGGCAGGCACAGAGCACACAGCTGCGCCGCTGTGGTGCGTGTGTGACTGTGTGTGATATGGGGGGCGGGGGAGGCTCAGCCACGGTTCCCACCCTTCATGAGAGTAGAGATGGCCGCTCCCCGAGACAGCTGATCTCATCAGGTAGGCACAGAACCAGGGATGAGGGTGGGCACAGGTAAATTTAGCTGATTAAAGTCAAACACAGTTCAACTGTGTTTGTTAAATGTTCTCTGAGTGCTGAGGACACAGTGGGGCGGAGAGCCGAGGCCTGTGCAGGAGGACCCCTGAGTGTTTGGGTGGTGGGCGTGGCAATGATACCTGAGGGGGGGCCCTACACCTCTAATGTTACCTCGATTAAAAAACAAGCACAAACCCCACAAAATTTACATAAACATTATCATATTGAGCTTACTGTCAATTTTTTAAGATTTATTTTTATTTATTTATGCATATAAGAGCTGGGGTGTACGTCAGAGGTGAGGGGGGGTGAGAGGATTCACCCAAGACAGAGTGGGGAGCAGAACATGTGGATCTACTGAAATACACTGCTAAGGGAGCAGCGGGCAAGACAGGAGAGTCTGCTGTGCCATGTGGGTAGCTCCCTGGCCGGGGATTGAACTCATGCGCAGTGGCTGGTGATAGCTAGATAGCACTGTCTTTAACCCCTTGCATGACCAGGGAGGCCCATGTGAAGTTTTTAAACAATGATTTAAATAAGATCTGAGTGGCTACACCCTGTCTGATGTGAGGAAACTTTAAATAGGAACCAGCAAACAGTGCTCTGCTCCCTCCTGGCCCTCGCTCCCACACTCGCATGCCCGTCACGTTCCTGCTGGCAGATTAGAACGCGACCTTGAGTCCCCTGAGCACTGGCCATGCAGCAGCCTCTTGTAGCCAAGCAGAGTGAGAACAAAAGTTGAGAATAGCCCCAACTTCCCACCAAAGACATCGCCCATCCAAAGCCTCCATGGATTCTAGAATCTTCCAATGTGGTAGCCACTGGCCATATGTGTCTGACCAGCTCTTGAGATGTGGCTACTGTGACTGAGGAACTTCATTTAAGTGTGACCACCACATACAGCTCGTGGCCACTGTCCTGGGCAGCAGTTACAGGACAGCCCCGCTAACAAAATTCTGGGGCGCCCTGGTCTATTCCACAGTGATAGCAAAAAACTAGAACTATTCACAGAGCCTAAGAACTGGGCTTTTTCACCTTAAATGCCTTTGCAGGGACTCTTTCAACTTCTTTACAGACTTTTATTTGTAGAAGAGATGATAACACTTGAATCAAGTGAATCTGATTCTGGGCTTTCCGGGCCCAGTCCACTGAAAAGGGGAAACTAATGTTTAGGCCAGAGACGCTTTGGGGCAGTGTATTGTCTAGGCCCATGTTATCCCTTCAGACACAGGAGGTGCCGTTCCTGTTCCCAGCCAGGCCTGGAGGCCCCTCCTGGGGAGTTCATCTCGCACCCCCACATCCACACAACACCCTCTCACAGAGCTTCCTAAGCCCCCTGGAAGGTGATGTCTCAGTGAGACAGGGCATCACCGTTCCAATGACAAACATGCACACACTGAGGGGGAGGGACCCTCCTTCTTGCAGGCAAGCCCCCTCCCAGCATGGCCAGGTCAGCACTTCAGAGCCCTCACCTCGCTCCTCCTGCTGAGACAACCCAGCAACTGAGGCACACGGTCAAGGGGCAGCAGAGCCCCCTCCTGATCTGGGACTCAATGTCCTGCTTGTGTGGCCGGGAAAGCTGAGTCCTGGCTGCTGCTAAGTGAGTCTAAGAACAAGGTTTGAGGGGGAGCAAGCAGGACTTGAGAAGCAGACAGCAGGGAGGACTTTCTTCTGGAACAGGAGGAGGGGGGATGGGCCAGGGCAGGGGGTGCTCACAGATGTCCTGTGGGGCCTCAAGGCAGACGACAGGCACCCAGGGCCCTCTATTGTCAAAAGCCCCAACCCTGGGCCTCCCTGGTGGTGCAAGGGGTTAAGTCTCAGCACTATGAAGCTGTCGGCAGCCACTGCAGCACGAGTTCGATCCCCGGCCAGGGAGGTGACACCTAGGGCACAGCCGACCTCTCCTGTCTCCCTGCTGCTCCCCTCAGCAGTGTATTTCAGTGGATCCACCTGTTCTGCTCCCCACTCTGTCTCTGGTGAATCCTCTCACCCCCTGCACCTCTGGCCTTACCCCAGTTCTTGTATGCATAAATAAATCTTAAAAAAAGAAAGCCCCAAACCTCAGAAAAGCCCTTAAAATGACAGTCAAAATTTGACATCGAAAACAGGGTACATTTCTCACTTGTAATGTGTGGCCTTACATTCGTCGATGCCACGGTGCTTAGCCTGGCCATGTAGGGTCAGTGCCCAGCATCATCCGCTCTCCCAATGGGCTCCTGGCTGCTCTGCTGGCCTCCTGGTCTGGCCAGCAAGGGCGGCATGAGGACCTACAGAAACGGGGGGCAGTGACTGTGGGCTCACACAAGGCAAGGCTGTTCCTTGCTCCAGGTCAGGAAGAGAACTCACTCAGGCGTCTCTTGCTGTTTCACCACCTTCTAAGTCTCAGGTGAGATTTATGATGTAATTCTCCACCCCCCACCCCTGAACAAATGGGTCTTTTTCACCTGTTTGCCTGCAGTGATTTACCACCACTGTCCCTAGCTCTAAGGCCAGAGAATCAAGGAAGTGGAGACCTCCCTCTTCTGCTTTTAAATTAAAATCTACAAAGAGAATTTCAAGGTGAGAAAAGACATAAAGCCACATCAATATATAAAATACAACACAAAAGAAAATTGTCAAATTCTCTTAATAAAAAAGGCTGTCAGGGCCTCCCTGGTGGCACAAGGGGTTAAGACGCAACCTACGAAGCTGTCTGCAGCCTCTGCAGCACAAGTTCGATCCCCGGCCGGCCAGGGAGAAACCCACATGGCGCAGCAGACCTCTCCTGTCTCACCCGCTGCTCCCCTCAGCAGTGGATTTCAGTGTATCCACCTGTTCTGCTCCCCACTCTATCTCTGGGGAATCCTCTCACCCTCCACACCTCTGGCCTGTACCCCAGTTCTTGTATGCATAAATAAATAAAGGCTGTCAGTGGGGAGGGAGGCAGCCCCCTTATCCTAACCTCTGGCTCACTGGAAAGAGGAAAAACCTGTGCTATTTGTACCAAGGCAGCTTCATAAGGCAAAGACTGAATAATCGCTATGTGGAGCTCCACTGGCCAAAGCTGTGAGCCCCCGCGGAAGCGGAGCAGGAAGTCTAACAGAAGCGTCCGGGCTGAGACACCTCCCCAGGGCTGGGTGCCCACCGTGCTGGCCAGCAGGCAGAGCACCTCTGAGCAGGGGCCAGAGGTCACCGCACAGCTCCTTTAACTGGCGGCTTTGTGCACAGTTGACTTCACGCGGCCATGGGGTGCAGGACTTGACGCCCCAAGAGTTCCCATTTATGGCGCCCAGGATTCTGGTCAATTTGGTCTCAGACCTGCTGTGGCCATCCTGTCAGCACCTCAGCCTTTCCAGGTGTCTGACCCCAAGCCCCCCAGGGCACCCCACGCACCCAGTTTCTGGAAACACGAGCAAGTCTCAAGGGAAGTGGCAGCTGGCGGCGCTGGCCCTGTCAGCTCCCCAACATAGCCCTTCCCGCATGCCCCGGCCCACCAGGGCGTCCGCACTGCAAGCAGCCGCACGCCTGCCTCGAGTCGGCCCGGGCTCACACCAAGGGCAGACTCACACCACCACGGGGCGGTGCTCACACCACTGCTCGGCTCGGAGCAGACTGGGGCCGTCCCCAGAGCTCCCGCGGCAGCCACTTTCAGGCCTGGCTGGGACAAGCAGCCTTCAGTATTGACCCCCCCACAAGCAAATCAACCTGCCAAGCACCTGAGGGTCTTTCGAGGCGAGAATACACAAGCAAATGCAGAGCCCAGTGGCCAGGAGGGAACCAGACGCGCCGGGTTCAAGTCCTGGGTGTGCCACTTGCCAGCTTCCTGATCTGCGCCAACAGGCTCTCGCCAGTTCCTTCCACGGGGCTAGCGCTAGGCCCTTCCAGGCTTGCTGCGAGAGGTGCATGGATATTGGCGCAGCAAGAACAAGGCGCGGGCGGGAGCAGATGTGCAACAGCACCCGGGAGCTGACCACCAGGGGAGGCCGGACGGGCCCGGCCAGGTCAGCCTCTGCTGCGGGAGGCTCTCCAGGTGCACCTGGTCCCGTGGACAGACGGCTGTCAAGCTGAGAGGCCTCCCGTGGAGGGGGGTCTTCAGGCTGGGCTTTGAAGCAAACTTCACCAGAAATAAAGGGGCGTCGTCTCCGGCTGATAAAGCCAAGTGGTCCACAGCCCTGGGGTGGACGGCAAGGACACTCGGAGAGGACAGGAGGTCAGACCCCAGGGCTGCGAGGGGCAGCGGCCACAGAGGGGGTCTGGGGAAAGGCTGGGGTCTCGCTGCAAGAGCAGGGCAGGCCTGCACCCCCAGAGAAGGCTGGGATAGGGCAGAAAGCACCCCAGACCACAGGTGCAGGAGGGTTCCCCAGGAGCGAACCAGCTGCTGGGAAAGTTCCTTCTCAACGGCAGGACCCGAGCCGTTGCCGTGAACTGTGGCCGCTGTCTGGTCAGAGCCGCGGCAGCAGCAACCACATGCCTGCCCGAGGCCCCCCACTGTTACAGCCCAGTCTGGGGGGCGGGGCACGGGGGCAGCAGCTCTGAGGCTAATTCAGGGCAGTTTCCCTTCAGCCAGGTGCTCCCAATGCACTTCTGCAGCGACCCCGAAACCATCCTTTGCAGGGGTTCCAAAGGCAGCCCCGCCTCTTGAGTTGGTGGCACCAGCAGCTTGTCACCGCGGCCTCACCTGACACCTTGCATGCAGGACACCCCCTCCCCGGCCACGCCCCGGCTCGGCTTCCCCTTCTGGACGGTGCTTCTCTCCTGGGGAGTTTCGGGGGCACTGGCATCCACGTTCGCCGTGGCTGTGATGTCCCCCCCAGGACAGCTGCAGGGGCCCAGTCGTCTTAACCTGTTCCTGCTTCTCTGTGCCAGCTCCTCCAGTGGCCGTCTACGACCTGCCCGGGTGTGGCACCTAAGAACAAATTACCTGCATTTCTGCTGTGAAAGTTTTCTTGCACACATTGTTCTGGTTCTTTTTCTCATTGTGGAGAGACAGGAGGAGGCAGGCCAGAGGATGCCCACTTCACTCGCTTAACCTAACTGGGCAGTGACAGCTGCACAGGCTGGAAACCACGAGGTGGATTATATGCTTTGGTAGCAGGAGGTATTTTCCCTTTAGTTTTATCATTCCCCCGGCCGAGAGAAGAAAATAAAGCTGGAATAGCAGACTCTTGCTAAGACGGTGGGGTGGGTGTATAGAACCTCTCTAAAAACTAAGAAACGAACAGGCGGACATAAAGTAAACCTTGCCTCTAAACAAGGCTGGGTGTGAACTCATCTGAGGATCATAAAGAGGAACCGTAACAAAATAAGACTTAGAAATATCCCCAAGTCCCCCGAAAACGACACCGCGGATCCTCTCCATACAGAGGGAGCCACCTGCCCTCCTTCCTTTCCTTAAAATTGATCTACACAAGGACCTCCCTCTTGGTGCAGCGGTTGAGACCGCGCTGTGAAATTGTCCGCAGCCTCTGCTGCACGAGTTCGATCCCCGGCCAGCCAGGGAGATACCCACATGGCGCAGCAGACCTCTCCTGTCTCCCCACTGCTCCCCTCGGCAGTGTATTTCAGTCAGTCTGCCTGTTCTGTTCCCCGCTCTGTCTCTGGTGGATCCTCTCACCCCCTGCACCTCTGGCCTGCACCCCAGCTCTTGTATGCATAAGTAAATCTTAAAAAAAAAAGTTGATCTATGCAAGACACGCCTTTAATCAGCATCTACCTAAAGGCAACTCCTTCCCAACAAAACAGCCAGACATTCCCCAGGCTTCCTTACACCAAACTCACTTGTAGGCAGTAAAATAAATGTTCATAGAAACAAAACTGTATCCTTTGTAAAAATAAATTGTACAGCAGCAAGCCAAGGATATCCAGACCTACTGACTGAGGGGGAGAAAGAGGGAGGGAGAGAGGAAATACAGAATGAACCAATGGACTTTTCTGATGTCCTGGCTGAAAGCCAACAAACGCGAGGACTTATGTCTAGGAAATGACAACATTTGCTCGTCCAAGACTCCGAGCAAACCCTTTCATTCAAGAGGACGGACGCAGCATCTCTCAAAACTCCGTGTGAGGGGCGTGCGGGCGACCTTCACCCAGCAGAGGGCTCGGCGAGAGGGAACGCAGCATAAGTGATGCACAGCATCCTCCAGTAACAAGCGCGCCCCGCTCCTCATGCAGCAGGCTCCTTGGAAAAGGACGAAAGAGCATCGCTTCCTCGCTCCCATCCCCGGGAAGGTTTTACTCAACTTTGAAAGCTCGAACCTGTATAAAATTCAGCCGAGGAGCTCGTGACAGTATTTCTGGGTCACTCCCTGGACCTGCCAATCAAAATGACTCAGGCTGGGGTCCGGGAGCCACATCTTAAACACATTCCTGAAGAAATTCTGACCCCGGGGGTCAGAAACACTTGGCCAAGAGACCAGAGCAACTGGACGACTCGGGGGAAAAGGGGAGACAAGACTTCTGAGGAGACCACCAGGCACGCCGAGGCCCCGGCACCCGTCAGGGGCCAGCAGGTGGGGGCAGCGTCAGGTTCGAGCAGGGCTGTTACGTTTTGCATTCAACACGCGTCTCCTTTTAACCTCCTGCTCACAGTCCCGGGTGCCCTCTCCAAGAGAGCCTGTCCAGGCCCAGCCCACCCCAGGAGACTTGGAGAGAAGCTCCTGTTTCTCGGGGCCCGTCAGCCTCTGCACATGTCACCACCGTGTCCACACCATCCTCATGTGTTCCTGTCTGTCCACCCATAAGCCTGTCACAGGGCAGGCCGGTACAGCTGTCACGGCAGGTGTGACAGAGACGTCGGAGGCAGCAATCACGTCGTGTCTGCAGCCACGTCACCACCAAACAGCCCTAATTTTCCACGTAGAAAGCGCTTTCGTGCCCCCACTCCCTGCTGTCTGGACCTACAGTGTGTCTTCCCTGGCTGAGACCCCGGGCCCTAGTTCTAAACCCTCTAAGCCAGAGAACGCGGGCCTTGTAGGAGCGGGAGGGAAAGGTTAGATGCCCCAGCTTGGAGCAGCTTAGCGCCAGGTTAATCTGTTTATATGCTGATGTTCCAGAAAGAACCAAAGGTCTCATGGCTCCTTGAAGTGCACAGGTAGGGGGTCAAGGCCTCAAAGGAGTTCAAGGCCCAGGAAAACAAGGCCCAGGAAAACGCACCCATGGGTGATTAGGGTGAGAAGCCTCGTGCTGTCCAGTCTTAACTGTAAACGCAAGACACCTGGATTCGGTTCTGAACTCTCCCCGCCCCCGCCCCCCTCCCTGCACCTGTGTGACTCCCTCCCCTGGAGGGCAGGCCCGGGGGATGGAGGGACGCCTTGAGCATTTCCAACTCTGAACTTCCCAAGTTCATAAATTATGAAGCAACTGCTTTTCCTGCAGTTACAGGAAGGAACACTTCCAGCAGCTGGGGCCACAGCTCCCGCCGTGAGGGGCCCCCCTCTCAGAGAACAAAACTATGATACCAAGCAGGGTAGAGACATGACCCCCAAAACCCCAAACAGGTAGCGGCGCTTCGGGTCTTACCTGCGGCCCCTGGTGCTGGCGCAGCTGAGCACGGTCCGGGCTGTGCAGCTCCCGGGGTGTCCTGGCGGGGGGGGGTCTCCCCGCGTGCCCCTCATGGCCTGGGCACTTCTGAGGTCGTGGACCTGCTCATCAGCCGAAGCTTGGCGAAACTTCAGTCAGCAGCCGAGAGGCTCAAGCCCCGGGTTTTGGGGTTCCCCGGCTGTGCGGCTCCAGAAGGCCCTCCCACAGTTCACACCAGAGCTGTTTCCCAGCCTAAAGCCACGATTAAGTCCACCCCCAAGTGGGGCGCCAGCGGCCTGGGCCCAGGGGGGTGCTCCGCCTCCTGCACTGCTTCCCGGTGGGCTCCTTCTCCCCGGGAAGGGGCTGCCCTGAGGCCCACACCTGGCCCTGCCCCTCACGGTGGGGGCCTCCGCAGTGCTGCAGCCTTGCTGCCCCGCAGCTGCCCACGCGCTCTGGGAGGGGGCGGGGAGGGGGCGCAGGCCCAGTGGGTCCGCCCGTGCGGCTCCGGCCGCGCACCTGCAGCCCTTGAAGCCTCATTAGGCAGCGCCCGCAGCCCTCTGGTCTGCAGGTAAGTCACGTCTCTACCTGCGGGAGTCAGGACCATGGAACCCACTGAGGAGCCCCACCAGGACCTGCGGGGTGAGCACGCTGGGGCTGCACCCCAAATCCAGAATCCAAGACCTGGGGGTGGGGGGCGTATCTGGGGAGAAGGGCTCGGCCGGCGTGGCTGGGGTAGCCAGCAGCCTCCATCTCCAGGGTGGAGATTGAGCAGGCCCAGGGCTGGGTGGGCTGGGGTCCCGGGAGGCCCATGATGCGTCCTTGCGGATCTGATCTGTCCACGCAGGGAGGGAGCCCTGGGATGCTTCTAGCTGAGAAGCTAAGGTTCTGATCCCCTTAGCTTTCTTACCAGGGTGCTTCACCCCCATGTGGCTTATCTTGAGCCCCAACTGTGTACCCCGTTTGCTAGGAAGACGCTGTGAAAGGAATCTGCCTCTTCTTCCCTATAGCGCCAGGCGACCCCATAGAGGCCAGCTGACCCCTTCTTCAGCCTCGGTCCCCTCCCCCAGTCATGGCTACTCTGTGTCCAGGAAGGCACTTGGTACAGCCGGGCAGCCAGGACCCCCACCCCTCCCGCCACGGAGACTCCAGGGCATCCTGCCTCATGCAGTTTTCATTAAAATAACAATAGTCCCCAGTTAGGCTTAGCATCTCTTTTTAAATATCCCAGTTTTCTTGGAAGTGATGCAGGAGCTGAGGGTCCTGGGGTTCTGAGTGGAGGGGGCGGCAGGATGGGTGATGGGGAACTCAGCAGTGGTTAGGAGCGCTGTGCCTGGACTCCTCTTTCTAACGTGAATTCCTTCGTGGGTTAGAGTGAGGGCTTAGTAGGGCCCCCTGCAGTAGTGCAGACCCACTCCCCTGTGGAGGGTGCACAGCAGGTGTCGAAACGCGGTGCCTGAGGAGCCAGAACACACAGAAATGAAGAAAAGGCTGGAGACTGAGTGACAAGGGACTATGGTGTGGCCCGGGTCACTCTTACCTGTAAGAACAGGTTGGCCCGTGCCCGGGAGCCTTAGGAAGGAGAGATGGGTCTGGGGTGAGAAGCGCAGGTGGGGGCAGAGTTCTCTGGAAGGTGAGGATGGGCTTCCTGGGTGTCCTCGGCTGGCCTTCTGGAGGCCCTGCAGCCGCCTTATGCAGCGGGGAAGAAGAAGCCCAGTCTTAGCAGAAGCCTGTCTCTCTCTCTCCCCACACACCCCAACATGTGTGCCCTGGAAATGTCTGACCAGATGCCTGTCCCTCAGCCTCACTTGCCTGGTGTCTTGGGGGCAGCCCAGTCACCCACGGGGGCGTGTGCCCAGGTCAGCACTGCTGTCAGCACATGCGCAGAGCCCCTGAAGGGGCCTATTTGCTCACGTTTTCCCAAGCAGGTCTCTAGCTTGGTCCCTACCTTAGCCCGGGTAGGGGGTGAGCCTAGAGTTACTGCCCCATGTGATGAGTGGACAAGTGGAAGTTTAAGAGCAACCAGGACTCACTCGGGAGCAGGAGGCAGCTAAGATCAGGGGGTGCCGGGTCCCCACAGGTCAGGAAGGTAGAGGCAAGCCGCTGGCTTCTGTGGGGCCCAAGGATGAAGACCCATGGCCGAGTTCAGCCGCCGGCCCTCGGGCTGCCCCGGGAGAGGGACCACCTCTCTCCTGCGCTGTCTCTGGAGAGAAGAAGCCGTCAGAGGCCCCTGGAGGAGGCCCAGGGGCTGATGCTGGCTCAGGGGGACTCCACAAAGCAGGAACCCCGGCCGTGCCCCAAGCCCAGCCTCAGGAGGAAGGAGGCGCCCTCCCTACGAGAGAGGACAGGCCTGGGAGGAGGCCCTACTCTCCAGGGAAGCAGAGGGGGTCCCCCGCTGCCACTGCGGCCCCAGCATCCTCTCCTGGGGGCGCGAGCTCCGCCCAGGCCACACCGAACCCGGTGCCGTGCGGGTCGGGCCGGGGGCCCTGCCACCTGGCCAACCTCCTCAGCACTTTGGGCCGCAACGGTCAGCACGCAGACCGGAAGAAGAGGCCGCCGGAGGTGAGCTGCCCGATTCGGAAAAAGACTCGAACCCTGTACCGCTCAGGTAAGCCCCGGAAGGTGAGAGGCCGCTGAAGGGATTGGGGGCCTCTCTGGAACCAGCCCCAGCGGCCTGAGCGCGGTGCCTGGCCCTGCACATGGTCCCGGGGTGGCCGTGACCGGAGCCACGCAGGGGAGGTCACACCCCAAAGCCCGAGAGAGAGGAGGCCGCACCCCCAGGGGGAGCTCAGGTGCCAGGCTCCGGCAAGGCCCCGGGCTGGGGGCTGTGGCCCCCGGGGAGGCCCCGTCGTCGCCCGGCCGCGGCCTCCTGGCTGGCGTTCATCCTGCTGTTTCCTTCCTCCAGACCAGCTGCAGGAGCTCGAGCGGATATTCCAGGAGGACCACTACCCCGACAGCGACAAGCGCCGGGAGATCTCCCAGCTCGTGGGGGTCACGCCCCAGCGCATCATGGTAAAGGGGCTGGCGGCCGGGGGCCTGGAGGAGACCCCGCAGCTCTGGCAGAGCAGAGCAGGCGCCCAGCGTGTCCGAGCAGGGGCGGCGTCGGGGCTCTGGGGGTGTTCTAGCCCTTTCCACTTGCTCCAGGCTTAGCTAAGCGGAGGGAATCACCCCTGAATGTATCTGGAGGGGCCTTTTTGTAAAAAAAAGGCTTTGGCTCCGGAGGGGTGACCTCCCGCCTCACATGGCTGCAGCCACGCCCCGGGCTCCAGCGCCCCCGACGCCCCCCCAGGTGTGGTTCCAGAACCGCCGGGCCAAGTGGCGCAAAGTGGAGAAACTGAACGGGAAGCAGGACAAGGCCCCCCCTGCGGGCTGCGCCCCCGGCCCCGCTGCCGGGCGGTGTGGGTGAGCGTCTCCCCTTCCTGGGTCACCCAGCCATGGGACGTGGGGTCTGCACTGGGGTCTGAGGCCCGGGGGGGGGGGGTGGCGAGTGCTGGAAGCGGGGAGTCCTAGGCGTGTGGCTGTGCAGGGGGGCAGGGACCGGCCGCTCCTGTGGGCAAGCCACGGGGGGAGGCGGGACTCAGGGTCATTCCAGCTGCTTCTTGGTTCCCTCTGCCTCCAGCTCTGCAGCTGAGCTCCCGCCTGCCGTGCCCAGGGCCCCCGAGCCTGGCCCCTTCTCTCCGGAGCCCCCCCTGGACGTCCTCCCGGGTGCGCTGGCCGCCCTCTGAGCACTGGCCGGGGACGGGCCGCGAGGGAGGCAGCAGGACAGAGGGGCCTTTCCAGACTCCCCGGGGTCCTGGCCCAGTAGGGGCCGTTCACAGGGTCCTGGTGTCGGGGTCCTTTCGTACCCTCGCGCCTCCCGCCACCCCAGATCTGTGCCTCCACCCCCATTTCCGACCCTCACAACTGCCCTTTGACTTCTGCTCTAGAGCCCCCCATGCTGCTAACATCCGACCAGACTCCGGCCCCCCTACAACAGGTCGAGGGTGCTCAGAGGGTGGTGGTGACCCCACCACTCTTCAGCCCCCCACCCGTTCAGAGGGCCAACCTGCCTTTGCCCCTGGGGCCCGTCCATGCCCCCCAAATGCTGCCTCTGATGCTGGATACTCCTGGCAGGGACAGCAGCCACAAGGATGACCCCTGTGGGTCCTGGGGGCCAAGGTAAGGGACCTGTTGGGGGTCACTTGAGTTGGGGTACAGATGGAGCATGTGGGGTAGGTTAACCGAGAGGAACCAGGGGTACCCACTGTGTGGGGGACAGAAGCCGTGGCTCCGGGCGGGGGGCCAGCTGCAGCAGAGGGAAAGGCCGGGAGGCGGCAGCCGGGCAGATAATGGGGTACAGGGGGGAGGGCAGGCGAGGACACACACGCCGCCCTGCGGAGGGACGACCCTCACGAGGCCCCCCTGCTCCCACAGCATCACGTCACCGCACCCCTGCTCGTACTTGGAGGGGCTGGATCCCCAGGACTACCAGCACGGCCACCCGCCGGCGCCCTTCCCGTTCACGCAGACGCCGCAGCCCCAGCAGCTCCAGGCCACGCAGGCCCCGTTCCCAGACCTGCCCCCCTTCCCGTTCCCCGCGCCCAGCGGCCCCCCGCTCCCGCTGCTGGAGGACTCGCTCTTCGCGCTGCCCTACTGCGCATCCCAGGGCCCCTTCCTGGGCATCCAGGGTGCCCCCACGGGGCAGGGCCTGCTGCAGCCGCCTGCTGGGCCTCTGGGTGCGTAGAGCTGGGGGTGCCCTTTGAGACGGGGAGGCGGGTGAGGGCCGGCCAGCCGGGGCTGGGGGGGGGCAGCTCTGCTGCTGTCCAGCTGTCCTGAGCCTGCCCTGGACCCTGCCGTGGACACCCCGCTCCTGTGTCACCGGGGTGCAGCAGGGTCAGAGCGGGTGAGCTGCTTGGCAGAGGAGCTGGAGGTGGCGCCAGCATCCTGGCCGGCCACGGGGACCTCCGGGCTCCCAGCAGCCACCTGTGCGTGACGACATTCTGGGAGAAGCTGGTCCCCAGCCTCCTGCCTGGCGCCGGCCTGAGCTGCGTCCCCTGTCTCCAGCCCCGGGGTGGTGGCTGGGCCCTGTGCTGGCGCCTCACCCAGACCCGCCCTGGAGCCTCCCCTGCACTTGGTGGCAGGGGGCACGGCTGTCCCCTCCCTCGTCCTGTCTCATCTTTCCTCTTCGGCCCCCAGGTGCGGGCCCCTGGAGCGACCCCTGCCTGCCAGAGCTGCCGTTCCCTGGGCATTTCTGCCCACAAGCTGCGGGGCACCCCCAGGGCAGGGAAGGCTACTTTCAGGATCTCTTTCCAGCTCCCTACGCAAGCAGGGAGCCAGCCCCCCGGGGACTGCGGCTCACGGAGGGAGCCGGGCCGAGAGCGGGGCCCTCGCTCACCCAGGCCCTGGAGCCACGGCCGGCTGCCTCCCCAGAGCGGCCGCCCTCAGCCCCAGAGGCGTCCCGGGGGGACAAGAAGAGCGGCGGCCCCTAGCCCGGGGCCCAGAGGTGCAGGGGCTGCTCCGGGGAGAGGGGAGGCCCCCTGAAGTGTGAGGAAGGCTGTGGCCTCGGGTGACCGTCCCCGGTGGGGACCCCGATTTGAGAAGACGCCCAGGCCTCCCCCATCCTGCCTCCGCAGAGTGGTCCTGAAGAAAGGGGAAGCGGTCGCTCCAGAACGGGGGTTCAATTTATGTTGTTTCTTTCGCTGCTGGGCCGCTGGCCCAGTGTCCACTGTGAACAGTAAACTCTCACCTGGGCTCGTCTCTGTAGTGACGCGTCTCTGTCCCGGCCGAGAAGGCCCCTCGTGCCCTGCCCTCGGCAGCCGCGCAGCCCGTGGTGCAGCCCCTGCGCCCCAGCCGCCTCCCTGCGGGGCAGGAATCGGGGGAGTCAGTCCTGGTGTCCAGTCCTGCCCGTCAGCCCTGCTCCACCCCAGGTCCGCGCCTGAGCCTGAGCGAAGCTGCGCCCAGGCCTCCTCCTGGAGTCTGGGGTCCCAGGGCCGCCTGGGGGCGCGGCACGACGTCTCCAGGGCTGCGCGCTGAGGCCTGTGTCCCCAGGGTCTTCTCCCTCCCTCAGGAGCTGCCCAGTGCCCAGAAGTTGATGTCAGTTTGGCTTCCCTCGCCCTCCCCCACCCCAGCCCCCACCCCTTCCCCTAACCGCCTCCCCACACCCCCTCTTTTTCCTGGGGAGGGGCCGCGCGCAGCCCCACTGTCCGGGACACAGGCCTCTCCGGGCCAGGGTGAAGGATCCCCGGCTCCCCTCCCGGGGCCCCGGGGGCACAGCCAGGGACCGCCGGCTCATGGGCAGCAGCTGGGCCCCTCCGTCCACTCACCGCTCCCACCTGGGCCAGCGCTCCTCTCGGGAGCAGGGGGCTGCGGTGTGGGCAGAGGCCGGGGGGACACGGTCAGGAGGGCAGGGGCCAGGCCTCCATGCTGGGGTGTGGCTTGGGGCGTCCCCATGAGCCTGAGCAGCCCCATGAGCTCTGGCTGCCGGCCGGGCACAGTGACAACTTCAGTGCTGGGGACACACCCAGGAGCGGTCACTGGTCCACGCTTGAGCTTCGGCCCTGGCGTGCCAGGGGGAGGAGCAGGAGGCGGGGAGCCCGGCAGCTAAGGAGGGAGGGTGTCCAGGAGAAGGTCCCAAGCAGGGCCAGGAGGAAGGGCGGGGTGGCCCGCGGGGAACAGCTAGAGGCCGAGTGGCGGGAAGAGACTGAAATCTATCCTGAAGCAGCGACAAAGCGGGGTGCAGCTCAGAGGCCCGAGCACCTACCCCCAGGAGTACCTACCCCCAGGAGGGAAGCAGAGCGGCGGGAGAGCCCGGGGACTAGAGCGGGCTGAGGGGACGCAGGAGACTGGCTGGGAGGAGGTGTAAAGGTCGGGACCTCGCCAGAGTGAGAGGCGGGGTGCAAAGAACGAGGTCAAATGCAGCTTGTAAGGAAATCGTGAGAGGACGCGCAGGTCCCCCCGGAGCTGGAGCATCTGGGGGCGAACACAACGGGAGGAATCAAGGGGAAACAGGTGGACGGGCTCGGCTGCGATGCGCCGTGTGTGAGATGGAAGCAGAGAGAACATGGGGGCCTCCCGGGACACCCTGGCCGAGTGGAGCAACAGGGCATGGGGAGGGGCTGAGGGCAGCCGCGGACCTGGAAGGAAGCACCACGGGTGGAGGGAGAGCCGGACAGGTGACCTCCGCTTGGTGGGGTCCAGGGGAAAGCTCGGGAAAGACTGGAATGAGGATGTGCGAGATGGGCAGCCAGCCGCGGGGGACCCCGGGAGGGCGCTGTGGGGAGGACAGTCAGGGCTGATGTGCCTGAGAGACCGCCAGGGAGGCAGGAGGCTCAGCTGACCCGGGAGAGAACCAGGTGGACCCGCACAGAGGAGATGCTGGTGCCAGCAGCCTGGACGCCCTCTGCCGAGACAGCACACCCTCGCGGGGAACGTGGATGGGACCAGCAGACCCATGAGCGGGAGCACTGGGAGGAGGCAGTGGCTCTCAGAAGGGTCCGCAACTAGCTCAGCGGACGCCGGGTGCTGGGAAGGGACACATGGACAGCGAGAGCTGGTTGCTACGGGCCTTGACCGCGACCCATATAGAACCAGACGCAGGACTCGAAGGGGCTGGTGATGACTAGGATGCTGGAGGCAGAACGGCCACTGAGAATTCAGACTGAATGAGAGAGCGCCTCCCGGTGGCCGGGGGTTAAGTCTCAGCACTATCACCGCTGCGGCCTGAGTTCGATCCCCGGCCAGGGAGATGCCCACAGGGCTCTCCTGTCTCCCCGCTGCTCCCTCTGCAGTGGATTTCAGTAGATCCACCTGTTGTGCTCCCCATTCTGTCTCTGGTGAATCTCTCACCCTGCCCCATCCCCCCACACCTCTGACCTGCACCCTAGTTCTTCACACACACACACACACACAATGAAGATAGAGCAAACAGAAAATGGTGAAAACTCCCTAGAAGCACAGCGTCCTGCAGTGGAGAGACCTTACAAGCCTGCAAGCCCAGTCTGACAGAAGCAGGAGTCTCCTTCCTCTGTAGCCTCACCAGAGAGAATTCATCTCCCCCAGCCCTGGCCCCCTCTTTGCAACATCCCGGTGGAGGCCGCCAGGGAAGGTGAGTGGCCAAATTTCTTCTGCCAGAGACCAGAGGAATTTTGAAAGCTTAATTATGAAGCTCAGTCTTCAGCTGCGAGGACATCCATGATCCTTGCTTTCCAGCTGCTCCAAAGAATAAATCCGGTGTTGCAAAATCTGAGGATTTGGTCATTCACCGCAGCCCTGCCTTGTACAGGTGATGTTGGAAACTCCTCCGCAGCCCTCCTGCGGCTCTGTCCCCACCTCTGTGACTCCCTAAATGCCTCTTTTAATTTCTTTTCTTACTCTTTACATATATATTTTTTTAATTCAGGTAACTATATTTTACAACATGGTATATAATTTAGGGGTGTAGGTTACACATTTTCAGACATAAATTACAAATGTATTTGAGCTTATGGCTGTGCCCCTGCAGGGTTTGGTCAATTCTTCTGGATGGTGTGACTTTTACCCCCCAAGGTTACCTGGAGGAGAATAGGCTTTTTTTTTTTTTTTTCTTTTTGCAGCCAGTTCATATTCTTCATTCAGAACAAATTTATTGCCCACTAAGACCTCTGGGTCATTTTAATAAAAGCAATTTTAAAGATATTCTCTCTCATTTTGTATTTAGAGGACTGACATTTTGCATATAAATCGACAAGGATTTATACTGGCTGTCCAGTTTTATTAGGTTAATTTTAGCTCATGTTGAGCTTGCTGAGACGATTGGGCGTTGTCATAGGACATTAGCTATTTTCTTTGCAATCTAGTTCTCTGCAAATTTGATCAGTGTGTTTTTATGTATTTTATAATCAAGCCCATGACAATTAGTAAACAGGATATAAGTAAGTACAGAACATTTTGACATTTCTCCTTGAAATGACCCCATTAATAAATATTTACTAGAAAAGCAGGTTAGACGAGTGAAAAATCTTCCTTAGATTATCTCCAGGACCATCCTTTGCCATCTCTTACCCATAAGAATTTGGGGGGAAACTTTGTTTTATTGCTCACTAGAATCAAAACACATTCTCTTTCTAGTACTCTAATAATTGAACATCCTTGTAAACCTAACAGCCTAATAAACGAGATGACTTGGCATGACTTACCTGTTGTCTTTTATGATTTATTTAAACCTAAGTGTTCACAAACCATCTTTGAATAATGTAGACGTTCGAGAATTTCACATTAACTCAATTCTTTGAAGTCTACATGCCATCTTTTTTAAAAAAAAATAGGATAATTGTCTTTATTAAATCTCAGAGACTGTCTCCTGCTTTGCTCTGAAAAAATATACAGAATTATTTACATCAGCTCTAAGACGTGTGTTTTGGCTTTAAGAACATCTGATGAGTCGTATTCAAACACGCAATTTCTACCACATTTTCCTTTCTGGAGAAGAGCTAAGATGAGGCCATTGTCGCTCCTCTCTGAATTATAGGATGACATTTAATCTGCCTCGAGCAATCACTTTTATCTTTTTCCTGTTGCAAGTCTGGTTCTGTTAACTACTGTCGCCATGTTAGTGCTGGTCCTTAGCGTGGAGCCTCTCCTGGGCTCCACACTTGGCGATCTTCGCCCTGGAATCCCAGTGTGTGTCTCCTGTAGTTTTCACATCTTTTCAGACCTTTTGCAGTCTGAGTTTGTAGCCATAGGGTACCTTTTGATGCCTTTTATGCCCTCATTATAATTTTCTGGAATTATATCCATAGAATTTTTTCAGTAGCTCACATCCTCTGAGCTATTTTCACTTGCTTTTCTTGCAATTAACTCCAGTTTTGATTTCAGCTGGAGTGAGGGAGAAAATTCCAAAGCCAGGGACCACTCCACACTACCACCTGGGGACTCTGCAGACCCCAGAAGGCAACGTCTCCCCTTCCAGTTTAAGCTTGCACTACCCAAGCCTCCCCACGAGATGGCAATCGACCACCACTTTCCTTGTGGCCTTCAGTAATCTGGTTTACAATAAGCAAGCCCAGGCTAATAATTATGTTTTCAAAATGCACCAGAGCCACTAATTTCAGGTTCAAAGATATTAAAATCATTTGGGCTGCAGCTTTATCTGCCAGATAAAATATAGGATGTCCAGTGAAATTTGAATTTCGGATAAAGAATATTTTTTTAGGCTAAGTAGGCTTTCTGCAATAGTTAGGTGACCTATATTTCTACAACCAGGTTGCTAAACCTGGCAACTCTAGTTGTAGCTGCCAAGGACATCGACATCCAGAATAGCCTGTCAATCAAACAGAGATAGTCCGGGTGACAGACAGCTGCTATCTCTACCCAACTGTCTGTAGTTGAGGCTCCGGAGAGGCCCTGGGTTCCTGGCTTAGTGTCCCCACTCAGGATCCAGGCTAGACTCAAAAAAATTCCTTTTCTTGGTCTAAACTCTGTAGGATTCCTATTACATTTTCTGTTAGCGAAAACTTTTACAGTAGTTATTTATAACTGAGAGAGTTCAGGGGAATGCATACTGAAGGGAAGCGCTCAGCGTCATTTGCATCAATGGAGCACAGAGACACAGGCCGCCTTTTTTGGTATCACGCCAGGTCTTAATTAATTAAGAGTAAATCCGATTTCCTGGAAGCGAAGTCTCAGCTTCATTCACCCAGAAGTGATGTCATTTTAGTGCAGAGGAGCCTGTCTGGGATTTAAGACTCCTGTGTTTGTAGTTTGGTCTAGACTGTTCTTTCATAAATATCCTCTCAGTTGAGTTTCATAACAAAGTCGGGGAGTAAGAGCAGAGGGTTACTCTGCCCTCAACTGGTGAATGTCAGTGTCACCCCCCAGTGAATGGGTGAAGGCAGAGAGGAAGGAAGTGTCTCCCCAGCTTTCAGGGAGTCACAACCGGAAGGACCAGTTGCTCCAGGGAGGCCAATGCGGTGCTGCGGAGTCAGCTGAGCAAAGCGTGCCAGAGCCAGAAGGAGCAGCCGGTGCTGTCCGCTGGGGCCGCCTCTCCCAGGCACTGTCCATCAAGAAACAGTGGAATTTGGGGTGGAATTGGGGGCGGCAGAGATGGAGGTGAGGATGCTTCAGGCAAGGGTACAGTGAGTATAAGGCCTGATGCTTGCAAGCGATCAGAGCAGCTCAGAGCAACTGCATTGGTTGGTGAAGAGGCCCACGGAGGGCCCGAGGGGGGAGATGAGGCCAGTGAGGGAGGTTGGCAGGGGCCACACCTACTTGCTGAGACCATGAGCTGGTTCTTTGGGGGATTAGCGGCACCAGCAGCTTTGAGTGGCAGCCGCAGCTTGCCCAGATTGGCATTTTAAAAAATGGAGACCATGTTTTTTAAAAAATAATTGGAGTCCACAACTGGGGGCTGAGAGCAGGTGCAGAGAAGCAGATGCTTAGGGGCTCCCAACTGCTGAGGGAGAGGCATGAGCGCCTGGGTGAGGCGGCCCAGAGGCAGGGCCCGGGCTGAGAGTCAAGAGTCAGAATCAAGGTCCCGGGAAGGAAGAAGAACTGGAAGAAATAGGATAGGAGGGAACAGAAGAGCCGCTTCACATTCAGAGGTGAGCAAAGGAACGTGGGGACAGTGGAGAGGCAGATGGGGTTGCCAGAGGGGAAGAGGCTGGGGTGGGAGTAAGAGGGCAGGGGAGTGACGGGTGGTCATGCTGGGCTTATTTTTTAAAAGAAAACAGAAAGTAAAGAAGGGCTACTCATTGAAACAGGAAATCATGGAGATGGAGCCCATGTGGGGAGGGGGCCCCTTTGGGTACATTCAGCTGAAGCCCCTGTGCTTATCCGCATGGGCAGGTCCAGGGAGCAGCACCCGGAGGTGGGGTCTGTGAGGGTGGCCAGGGCTGCTGGTTGCCCTTGGGTGTCTCTAGCACCCCCAGGGCAGGTCAAGAGACCATATAAACTGCCCAAGCAGAGCCGGCGGCATGAAGACAAGTGGGCTTGGGCAGACGCGTGGAAGGATTGTGGAAGGATCGTGGAAGGATCGAGAACAAGAGAACAGGGGGGAAGGCCGCGGGGCACTGACATGGACACTGGGAGAGTAGAGGCGGAAATCGCTGGGAGAAGGGTAGGGCGGGGAAAGCTCAAAAGCCCGCTGGGTCAACAGGTCTGCAGAGGAGGTTGGACAATAATTGAGCAACTCTCCATGTAATGAGCCCAGCTCACAGCAGAGGACACCAGACAGTGCGGATAATTCCCTAAGAATGCTGCACGTCGTTTACACAGACGTCCTCTGACCTTGTTGCATTTTCCACTTCACCAAATGCAGAGAGAGGAGTCTTGTTTCCTGAATGCAAATAAATATTGAAAAAAACTGACAGAGCTCTAGCTGGTAAGAGGCTCTACCTGGTAAGAGGCTATTAATGATCGCCAATTTTGTGTTTGTATGTTTTACAAGACCACTTACTTCTGGTCTTGTAACTTATTTACTTATTAATAACTTATTGACTGAGAACTGGATCCTCAAAATATTCATGATGACATTACCCATTTACTTAGCATATATTGTGTAACAGGTTCTTACTGCCTCTTCACAACACCATCAATCGACAGGTGAAAATCTGAGACTAAGAGAGGTTTAAGGATTTTCCAAAGTTGCCTAAGAAATAAATCTTAAACAGGATGTGAAGTAAGGTCAGGAGGTAGTTTCAAGGAGAAATGCATATTGAGAGTCTTAGAGGGTGAGTTGAATAAAAATGATGGGCAGCATCGAGATTAAATTAGAATCAAGTCCTTCCACTGACCCCAGACCTGTAGGCAAATCATTCAAACAGTACAGTTCAGTCTGATTTACAAAGAAATAGGGTAATTATTGGGGGACGGAGGAGGGAGAAAAGAAGGAAGTATCATGTTCCAAAACTGGGGAGAAAAGGTGAAGAAAGAAAAGGTGAAGAGGGAAGTAAAGCTGTGGGGCGGGGAGAGCCAGGAGGGAAAGTTGGGCGCCAGGGGAGGGCATGTGGGAGTCGGATGGTTCCGTTGTGAAAAGCCTGACCACCTGGTCGCTAATGAGAGGAACGACAAGGATGCAGGCAAGTCTGAGAGGGCCCTTCTAGAAGGACTGCAGGCAACGACTGGGGATAGATAAACCAGTGGGGGAAGCCATTCCGGGTCCAGGGATGAGGAGCTGAGTCTCAAATGATGGCAGAGGGAGTGGAAGCAATCAGCGTGAGCTGTGCTAGGCATGAATCAAGAGAATGTGGTCACAGGGTAGGGAGGGGAGAACATTCAAGGGATGCTGGTTCTCGAAGCCCAGGCCTCCAGGAGCTTGACTGACAAAATACACCAGTCCAGAGAGCTGGTTTCTGCCCAGTACCACAGCTTCTACCTCTGCATTTGGGCTGTCACATTTTCTCTCTCAGTCTCACCGCTCATGTTGGCTTAAGTACATCCTCCTGCTGCCATTTTGTTATCCGAGAATGGAGCGTCTGCCCACGGGGACTTCTCGGACCTTTCTGGTGCACTTCCAGCCCAGGCTGCTGTGTCAGCCCTTCCCGGTGCTACCCGTGTCCTCTCCAGCGTGGCCCCTGCCAGGGTCCACTACCCCTTACCCTGCCAAGGAGACAGCCCACCTTTTAGAGACCCCTTCTGAGGAACCAATAGTAATAAGCTCTAAGGCCTGCAAGCATGCCGCTGTCATGTCACCTGCACGCACATTGTGTATTTTGCTTTGACTTTTCTGTTACTTCCTCTAAGTCTTCATCATTTGAGTTGCTGAAATCAGTTTCATTCCCAGTGAACAAAAAATGTCCCTAGAGTCCCAGAAATTAAAGGACTATTTTCAATTTTTTTTAATATTGTCCACGTTTTCTTGATTTTTTGAAAAGCTGTATTTATGCATATGAGAGCTGGGGTGGGGTCCTTGATTTTCAATGGAAAACTCCTTCATCATTTCCCCCATGACTCTCTTTTGTGAGCATTATTTCAAGGAGGAAACCCAGTCTTCAGCATAAATTTCATCTTCTAGTAAAGATCCTCTTGGATTTTCTTCAGTCAAATCTGAAGTCTCCCCTTACACCCAGGCGTGAGCACGTGCGCGTACACACACACTCACCAGCACTTCAAGGCAAGATGATGAACAGCTGTGAAAACCACACTTCAGCCTGACTTCCTGTCTGTTGCTTGGCCAGCTCAGGTTCACCAAAACCTGCTTCTTAACAATTCCGCAAGTGTGACCACCAGCTCCTCCCACTCTCTCGAGAATCATCTGCCTGTACACACTTGTCCATCTTCGTGTTTGATAGCACGTCCCCTGCGACCTTTTACCAGGGCAGAGTCAGCAGGTTCCTTGTACAAATGCTGAGGGCAACCTAGGGCTCTTCCTATCAGCGGTTAGGAGCCATCTGACCGTGCCACCTGACCGTGTGACATCAGGCACATCATCTCCAGGCTCCCTGGAGACACACAGGTCCTCAGGGCTCTTTTGAGTCCAAAGGGGAGCAGATCTCCTCCCTACAAGTTGATCTCAGCGAGAGAACACTCTAGAACTGGTGGGATGGGCCCTGTTCTTTCTTTACCTTTGCATTTCCTTTTTCTCCTGAGACTGTCTGCTCTGTGGCAGATTTGTGGACTCTGCCACAGCGTCCCATGGTCTGGGGCACTCAGGAACCCTTTCCAGAAAGGTCTGAACCTTACCCCTGGTGCTCCGGAGACCCCAGTCTGAGAGCAGACAGGGTATGTCCCTCTCACTGGTGCAATAAACTGGCTCCCACTCTGAGTTTCCATTGTATTGTTCACAGATAATTGCCTCTCTGAAATGCCCAGGTACACTGCCAGGAAAGAATTCTCTGCCACTGGTGCTTCTGGGGAGCTTGTGGGCCAGGCTGGCTCCGCCCAGCACAGGCTCTGCCCTGGGGCGAGTGACTCATTCCCCAAGCAGCAGGGAGCAGAGTCACTCCCTTCCTCATCAGCTCTGGAAAAGTTTACAGCACACACCGAGCAGCTCCTTTCCTCCACACAGCCCCTGTTCTCAGGCCACCCAGAAGGAATAAACACCCTCATCCACTCACCTCCGCTCCTGGAGCCGCTTAGGACCTGTGGCCTCATTTCTGCAATGTTCTCTGGGAATTTTACAGACTAAAGCCGTGATTTTGCCTCAGCCTCTTCCAGAAAGAGACGAGAGAAATTTCCACTCTGTAATTGTGATTGAAAATGGGCGGGTTGGAAGAAGCAGGTCAAAAACTAAGTATAGAGAAGGTCCTGGACACGTTTGGCATCTGTTTCTCATTAGCTTGTTTGCTCTCGACCTTTGCCCCCTCTGCACACCTGAGTTCAGGGTTAGACGATTACATTAAGCAACAGACTTGGAGTTGCTGTAATCTCGCAGCTCCTGAGTCATGTTTACAGCAAACGCAGCTGGAGGGTCACTGCTTAGCGATAGGACCAAATCACCACCAGCGAGAGGTTTCCGTGCAGGTTTGCAAGACCATGTAGGGACACGCCAGGTCCTGGCGATGTGTCTACCAGTGGGCGGATGAGGCGGAGACACATCTAGCAGGCACCACTGAACCAAAAAACTAGGTTTCTCATTTGACCTCATTAGCAAGAAGAGGGTGTGATCAGGGCAGCGTTAAAAGCAGAGGCTGCAGTGGGATGAGCCACCTGGGGCCTCAGGGAGCTAAATATGAGTGTCAAAGAAGGGGAGGCAGTGGATGGTCTTCACATTTTCAAAGGCTCTCAAACAACTGCTATCCTAAAGGCTAATTAATAAAAAAAAATCAATTGTCGTAGGGTCAAAATTCATTTGCTCTTGTATCATAGACACAGAGGTTGTTTAAGAGACAGAAAAGAAAATTAGGGCAAATAAATCTATTTCTAACGGTGAGTCTTCCAGACACTGACTGACATGCAGGCTGATCTTATCAAAATCATTGTAAGCGCCATGACAGGGCAAGCTGTGAACAATACAAATCTCAGGAATGTAAGTAACTCAAAGGGAAAAGCTGGTGGTAAAAATAACATTTAAAGACTAGTTTTCACAGCTATGCATGTAGTTGAAAGTGATAAATGGAATTTCCATGGTCAAGAGCGCTGAGGAAGCAGCTCAGTGTATTTCCATGTCATTGTAAGTTCCATGCATGTTATAAATGCTTTCAAGCATTTAATGTCGCTGTCCTATAGGAAGGGACTGTTGGTGATGTCTCAAGACACTACTCCTATGTGAGATGTTGCTTAGAAACCAACATAATACTGTACATTCATATATGCATCCAATGCAGTTCTGCTCAAAAGGTGTTGGCTAATAGCTGCTTTCACAATTCTCCTAAGAAGCTGCTGTGTATGCCACCCCCAATACATGATGCTCTGGCATATGGATTATCTGAAATGAAAGGTATTTGAGAAAGAACAAGGTCACTCTGACTGCCCTTTGTCCCCCGAAGCAGGAAATAAATCTCCCATGTGAAAAGTACCGTCTCATACCAGAGGATAGAACACATCTGTATCCCTTGAAAGAGGCAACTTAGGACCCAGAAGGCTGTCTAAACAACCTTGTTAGGTCTTTGCTAATTTATTACTCAAAGCCTAAACCCCTTGATCTTGTTAATTCTTCTCAAATTTATTCTTTCCTAGTCTAAAAAAATAGAAAAACTTCCTGTTTTCGTCACTTCCTTGAGTCTCAAGTTTTTTTTTTTTTTTTTTTTTTTGTGGGACTCCTGTTCAAATGTAATTAGATTTATTTTTCTCATGTTAATCTGTCATATGTCAATTTCATTATTAGACCAGCCAAAGAACCTAGAGGGAGGTAAAATGTTTCTCCCCAACAGCGACATGAGGATTAGAGAGTAAGCTGAGTTAAACTCTGGATGTCTGCAGAAGAGAGGGATGATGGCTGGACCAATTTTCCAAAACTCAGAAGTGTAGAATAGTAATTCAACTGAGGGGAGATTGCACAGACCTAAGTTTTTGTTAGTTTTTTAAACCAAGGAACTAAAGACAGGTACAAACCAAATGTCTTTTAATTTCCTAGATTTGATAAGAATAACCCAAGGAAATGAAAATATACTCAATATCTCAAGAACAGTTTTGGTTATAGGTCTTATAGAACTTACCTCCAGAGGTGCTTGGTAAGCCTTAGTAACTTCAAGTAAAGAAGTGACGGCTCAATTAAAAAAATAGTATTTGCATATGTATCATACCAAAGATGATATTTAACCTCTCTGCAAAACTATGGAAGAATTTCCATAAAAAACATAAAGTTGAACGTGGTTCTATTTGAACCATATGGTCAGTGTTCAAATTTTGGTTTGAACAAATAGCTTGAGTTATAATTATAATTGTTATTGCTATTAATAAGAACCAGTTATTAGTTTATATATGAATATATACAGATAACATGATCACATATTAATAATGGAAAGCTAGTTTTATAAAAATAGTGAAAAACCTTAAACTTCCCTCAGATATCCCTATTTTAGACTTTTTTAGCAGTGTCAACTTGTTTCATATAAAATATTAGTCCCATCTTAATTGCTACAGTGAAAACTTTTAAGAACTTTAAGCATGCTAGCATGTTTAGGATGGATTGAAAACAAAATGTGCTACCAAAAGTGATACTATCACATTGACTGGACATAGGTCCAAGTTGATAGTGTTATGCTTACCTTTGTACAAAGCTGCAATGTAATTCTACTTTTGAGCACTTCTAAAGATAAACTCAAGCAGTAGAGTGTCCAGAGGAGGACTAGAATCACCCAACTTAAAAGATGATTGAGCTATTGCTGCAAAAAAAAGCTCTAGATGAGAAAAAAGTATATAGAGTGATGTTCTTCAACTGAGAAAGGCAATCTGGAAGGAGACAGAGAACCATACATTGTAGAGCTGGGGAAGGCTTTGGAGGTTACTTTGTTCTATCCTGCATTTTATCGTTAAGAATGCTGAGACATGAGTAGGCTGAGTCATGGCAATATGATGCCTGGAGTTTAGGGCTCTTGAACTGGACTCTTCCACTTCATCATGCTGCCTTTCACAGAGATGGTGAAACAGTTGAGAAGATACCTTCACAATAATTCATATCAGAATACAAAGTCATGAATAGCCGGAGTAGGATTTCCAAAGTAGCCTGTACTTTAACTTATGGGTCCAGCAAGAAAGAAGGTTGGAGTGGAATTGTCACCACTTTTGAATTTCTTCTAATGCCCTTTGCAACCTCTGAGACCATAACAAGCAGAAAAGATGCTCAAACACTCAGGAGTCATAAAGCAGGAGTCAACAGCTGCCATCACCGAGGCACCATCTTGGTTTTTCAGGACACCAAAATCAAATCCTTATGGAATTCCATGTTCCGAACCTTGCTGAGTACTAAGGAGTCTCAGGAGAAAACACTTGAAGTGCCAAATTTATTAGCGTGAGAGCGTGATGTCCTCACATCACCACCAACAGACATAGATCCCAGAGATGCATGCACTGACCTCACACCAATAATTATGGAAAAGCTCTAGGGCTGGAAGATACCTTAGAGGTCACCAAAGTCGACCCCCACCCCATCTGATGTGTTAATCCCCCTTAAACAACTCCAGTGGATTGAAGTCAGATTCTCTTTACCTATGGCCATCAAGGAAATTCTGGTCAGCTCTGAATCTGCACTCTAGAAGCAGAGAATGTTTAAGTACTATATGATAGTAGAAGAAGTTCCTTGACTTAGGCCCCATTGGTCCCTTTTCTTATGCGAAAAGTTTCTCAGAGTCCAGTGTAAAGTCTTTCAAAGTCCCCCCACCAAGTACAGGTACAAAAAGGCCTGGACTAGCGACTGGGAGCTGGATTTTGTCCTTGGGCTTTCAGAAACTCTAGGTTTGGGTCACAGAAGGCCTCTGTTAGAGGGTTCTGAGGCCAGTTCTCTCTGAGGCGCCATCTTGGTTTTTCAGGACACCAAAATCAAATCCTTATGGAATTTGATTCTTCAGCTCAGGAGATTGCTAGCTAGGTCTTCTGTTCCACCAGCTGTAGTTTAGCAGTCTTGACTCTCTGGGCCTCCTTCAGGTTCCGAGCACAGACCTCTTGGTTGGAAATGAACTCCACTTGTTGCACAGGGAACCAGCCTCGCTCCCCATCGGAGAGTCTCACGCCCTCCAGCCAACCTATGGGCACAGGATGGGAGGAAGAAAAATGGGAAAAACTCACAATAATTTCCCCTGGACCTCCTTTCCCAAAACACTTCTGACCCCTCATGCTGAATAGGTAGGAGAAGCCCCAGCAGGGATTCCAACCTCCCAATGCACTAACCCTGGTTTCTCTGGGTCCGGCAAAGTCTACAACTGTCTATTTCTGAGCCTTCTCAACTCTTAGAGAGTGAATTGGGTTTCTCCAAAATATACGTTGACATTCTAACCCCAAATACCCCCAAAAGGATAGGGTACTTGCAGATATAATCAGTAAAATTAAGATGTCACCCTTGACATCTTAATCCAATATAATAGGTGACTTTACACAAAGAGGGGCTTTGCGTGTGTGCGCACACACACACACACGGAAGATGGCCACATGAAGATGGAGGTAGAAATTAGGGGTCATGCAGTCACAAGACACCAAACACTCAGGGCTACCAGAAGCTGGAAGAAGCAAAGACAGATCCTCTCCTAGGAGCTCTGGGAGTGCATGGCCCTGCCAACCTTGTGTGTCTTGGACTTCTGGCCTTCAGACCATGAGAGGACACACTGCCAGTGTTTTAAGCCACCCACTGTGCTACTTGTTACCCAGGGAATGAACATGTCCATCAACAGCACCCCCACTCCAGTGTCTGGCCAACTCCTGTGGATTCTCCTTACCATCGTTGCTTTGCTGAGTCACCATGACCACGTCCGCCTTCTCTAGTGCCAACTCATCATGCTCTCGGGGTTTGTAGGCTCGAAGGCACTGCACCTGGGGGGATTCTTTGGAAGAGTAGAATGTGAAGAGGTGAGGAGAGGAGAGGAAGGGAACTGGCACATGGAGAAAGAACTGCAGGTGGAGGAGAGGAGGATCTGGGATAGAAAATTTTGGGCTGTTGAAAGCAGATAAAAGAGACAACTTGAGAACTCTTCACTTTTGCCAAGGGAGCAAAATAGTTGTTGATAAGGAAATAGAAATACCAGAAATTACATGAATCAAAAATTCTATATTTCCAGGAAAGGTGAGTTGAGAAATCCACCATGACCACCTCTGCTGAGTCATCATTACAAATACTTGAGATTCAGCTGAAGATCCAGCTTCTCTCCCAAAGCTTCCATGACTCGAGCCCTCAGTGCATTGAACAACTTTAAAAATGATTGTCGGGGGGCCTCCTGGTGGCACAGGAGTTAAAGACAGTGCTATCAAGCTGTCGACAGCCACTGCAGCACAAGTTCGATTCCCCGCCAGCCAGGGAGCTACCCACATGGCGCAGCAGACCTCTCCTGTCTCGCCTACTGCTCCCCTCAGCAGTGGATTTCAGTAGATCTGCCTGCTCTGCTCCCCACTGTCTCTGGTGAATCCTCTCACCCCCCACACCTCTGGCCTGTACCCCAGTTCTTGTATGCATAAATAAATCTTTAAAAAAAACAAATAAACTGATCGTCTAGGACACGGCATTTATCCCTGTTTATTTCTTCATGTATATTTCTGCCCCTCTGAGCGGATTGTAAAATCTTGGGTCTGTGACTCATTTTTCCTTTCCTCATAATTTCAGGTGTGAGTTTCCAGGTGTGACCTAAGCAAGGCACTTAATCCCCTTTAGCTTCAGTTTCCTCCTCTGTAAATGGCTGGGCTGATTAAGATGAGTTTTGTGGAAATTCTGAATTTTCTACATTTTCATGACTCTCTAACTTGGAAACCAAATTTCCAAAGGTTTGAAGCTCCAGACAGGGAGCCTGGGAGCAGGCCTGACCCACAGCTTTCCATCCTGCGTGGACTGATTGCTCTGTCTCTGTCACCACACTGCACTGATTCCTTCAGAAAACAGACAAAACACGGTGCTGTTATCTGCCCTTCATTTTCTCGAGTTCATCCCCTCTGCCACCACAAGATCACAGCCAAGCAGAATCACGGCCGCCGCATCCCCTCCGGGGACCTGCAGCCCAGCAGATGGTCACACGTGGACGTGTTACCAGAACCCAGTTTATAGCCCCGTCCTTCTACTTCCTTTTCCAAGCTTCCTTGTATTTATTTGCTCTTGTGAGTCACCAAAGACACAGTGTTTCTTTGCATTCAGTTCCCCTCTGGAGGGGATCCTTGTTGGAGAAAAATTATAGGGTTTGTATGAGACCCACAAGTCCGGTCTTGGCACAGGGTGTGCCTGTGGTTCCCTTGGGCACCTGGAAACCTGGGGTACGCATTGTGGCATCAGGTCATCTTGCACAGGAGGGTTTGGGACAGACCTACCGTGTAGCTCTATCTCCCTGCAGTTCCCACTCCAGCCCTACGTTCTCCTCTTCCTTCCCCAAGATCTTTGATACAGTAAGATCAAGGCGAAATAACAGCACAATAGACTTAAGGGGACACATCTTTTCAAAGAGTCAGCTACTGCCCAAGTAGGGGATGGAGGGGGAAGAGGCATTGCCATGGGGACGAGCAGTTTTCAGCAACTGCATCTCAGTGCTGACGCTCAGGGGCCTGTCTTCCACTCCGAAATTCTGAACAAGTGTAACGAGCAGAGGGCTCCAGAGTTACCACCCAGACGCCTGAACTCTGCTTCCAAAGGACATTTCTGAGGCTGCCATGCTTCCCGCTAGACCCCGCTCACCATAACACTCCAGTAGGTCCAATTCTTCTCTTGGCCTGGCCAAGGCTGAGATCCAGCGAAGCTTTTCACTTCTGAGAAAACAAAATAGGGACAGTCAGAGCTTCAGCTGCAGCTCTGGGGTGGGTAAGGCAGGGGAAGGGCCGGGAAACAGAGGTGAGTATGGGAAGAACTCGTCTAGTTCGAGCGTGTCTACGTCAATGACATCAAGGGCAAACGTTAGCGGGACTCCGCTTGGTTGGAAATGCCAGGCTCTCGAGCTCTGTGCTAACACGCCACGTCCCTCTCTACTTCTCCCCGTGTGGAGCTCATCCTCCTCAAGGCGTCTCCTGGCTTTCAAATGGGGGCATCAAGTCAACTGTCAATTATACATATAGGCATTTCCCTTCTGGGGGACTGCGCTGAGCAAAATATTCCTCTTCATTTAGATCCCCTCTGTCTTTCTGCGTGATTCTTGACACTTCTCTGCCCACCTGCCTTCAATCAAATATCTGCGATGGAAATTATTCTATAATCCTAATTAGATCAGGAAGACTAAGCTACCTTTATTTTTTTTTTTTCTTTTTCAGCCAGGTAATATAGCCCAAATCTAATTCTGCAATTATCTGAACATTTTTACATTATCTTACTCACTGCCTCTTCATACTCGTGTGTAATTGAGAGCTGACCCCATTACTGTCCCAGGAAGACGGTGCCCAACACCGTCTTAAAAGGAACATGAGTTGCCGCATCTGATGACTTGAGCTGGGCGACATTTCACTTACAAACCCCGGTCCTAACCCTTTGCTTCATAAATGAGGGCGGACACTGTTGGGCCTCCTGGAAGGATCTTCTGAGGCTCAAAACCGAAAAGCGTTTGCCACATGAAGACCCTCAGAGCATGAGGTATCAAGACAGCAGCAATCCTGGCTAGAGGCTTGCAACTGTTCGTTCCTGCAGCCATTGGGGGCCAGATTTTATAGGTGTTTTTTAAATATTCTCTGAAGTGTACGTATGTGTACAATAATTATTATTTATTGTTATTCAAAGACAGGCAAGTCAAAGCTCCCGATGTTATAGATTCTGCTCAGCACAGGACTGGTTGGAAGGTGGGAGCAGGAAAGCTAAAGACCCTGGTGCTGTCCACACGAGTGCCCGGCAGCCAGGGGACCTGCTGCACTGCAATCAGCTGTGCACACCCCTGACCAGTCCACCTCCGTCCTGGGGCCGCACAGACTGTCCTCCTTGACGTCAGGGTATAAAACGGACGCTCAGCCCTGGCGGCGCTGTGCACCCTCTCCCAGCCCCAGCCTCCTGCCCGCCGTGGGAGGGGGCCCTCCAGTCAGCATTTATTTGAGCCATACGTGTCGCAGCTGTTTTCTGGACATGTTTCCTGCTTGGTACCCCTTCCTGCCAGGCTGTGCTCCCCAGCCCCCCCCAACCTCTCCCAGCCCCATCTCACTGCGTCTCGGTGCTGAAGAGGAACTCGGCCTGGGAGCGCTGCGGGTTGGGTCGCAGGAAGAGTCGGAAGAGGTTCTTGTGGGATCCGTGCAGCTTCATCTCACACTTCTCCCCGCGCACGGAGGAGAAGGGCGCGTGGTCGAACACCAGGAAGCGGTTATTCCTGCCAAAGACAGTGCTTTTCAACGCGGGACTCGGGTTTTCCCACGTCCTCCACCCCCATCCCTTTGGGTTTAAAATCCTTAGCATCTGCCCCTGCAATTCTCATAAAAACCACAAAGCAGCACTGACTTCCTCCCAGGGGAGAAACCCCAGAGGCCCCGAACCTACTACCATTGTGGCAAGCCGCCCCTCTAGAAGGCAGCCATGGGCCCAGCATGCGTTGAAGACATGGCATCAAACAGATTTCCTAAGGCCCTCGGGTCAGGAGCTCGGCTCTGGAAGTGGCTCGCAGGCTGAACCTGGGCCAAGCTCACTGATTTGAGAACGTGACGAGCTAATTGGCCACATTTTGCTCTTTGTTTGTAACACAAGACAGGTCCTGCCATATAAGCTCCTGCCACAATGGATTGGGATCGCCTTTTTCGCTTTGGACCTTCTCTTCTGCTCCTCTGGGCGCCGACCTAGACCGCCCCCCACCCCCAGGTTGAGCACCAGGAAGGTCCTGCAGGAACAGGACCGCGCTCTGTCCCTGCCGGGCCCCCCCTCTGGCCTCCCGTTAAAGTCACTGACTCTCGGGGCCGAGACAGCAGCAGGTAGTCATTGAAGAGATGCAGGTAGATGGGGCGCGTGCTCAGCTTCCTCCGCTGTCCTGGCAAGACACTGAACTCGAGGGCTGTCAGCTCCCCGCTCTTCACCAGCCAGCGCGACTGAGAAATGAGCGGGAATATCTAGAGTGGGGGGACGGGGGGAGGTGGCGTCAAAGAAGGGCGAGTGGCGGCTCCTCCAGCCTGCCGGCCTCAACCGCCCCGCGTCTTCCTCCCGCACCGGCGCACAGTTGTCTCCTGCACCTCCTCCTGGCCCGCCCTCTCGCTCCATTTCCCTCCGAACGCCTGAGGCCTGCATCTGCAGGTCGGGGACACAGTGCCCAGCGCTCAGACAAACGGAAGGTGCTGACTGTCCGGCCCGGGACAGCGACTGCGTGGAAAGCTCAGACTTCAATGCCTGAACTGCAGAAGAGACGGGAGAGCCCCGGGGGGCTGCAGGGGGATGTGGGTATTGGAGCTAAAGGACCGGGCCATCCCGACACTGTCTCCCTTTGATTATAAACAGACACAGGAACGAATCGGCTGGAATCGGATGTGGGAGTAAGAGGGCCGGGTGGGGCCACAGGGAGCTGGAGTCTGGGGAAAGCTGGGCGTGCTGAGCTGCGGCTAACAGGTGGCTGAGGGGTCCCCCCTTTTCTTTCTGTCCTGAGTTGACAGCCAAGTGTGCAGCGTGCTGTAGTTTTTATGGGGATGCACAGTTTGGATTCCTATTTGGATCAACTGTGTGTGGCTGTGGTTGGGGTAGGCACTTGACGAAATCCTGGAGGGTTCAGGAGCCCGAAACATCTGGACACAGGAGCCCCCTCGTCGGTTCCCAGAGGCACACGCTATCTCCTCCTCAGGGGACCACGGGGCTTCATGTCTTGTCTTTCCCCAGCATCTGTCCAGGCACACGCCCCAGACACACGTGCCGATGGGAGCCTCCTGCTTCCCATCAGGGACACAGCGGGCGCCCTCCAGATAGTACAGAACGGGAGGTGTGCAGCATGAGGTCCGAGATGGGTGGTGTGAGCAGGAGCCCCAGGGTGTGCGCGGGGAGCTCGAGGCTCGGTGCGGGCTGGGGCCAGGGCCGCTCACCTTACACTCAAACTCGATCTTTTGGTTCAGGTAGATGAGCTCCTCCATCCGGCGCATCGTGTGGACGCTGGCATTGCAGTCCCGGATCAGCTGGGCGGCGGCAGGGAGAGAGGGAGAGCTCGGTTAGCCACCTGGCCCGCGGCCTGCCCTGCGAGAAACCTGCAGAGGTGGCCACGGCCTCTCTCCTTCCTGCAGGGCTGGGGCCGAGCGGAGGCGGCATCGGGCTGAAGTTCCAAAACCCTGGGACACTGAGTGTGGCTGGGGAGGACCTTCCCGGCCCAGGGAAGTGGGGTTCAGCCTGGCGTGGCGAGAGCACCGCCCCTTGGGGTGGAGTGTGCTCCGTGTGGGAGAAGAGATTGTGGGGTGTGACCACGGGGGGTTGGATGCACGCAGGGAGGCGGGTGAGAAAACCACTAGCAGGGGGCTGTGCTTTCTGCAGCAGTGACCTCGCGGTGGCGGTAGGAGGGGGGTGCTGGGGAGGTGGTTGGGGCTGGGGGTGCTGCCTACCTCCTCCAGGGCGTGGTGTGCCTTCGTGGCCTCTGCTTCCTCTGAAGACCCAGGCTGCGTTCTCTTCAGAATGTTCTAGAGCACACACAGCAGGGGGGAGCCAGATGGAAAGGAGGGATGGGCATGGGGGAGAGCGGGCTGGGTGGGCTCATGGAGGAGGCTGGGCACAAGCTGCCAGCAGCAGGCATTTCTGGGGGGGGCGGGGGGGCGGGCACTGCTCAAGGTCACGGAGCGGGGAGAGCTGCAGAAGGGCAGGCTTTTACCTGGGGCTGCCTGAGAGTGAGGGGAAAGCCGGGGCGGGGGGCGGGGGGCACGAACCTGCAGCAGCAGTTTGAGCCGGGTGATGCGCTGGAAGGGCAGGATCAGGAAGGACTTGAGCGAAAGGCGCTGGCAGATGGGGTCGCTCTCCAGCTTCTCCAGCACCTCCCGGAAGCTGCTGTTGCTGGTCCTGCGGGGCAGCAAGCCTCGGGTAAGGAGGGGTGCAGGAGCACTGGAGGGGGGCTGGGGAGCACAGAGTAGGTGGGAGGGGAGGCTCCCTGGCTGTCTGGGCTGGGAAGGCGGAACCCCCGCACAGAAGGCCGGACGGGACAGCCCAGGGCTTCTGATCTGGAAGGAGGGTTAGGGCTGAGCTCACAGGTGCGCCCAGGGGCGCGTGCTTTGGGGACAGACTCTGGCTGGGGACTGAGATCGCTTGATGCAAGGCACCTGCAGGGCCCTCGTGGGGTCTGAATGGGGGGCCCGGCTCTTACAGCAGCTTCTGGAAGGTGCGTTCCTGATAGGTCTGGTTGGTGACGTAAGGCTGGTAGACTCGGCGGAAGTTGGGGGCGTGGTTCAGGACGACATCACACACTTGGAAGGTGAAGATGTTGTTCTCGAAGTTCTCTTCCAGGTCTGAAAGGAACCTATAGAGCATTTGAACAAACCTCATGAGCCCAGGGGCCCCGCAGGAGCTGCTGGCCCACCCGCCCCGGCTGGGCCCTCCGGTGACTGCTGTCCACTCAGTGACCCCACTGGCTGCTCTGAGCCCTTCGAGGAGTGGGCCCCTATCTAAAGCCACCCTGCTGATGGTCTCGTTTGGTCATGTTCACACTGTACGACATTTAGATGCTTCCTACACCTCATCTTCCCGCCCTCCCCACCGCATGGTACACTCAACCCTTAATGCAGGAGGCTCCCTCCGTCATTTATTGATCCGTGAACGCATCTGCCCATCCACACACCCTCTGTGAGCCTTTGCTCCATGCGCCGTCAGCCCCGGGAGTCAGAGCAAGAGCGGTTCAGACGGGGGGAAAACCCAGCTAGAGGTTTACAGACTAAGGGGTGAGGCTGGGAGTGGCGCGGGGGAGAAGGAAGCCTCACGTGGTGCTGACGTCACGCACGTCCTGCAGCCGGGAGAAGAGCCACTGGTGGTCCTGGGTGGTCATGGTGGCCCGGAGCAGGGTCGACTGCTGGAAGTGGTCCACCGCGATGTGCAGGCTGCGCAGGTAGGAGGCCTCCGACACGATCAGCTCGAACTTGGCCTAGAGGATGGGGAAGAGGAGGATTCATTCTTTTTTTTTTAAAGATTTATTTATGCATGCAAGAGCTGGGGTGCAGGCCGGAGGTGTGTGTGTGGGTGAGAGGATTCACCAGAGACAGAGTGGGGAGCAGAACAGGTGGATCTACTGAAATACAGTGCTGAGGGGTGCAGCAGGGAGACAGGAGAGGTCTGCTGTGCCATGTGAGTTAGCTCCCTGCCTGGGGATTGAACTCATGCTGCAGTGGCTGCGGAAAGCTTCATAGTGCTGAGACTTAACCCCTTGTGCCACCAGGGAGGCCTGAGGAGGATTAATTTAAAAAACTGCATCCCTGCTGGATGGCAGGCGCTGCATTAGGTTTCAGAGGTGCAGCAAGACAGACCCTCCCAGAGCTCACAGTCACCCAAACTGTACGTGCTATTCGGGGGAGCACAAAAAAGCATTTGACCCCAGGGGGAAAACACACACAAACCTCAAAGGCGTAAGAGAAAGGCATTTTCAGGAAACTTAAACGAACTGAGCATTTCTAGAGCCAAGTGTATTAAAGTAGCGGCCGGAGAGGACTCTGGGAGAGACGCCGGGAGGAGGCGCCTGAGAGAGTTTGCGCTTCAGACAATGAGAAAACAAAACAAGGTCTTTCTGGAGGGAAGTGACTTGGTTAGACTTGTTTTTCATGAAGACATTCAGAGGACACAGGAAGAGGAGAAGGCGGGACAGCAGCATCAGGAAACTTGTCGTCATTCCAGGTGAGAAGAGGCCTGAGCAACCGCAGGGATGGGCCCGGGTCATTGTTATTTGAGAGATTCAGAAGCGCTTGGTAATTTTCTAGAAACAGGGGCTGAGTGAGCAGCTGAGGCCGCAGCTCCTGCCTCATTTGAGCCGGGTAACAGGGTGATGGATGGGGTCTCTGACCGGTGAATGGGTTTAGGGCACGAAGGTGATTTGGGGCTTCAGGAGTGCAAGGAGGCAGGAGATGGAGCTATTGTGGTTTAATGGAAATGCTCACAGCAGAGGGCCTGGGGGTTCTGGCGGGGGTGGAGGAGTGAGTCAGCCGCTCTCCTCTCGCTGGGCGGGGCGGGCTTTCTGCCCCAGCACGCAGCTTCAAGGGCCGTGCATGGCCAGAAGAGAGAAAGGCTGTGCACCTTGGTGAGGACTTAATTGTGCAAACATGGCCCAGTGGCCCCTGCTGCTGCCAAACTGAATGGGGACAGCGGGGTGGGGGGCTCCTCAAGGCCCTGCCCTAACACTCGCTGACCCCAGGACTTGGGTGGCTCATTTAACCTCGCTGAGCCTCGGTTTTCTTGTCTTTTCATGTAGGAACAGTGACCCAACCTCACAACGCTGGTGTGACAGTTGAAAATAAAAACGCAGGTGCCAGAAGTGCCATTGTATGACAGGAGCAGATGCGTGGAAGACGTGAGGAGACCGCCATCTCAGAAACGTGAGGCCCGGAGGGTCAGGTCCCAATCTGCAGGTATTGGGGTTCACGACATCTCCCACCGTTTGGTCCATCAACAAGCACAGATCGGTGATTTTGTAAATATCCCTTCATATACTTTAAAATGCGAACCAGGGCCTCCCGGTGGTACAAGGGGCTAAGTCTCAGCACTATGAAACTATCTGCAGCCTCTGCAACACAAGTTCGATCCCCGGCCAGGGAGCTACCCACATGGCACAGCAGACCTCCCCTGTCTCCCCGCTGCTCCCCTCAGCAGTGGATTTCCATCTGTTCTGTTCCCTGCTCTGTCTCTGGTGAATCCTCTCACTCCTCACACCTCTGGCCTACACCCCAGTTCTTGTAAGCAAAAACAAATAAAAAATAAATCCTTAAAATGTGAACCAATCTGTGTTTGATTTGATGAGACCTTCTCCACACGTCTTTCTGTTCAAAATTTTACTCCTCGGCATCCTACGGGGGAGCATAAGTCATGGTGTGCTGGGTGTTGTGCTAAAAGGTGGCACTAGGTCATTTTGTTTAAACTGCACGCAGCCCTGCAAGGCAAGTGTCCTTTCTCCACTTTGAGACAAAGGCTGAGGCTCATATCACACGGCTGACACTGCAAAGGCTGACGCCAGGATGCAAACTCGGGTCATAAATACTTTTGAGTGATTTCGCTGTACCAGGAACTAGGAACCTGGAACTTATCTTTTTTGATTTTCCCAGTAACTCTTTGCAACCAGTCTCACCCACGAGGAGAGGCCGAGAGAGATCAAGGAACACGGCCAAAGGGAAATAGTTGGCAAGCACTGAAGTGGGCTTGATACCCTGTGCTTTACTCCAGGCTTCGGGAACTGGAACACTAGTCTACACTGCCTGTCCACGCTGCCTGTCCACGCTGCCTGTCCACGCTGCCATGCTGGCTTCCTGGGAAGGTTTCTAACCCATCTTCAGACTGATTATGAAGAGACGTTCTCCATGTAAAATCTATAATAGTATCAACATCAGACCAACAGCTTCCACTCCAGCCTGGCTATTCGCAGGATACCGCAGAGACTAAGTGTCACTGCATGGTCTGTGAGTCCAGGGGACCACAGGTCAGCTGCCAGGGGGACCTGGCAAGGGGCCCAACAAGAAGGCCCTGCATGTGCTTTGTTTGACGAGGATGGCTTCAGCGCAGCCTGCGCTCCCGGTTGAAGAGTGACACTGAAGCAGCAGCGGTGGGTTAACACCATCCCAGCAAATTCAGAGACACGGTTGCTTTGTTGGAGCCCAAACCAATAGCCAGTGGGAGCGACTGGCCCGCGCACTTGGCCTTGGAGAGGAGGGACAGTGGTGCATTCAGAAAACCACCTAAACCAGCCCGTCTGGTGAGCACCCGTGTGCGTCCAGGGGCAGCTGCCGCGACAGTGGCGAGCAGGCACAGGATGCCAGCGAACGAGACCTGCACCCGCTCTGCCCCATGCCCACCCCCGCTCTGCCCGCTGGTACCTCTTGCAGCTTCTGGTCCCCGTGGGTCATGGAGAGCAGCACGGCGCTGTTGCGCACCAAGGGGATCTCCTGCCACAGGGAGACGCTGGAGGCCATGGACAGGCGCTGCACGTAGGACTCGGAGGAGACCAGGGTCTTCCGGGGTTGGCGGGGGGAGGCGGGCCCCGATGACTCCGCTATGCTGTCCAGCCGCTTCTGGCTCTGAATCGCCTTGTTCAGAAACAGGTCGCTGTATTCCTGGTACAGCGGCTGGGCTGTGGGGTGCAGAAGCGGAGGGGGGAGAGTTAGGGGGCAGTGATGGTGAGCTGAGGTCCGGAAACACCCCTCCAGCGGCTTCTGGCTCCCCTGTGGACACCACCCCACTGGGGATGCCAGGGGCCCCTCCAGCCTCGGGCGGGGTCCACGGGCACCTCAGGGCTGCCCGCAGGTACTCACAGTTGATGAGCCTCGAGCGTCTTGAAAAGCCAGCCTTCACCTCCTTGGGCTTCTTCTCCCTGTGAGGCGGGAAGGGCTCTGGGGAGCTTGCTGGCCATTGCCAGAGACGACCCCTGGGTGCGCTAAATGATGAAGTCTCCAGCCCCCGGGACGGGGCCGGGAAGCCAGGGCCAGGTCATGACCAGACCCACCCCTGGGCAGGTGGGCGCCGGCTCAGGGGCTCAGCTCATGGGCGTCAGGCAGGTGATGTGGACTCAGCTGGCAGGACCGGGTAGACAAAAGTTGTCCCTACTCCGGGGTCCTGGTGTCTGTCCTGCCCCCTCCCCGCCCAGCTGCCCAGGTCCGCCAGCGGCCAGCTCAGCACCCAAAGACAAGCGTCAGACCCCCAGGGACAGAGGGACTCACCGGAAGACAATGGCGTCGGAAGAGGCGGGGGGCTTCTCCGTGGCTGCACCTCCTGTGTGCGACATGGGCGTGGGCGAAAGCACCGGGGTTTAGAGAGGAAGGAGGTGGCTGCAGGCAGCTGGGCGCCGTGGGGGATAAAAGGCCTCCACGGGCTTCTGTGAGGGAAGGAGGCCCCAAAGGCAAAGCCTCTGGGGACCCTAACACCTGTGTCTCTGTGTCGGATGGGACTGGACACAAGGGCCCCACCTTCTCCACTCCCGGGGGGGCTCAAGCAGGTTCTGCTAAGTGGGGGGGGGGTGGTTTAGAGCAATCCCGAGGACTCGTACAAATCACAAGAGCACCCTGGGCGGTGACAGATGGGCCACAGCGAGCAGCTGAGGTGGGCGCAGACAGGCCCCCCAGCCTGGGTTGGGGTGAGTGGAGGGGGAGCCAGCAGAGGGGCTGCAGGGACCTGGGGCCAGGGACGGGGAGAGGCAGGGAAGGCGGGTCTGGCCGGGGCATCACCAGGACTGTCTCGCCTACCTGAAGTGCCCTCCGGCAAGATGGACGGTCTGCGCAGGCCCTGCCGGCTCCAGCCCTTGAGCTTGCCGGACCCCTCGCCAGGGGCGGCGGCCTGTCCCCGGCTGCCGTCCCGCGGTCTCCCCGGCTCCCGCCTGTGGGGCCAGCTGGACGCCTTCTCCAGCTGGGGGTGACTGGGCTTCTCCGGAGGCCTCGCCTGGTCTAGTCCGGTCTTCCTCAGGCCGTTGGTGCCTTCCTGGGGGGCTGTTCTCCTCAGAGACCCCCTGGCAGGGACCGTCAGCTCCTCCGGCGGCCCCGGGTCATGGGCAGGTCCCTGAAGGCCCCCAGTCCAGGGGCTAGTTGGGGAGGAGGGACCCAAAAAGTTGGTGACGTTGCTGAAGGCCAGGCCGGCGGACGCTTCACTCTGACTCCTGCCAGCGGGCGCCAGTGAGTCCGTGGACCTGGCCGAGGCGGGGGGCCAGGACGTGCGCCCCGCTGGGGCGGGGGCTGAGGCTGTCCAGTCCTGACACACAGGCCAAGGCCCAGCGTGACCCCCTGAACTGCCGAGTCCTCCCAGGCTCCTCCCCCTGGTCTTTGGGGGCAGCGGGGGTGGCTCGGAGGAAGGGTCCACGATGGGGACGGGGGGCAGCGGCCTGTAGGTCCTTGGGCTGCCTGAAGACGGGGAGCAGTGAGGCCGGGAGCAGTCAGGAGCGGGGGGCAGCGGCTTGTTGTAGAGCAGCCTGGGGGCGGAAGAGGTCCGAGGGCGCTGGGGGGTGTCGGGGGTCGGGGGCAGAGGTCGGAGCTGCCTCGCTGCAGGGGCGCTGGGGAGCTGAGGGGGGCACTGGGCTCCGGAGCCAGGGCCATCGAGCTCCAGGGCCAGGGCCAAGGGAGGAGGAAGTTGCTGCCGCTTGAGCGCGGGAGCCTCTGTGCAAGGTCCGGCTCTCTCCACGGCGGGGGGCTGCGCCTGCCTCTTCTCCAGGGGAGGAGGGGGCGCGGGTTCACAGAGCCTCAAGTCTGTGGAGCCGAGGTGGGGGGACGAGGCACAGGCAGGAGAACTGGGCTCAAAGGCTTCACTGTGTGGGGAGCCCCTGCAGTGGCTGCTGGGGAGTCTCCTGGGTCTGTCTGCACCTGAGAAGTCTGGAGAATCCTGCCCCAGAGTGGAGAGCGGACCAGGGGGTTCTGGAATGAAACTGCAGTTCCTCCTGGGGGGCAGCCCCTGGGGCAGCTGGGAGTGGGAGGCAGAGAGGGAGGTTCCCGCGAGGGCCGGGGTCAGCTCTGTCCTGTGAGAACCGGGGAAGGAGTTGCTCCTCAGGTGCTGGGTGGCCCAGGGGGGGCTGGCTTGTGGGTCCAGGGGGGTCTCTGCAGGGGGCAAGCCATGGAGGGTGACAGGGGGCTCCGGAGAGGCTCTGGAGGTTTCTGGAGAACACACAGCGTCGAGAGCGGGCTTCGTCCTTGGAACAGCAACCGGGGGACTGGCAGATGTGCTGGGGGAGACGTCAGCAGGGCTGGAAGGAGCTGAGTCTGGTGTCCGTGGGGAAGTCACAGACATACCTGCCAGGGCCACCTCTGTCCCCCTCCCCCGCTCAGACGCCCCTGGCTGGCTGTCCCACGCTGTTTCTTGGCCAGGGGACCCCCCAGCAGGGAAGGAAGTAGCTGAGGACATGGGCCAGGACCATCTCACAGGCTCCAGTGCAGACGGCAGAGCTCCCCGGGACCCCTCCTCAGCCCTAGACTGAGTCCTGGGGCTCCCGGGCACGGAGGGAGGAGAGACTGTAGGGGCCCCCAGGGCCAGTGCAGAAGGGCCATCCTGCTCGTCCCCCTCTTCAGGGCCCAGTCCTCCGCCCACTGCCTGCAGGGCACCCCCAAGCCCATCCTCAGGTTCCTCCTCACGCCACCTCACCTCCTCCTGCCCGCCCACTGCTCTCTCTTTCCCACTCTGACCCCCTTCTTGCTCCCCAGTTACTCTCTCTGGCTTCTTCACTAAGCTTTGAATCTCCCCTTGCTGCGCAGGCACCGTACTCTCTTCTGGTGCCCCCCAGGTGCCCCTCCTCTGTTCCCCCAGTTTTGCTTCTCCCTGGCCCTGGGTCCTCCTCTCTATACCGGCCTGGGCCGACTCCCCCTGATCCAGACCTCCCAGTTCCCCCATAAGCTTCTCCCTTTCTCCTTGCTTTGCGAGCAGTGCCTCACTTGGTCCTGCCTGCCTCTGGCTCTGTCCCTGTGCACCCTCTGGACCACTGAGCTGCTCCCCCACGTGCTCTGGCCCCCCGAGGAGCCCATCTGAGCCAACTCCCATGCCCGCAGCTCCTTCCCCCTGAGGCTCTGCTTCCTTGGGTCCCTGCTCGTGCAGCACTCGGGGCTCCCAGGGATCCACAAGCTCCTCTGGCCCCCGACTTTCCTGCGCCCCCACCCCTGGCCCCACACATCTACTTCTAGAGCCCCGGGGCTGGCAGGTCTCCGCGGGGCGCTCTTCACAGGAAGGCCCAAGTCCGGTCTGGGCAGACGCGGCGGGAGAAGTTTCCTCCTCCTCTCTGGCTTGTCCAGTTCCCAAAGTCCGAGAGGTTAGTTCTGGTCTAGATTCCACTTTGCTGCCCAGTTCACTGGATACTGGGGTGTCCAGTGGTTTGCACTGGCCAGGGCAGGCCCAGGGCCCTGGGGAAACTGGCGTCCTTGTCCGTCCACTGGCCGGGTCCTCGGCGGAGTCCCGGGCCTCAGCCACGAGGTCTTCCCGGCTGTGCACGTGCGCAGAGGCTTCTCGGGGGGGAGAGGACATGCTCTCGGGTGCCTGGCAGCGAGCCCCCCGCTGGGTCTCCAGGAGCCCACAGCCCTCGGCCCACGCAGGGTCTGGGTCCAGGCCTTCCTCAGCTTCGGGCCCCAAGGCGGGCATCGGGTCGCTTCTCCCGAGAGCTGCAGGGTGGACAGTGAACTCCGCCGCAACAGAGACGGGAGGAGAGGCTCCGCGGGGCGGCTCCTCAGCCTCCATCAGGCCGGAATCCTACAGGAACAAGAGACGGAGTTCTAGGCCCTCTCTGGTCGCGCCCGACAGAGGGACGGACCACACAGGGTCAGGGGAGACGTTTCTGGGCTCCATGGAGACTCACTCTTAGAGACAAAAGGGACTCAGCTCCAGTCTCCCCAAAACTTGTCATTTATTCATGTAGTGACTATTTCCCGGGTGACCCTTTCTAAATGCAGGACATCAGGGAGGGCACGAGACACAGACCTTTCCTCACGGAGCCTGCAGTCTCGGGAAGGAGACGGATAATAAATGATTCAATGAGAGCCCGAGACCGTTGCTGGAGAGGCCCGAGCGCTCCCAGTGGTCATTACTCCCCGACGGAGTTAGGTCATCTCCCGTCTTTCCCGTCTACTCCCTGGGCATCAGCAGTGACTCAGCCCCACAGGCTGGAGGCACCGAGTGACACGCCCTCGGCCCGAGAGCCCACAGAGCAGCGTCTGCGTGGGGCTCTTCCTCCTGAGCTGCTGTCAGAGGACCCAAGTCGGTGGGGCCACTTGTGGCCCACGTCTCAGGCCTTGTCCTCCAGGGTGTGCCTTTGACACCTCATTTCCCGAGGAGTCCAGCAGAGCACGGCAACCAGCATTGCCAGCTCGAGAGGCGGCTGCTGCAAAGTGGAATAACTAGATTTGTAAGATTGGAATGCAGCAGATACAAAGGTCACCCACTTCTGCGAACTAAACTTACCGGATTGAACGTTCACCCACTGCCACTGGGCCGCGACTCATTACCATCCTCTCCCCACCTCTAGTCAGCCTTGAGAACTCTTGTCAATAATCTCAAAATCGGACCCACCCAGCTCCCTGCTCCCTGCACCCGAATGCCTCATCGGCCCTGCAGAGTCGGGGAGCCAGGGAAGAGGCTCCATTTCTTGTCGTTCAGAGGGGGCTGCATTTCCCTCTCTGTTGCTCTTTCTCCCGGGTGAGGGGCTCTGCCTCCTCACACCTTATGCCTCTCCCTTCTCCGTTGGAGCACCCCACCAGGACACAGGCCGCCCAGGGCTCCCCCGTCGAGGGGGAGGGGACTGTCCACACTGCTGCCCTCCTGGCCTCACATCTCACCTCCCCCTGACCAAGCGTCAAGGCCCCCAGGATGCTCCCCCCACACCCCACAATCCTAATGTCGCTAAGTTTCAGGGGAGGCTCCAAGGCACTTATTTTGGGGGCTCCCTGTGTTGTGTAACCTGTGGACCCCCCCTCTCTTGGTATGTGAGGCTGCATTCTGGATTCATCACTTCACCTGTTCCAGTCTCTAGCTCTTTATGCAGCCCTCTGTGTAGCCTCCTTTGTTGGGGAGCATTTATACGATCATCATAAAATCATGGGTGTGTTTTGATTGATCTCAAACACAAGGAGTGACCTTCATCTGTCTCGCTCAGGTGTCTGCACCTCAGCACCACCTGCCACACTGAGTCTGCGACAGATGTTTCCAGTACAGAAGGAAACGCTCCCTCCTGGTCCATGCCCCCCATATCCAGTCAGTCGCCCAGGCCCGCTGACCCCCACCTCAGCCGAGCTTCTCTCTGCCCGCACGGTTGGCTCCGGCCTGCAGCTCTCCTCAGCCACCGTCTTGGCAGACCTGGAGCCTCAGATGGCTCAGACTCTGCCCGTTAGCCACCTGCTCCTCTCGCCTGAGGCCCAGCTGGTCCTCAACAGAGGTTTCTGGCAGGAAGAGGAAAAGAAGGCGGAGAGAAGATGGCACCTTGCCAGTCTTCAGATAGTCGCAGAAATCATTTGAACTTATTTGAACATCCGTTTCCTTATCTTCGAGAAGGGGGTAACATGCCTCCTTGGCAGGGAGTTCTAGCAAAGATTAAATTAGATGCCATAAAGATGGCCACCGCCGGCTTTCAGGGCCATAGCACTGGCTGCTGTTGCAATGATCGGCGACTTGAGAGAGCGAGAAAGGATAAGAGCGACATGGAGGATTTAAGAGCCAGAAAGAGACAGGCAGAAAACAGCGTCACTTACAGAGGAGGGACACTGAGGCTCAGATAACTGAGACGCGTGCTCTGACTTCCTAAGCCAACAGCGCAGGGGAACTCAAACCAGCTTGTCTTGAAGTCTACTCGAAGCAACCAGAAGCCCAGTTGTAAGAGAGCTGGCAGGTCCCGGCCCAGGGGAGACCCGAGGGCCGTGGAACCCACAGCAGCCCCTGGGCCTGCACCTTCCTTTCTGGTCCAGGCTGAAGAGTGGAAGCCCATGGTCCAAAATACCTGCCTGGCTGAGCTGACACACACGCCTGAAGTGCGTGCACACACACACACACACACACACAGAGCCGCCCTTGCAGTCTCTGCGCAATGGAGCCTGACATTACTAAACAGGCAGGTCCTCAGTCACCCCACAGAAGATAGAGTAGTGACAAGGTACTGGCCACCCCCCCGACACAGATAGCATCTATGTGGGGCAAAGCGCCGTGCCTCCCGTCGGCACGCCTGCTACGCCTTTCCGGTTAAGTGACAGTGCATGATGCGATCCCTGCCACTTGTCCCAAGGACAAAACACTGGAGTCATGTGGAGCACACAGTGATGTGACCCTCCTCTCCCTGCCACGCAGTGCATAATATCCTCTCACCATGCGCCCTCTCTGAAACTTGGCTCCCACCTGCCTAGGGAGACAGGGGGCTAAGTCATGGTCTCCCCTCACCTACCTCTGCACTGCCTGCGTTTTATACCCTTGGTGCTGCCCTGCCCTCGGCCGCCTCTGCACATGTCCGATGCTGCGACTGTCAGGCTGGACCTAGAGCGGTGTGGCCTGCGGACACCTGCAGCTCCACTCCAGGGATACACTGCGCGTCCATCCCCTGCGCCCCGTTACCACGAATTCCCACGCTGCCCGGATCCACTTGGGGATCCTGTGGCCACCTGCTCGGTCTCATTTCCCTGACTTGCCTGGTCTTGGTAATCTGATCACAACCAGGCATTACAGACCTAGAACATGACGCAGCTAAAGCAAGGCTTTAAGACAAGGCCTCCCTCACATAAAGCACCAGAAGAGGGATCCTGCGTGGTGAGTGTCCACCCACCTTGCTCTCCACTGGGAGAGGCCTCACTAGTCCTCTGAGCACAGGCAGACACGGGGCGTCACAATGATCTGCTTCAGACCAGCCGTGCAGAAGCTGATCTGCCCATATGCAGCCTCTTTCCAGAGAAAGCTCCAAGTCACCCCACAAACATGGGCTGTGACAGCTCAGTGACACCCGTGGAAGGTCCCGACACAGGAGCTCTTGTCCCTTCTGGTCACCAGATGGACAGCCTCTGGACCACGGCAGGTGGCGTGTGTTTGAGGACCATGCTTCTGGGGTTTTCTAGCTGTGTCAGTTTCAAATACTCTTACAGCACAAATGACTGAATATTCTTGAGCTCATGGTACGTCCACATTTCCACCACGTCATCTCTATCGCTGCTCACCTCATCAAGGTCCTTCCCAAATCAACAGACACATTTTCACTTTCATTTAGAAAATAAGATCATTGCAGATGTGTGCCTTTATTCGCTGTCTGACACTCGCCACAATGCTACAAAGACATCAAAATAGGAATCGCTTTCCACACCAGTAGCTGCAAAGACCTGGGTTTTATCCACTCGAGGAAAGTCACACCGTGCTAGTGAAAGCTGGAATAACCATTTCTGATCTTGTCCTTAAAGCCTGAAAATCACACATCATCACAGCTGGCTGCAGAGACCGCCACTCATAGCGTTGCTGATCCACATGCCAGCAGCCCACCTGTGGCCTGCTACCCTCTGCGCAGATAAGGTGAGGGTGATGACCTGCTGGTGTCCTTAACAGAGAACCTGAGGGTGACTTTGCTCTGGTCCACCTTGCAGACACTACAAATGACCGGCTCCTGCTCAGTCCACAGACACAGAGAATGACTCACCTGTCTGCTCCAGATGCTCTCAGTTACCTGTTTCAGTCTACACCACTTGAGCACTGCTCCGGCTCAACCTTAGGAGTGACCCTGCTCTTGTCCACCGTACTAGTGACTGACCACACTGACACCCCGAAGGACATGTTCTTGTCCAGTCCACACATGCCTGCTTTGTGTGTCCACAGGCAACCGCAGACGGGCCATGTCATGGCCATCCACAGACTGGACCTCGTACATGAGGACCTTGACTCAACCTCACTGCATCCCCCTGATGAAAGGGATTCCGTTGCCTGCCCCTGTCCACACTCCTCCCCACGAGGATAATGACAAACACGCTTCCTACAGGACTTCCTCACTCAAAGTGGACACCCCACATTCTCCCATGAGCCCACCCCAGGGCCTCCTTCATGAGCATGGCTTCAGTTTCAGGACCACAGAGAGGTTAACAAATGATCCCCGTGTGTGGAGGAACTACGAGGTTCCTCACCCTCCAGATGCAGAAAAAAACTGAAGACTGAGAAAGTGGACACTAGCCTGGGATGCAACAGGGGCACCCAAGAGAGAAGCTGGAAAAGAAAGCCACCCTCTCGCCCATGCCTGACACACCCTCCGTCTGACACGAGTCCTGGCCAGAGTCCACTCGCAGGCAGTAAAGCTGTCTTGAGGACCCAAGATCCAGGAAGGGGCGGGCCTGGGAGCTGCCCCCTGCAGTGGGCTCGGACAGCTGCCCAGGCCAGCGCTGATGCTCAGAACGAGCTGGAAGTCGCATTGCAGCACCCACCCAGCTGCACCCCCAGGGCTCCAAGGCCCTCTCAGCTCTCAGAAGTCCCTTGGGATGAGCGCCCCTGGGAGGTGCCCTCCACCCTGGGAGCCTGGGCAGGGCAGGCGACAGGCGCACAGGACAGGCCTGGTGCCTCGGCCGGCAGGGAGGGGTGCGCACCGAGACACCCCAGCCTGGAAATGGACGGGAAGGTAAATGAAGGCAGGCCCGGGCCTGGTGCAGGGAAGGGAGACAATAAAACACGTCCAGGCGGGACGAGGCCCCCGAAGGGTCATGCACACTCGGGGCTCCGCTCTGCCCGCGCCCGACTCTGAAGAAAGGCCCGGGCGATGGGCCGGGCAGCCTCGGGGCAGGGTGCCCAGTTCCCAGGCGGGCACCGGCCGGAAGCCAGTTTCCAGCCAAGAGCCTTCCCCCCGCTTCCTCCTCCTCCCGTGCCGGGGACGCGGCGGTCACCCCGAGTTCTGCTCCCGGCCCTGCCCCCCATTTCCGGAGCCGGTCCCCGGACGCCGCCCGCCAGGTCCCGCGCGAGCCGCGGCCCGGCCCAGCCCGCCCGGACCCTCCTCCCGGGGGCGCGCGCCGCGGCGCGGGGCGCGGGGGGCGGGGGACCCACCTGGGCGTCACATGCCGTCTGGCCGACGTCCCCGCGGGTCGCTGCGGGCGCCGCCGGCCGTCCCCGCGCAGGCCCCGGCCCCGGCCCGCGCCCCGCCCGCGCCCGCCCAGCCGCCCGGCGGGGGAGGCGCGCCCGGGAGGTGCAGGTGTGGACGCCGCGGACACACCTTCCCGGGGCGGGGCGCCCGCCCCCGCGCCCCATTGGCTGCCGCGGCCCGGCGCGAGCGCGGGGCGCACCTGGCCCGGCCCGCCCGGCTCCGGGGGCGGGACGAGGCCGCGGGGCGCCTCCCGGGCCGGCGAGCCCCGGGTCCCCCGGCGTCCTGCGCCCCTGGTCTCGGGGACACGTGTTTTCGTTTTCAGCGGCGACGCCTCGACAGCCCGCCGGAGAAGCTGCTCCCGGCTCCTGCTCGGGGGCTCTGGCCCTGCGCCCCGGCCTCCCGGGGGTCCCGCGGAGCCTGCAGGTGCGCCCCCCGCCCCCGCGCGTCCGTGCACCCCGGGGCGCTGACCAGCGCGGCCGCGACCGCGGGCGCCACCGTGAAGGACATTTACAATCCACTGGCGCCTGCTGTTAAAAAGGCAACGGGGCCTCCCGGGTGGCGCAAGGGGTTGAGCACAGCCCTGTGGAGCCGGCTGCAGCCTCCGCAGCACGAGTTCGAGCCCCGGCCAGGGAGCTACCCACATGGCAAAGCAGTCCTCTCCTGTCTCCCCGCTGCTCCCCTCAGCAGAGTATTTCAGTCAGTCTGCCTGTTCTGCTCCCCACTCTGTCTCTGGTGGATCCTCTCACCCCCCGCACCTGTGGCCTGTACCCCAGCTCTTGTATGCATAAATAAATCTTTGGAAAAAATAAAATAAATAAATAAAAACAAGCCCAACGTAAATCTGAGCTACAAGTAAACACGGAAGGTAACTATGAAAGATGGGTTCTCAGGTGGAGAAGACAGAGCAGGGTGTTGCTGTGGGGGGCCGTGGGGAAGTAAAGGCTGTGATGACCAAAATGACCCGTGGTGCCCACTGGCTGGAGACACCCCACCATTCCTGCCAAGGCACTGTCTTGCTTTCAATGCAGAGGTGAGGCAGGCTGACTTGTTCAGGTGAGCCGCGTGAGCCAGACTCTGAGCCTGCTCATCTTTTTTTTTTTAAAAAAGATTTATTTATTTATTTATTTATTTATTTATACAAGCACTGGGTACAGTCAGAAGCATGGGAGGGTCAGAATTCACCAGAGCCAGAGCGGGGAGCAGAGCAGGCAGAAGGACCGAAGTACACTGCTGAGGGGAGCAGCGGGCGGCAGGAGAGGTCTGCGCGCCATGTGGGACCCTCCTCCGGTGGCCGGGGAGTAGCTGGGGATCGAACTGGCGCTGCAGAGGCTGCGGGCAGCTTCGCAACCCAGCGCTCAACCGCTGCGCCACCGGGGAGGCCCCAAAATTTATTTATTTATGCATACTAGAGCTGGGGTACAGGCCAGAGGTGTATGGAGGGGGGGTGAGAGGGCCCAGAGACAGAGTGGGGAGCAGAACAGGCATATGGGGGCCTCCCCGGTGGCTCAGCGGTTGAGCGCTGGGTTGCGAAGCTGCCCGCAGCCTCTGCTGCGCCGGTTCGATCCCCGGCTGCTCCCCGGCCTCGGGAGGAGGGTCCCGCATGGCGCGCAGACCTCTCCTGCCGCCCGCTGCTCCCCTCAGCAGTGTACTTCGGTCCTTCTGCCTGCTCTGCTCCCCGCTCTGGCTCTGGTGAATTCTCTCACCCTCCCGCGCTTCTGACTATACCCAGTGCTTGTGTAAATAAATAAATAAATGAATAAATAAATAAATCTTAAAAAAAAAAAAAAAAAAGAACAGGCCGACTGACTGAAGTACATTGCTGAGGGGAGCAGCGGGCGAGGCAGGAGAGGTCTGCTGCGCCATGTGGGTTTCTCCCTGGCCGGCCGGGGGATCAGACTCGTGCTGCAGAGGCTACGGACAGTGTCATAGGTTGCACCTTAACCCCTTGCGCCACCAGGGAGGCCCATGAGCCTGCTCATCTTCTACCTTCCGCTGGCCTTCCATCTTTCAGCTTGTCTGTCTCTGAATATCTGAATCTCTGTGTTTGCCCATAAGCACCTCTATCTTAAGGACTCAGTGTTAATTTTTCTTCCTTGATGACTACCTGCCTCTCCCTATATGTGACCTGCTACCTCTCTCCTGTCCTGTCCTGTCCTGTCCTGTCCTGTCCTGTCCTGTCCCCTCCCTCCGCCCCCCTCCCTTCTCTCCTCTTGCTTTACCTCCCACCCTCTTCTTCTCTCTCTCCCCTGGGAGACTGTCTCTCACTCTTTACCGCCTGGGATCTGCGTGCCCACACGGCTCGTCTGTGTCATGCATTATTTGTTTACTTCTGTATTTCTGTAGCTCACTTTAGAGTGATTATATAGCTCAGGGTTTGTGTTGATTTATATTCTCCCCAGAAGCCCTGATGTGTGTGTGTGTGTGTGTGTTTTCTGGATATTTCAGGGACTCTCTTGGTGTCTGAGGCTAAGCCTATATCTTTTTTTTTTTTTAAAGATTTATTTATTTATTTATACAAGCACTGGGTACAGTCAGAAGCACGGGCAGGTGAGAGAATCCACCAGAGCCAGAGCGGGGAGCAGAGCAGGCAGAAGGACCGAAGTACACTGCTGAGGGGAGCAGCGGGCAGCAGGAGAGGTCTGCGCGCCATGTAGGACCCTCACCCAGGGGCCAGGGATCAAACTGGCGCTGCAGAGGCTGCGGGCAGCTTCTCAGCCCAGCGCTCAACCGCTGCGCCACCAGGGAGTCCCCAAGCCTATATCTTTATGCCTCTCCATAGATGTCAAAGAATGCCAAAGGTTCTATGGCACATATGTGCATGCACACACACACACACACACACACACACTTAGGGAACAGGGATTCTTGGTATGTTCACGTTGGCCTACCCTCCCCCACCGAAATCTACTCATTTTTCCAGGGGCTTCCGTAATGCTCAGCGTCCAGCTGAACCTTAATGGACGTGCGGGCTCTCTTGTTTGGGGGGTGCAATAATCCCAAACGCTGCTATGTCAGACCATTTCCCACAGCTGTGCCCCCTGGTCTCGGCACTGACCCTGGCTGCCCATGCTCACCAGGCTGTACTCGGGGCTGTGGGATAGAGTAGAAAGAAGGCAGGATGATATTTTCTTCAACACAGTCCTGAAGCATCTCTGTGCTCAAAGAATGTGCTACTTTGGCCATAATAGCCCAAGGGGTTAACTATTGTTCAGCAGCCTTCAGCCTATTCTGAGCTGCCATGTAGGGTGTGAAGCAGTGGGGAAAACCAGGACTTGGGGTTGGGGCAGCCTCCCCCACACCAGGCACACCGTCTGTCAGAGGATAAGAATGGGGACTGAGTGAGTCAAAACAGTCAAGCTAGAATTGGCTGCTTCCAGGTGGGGGTGAGACTCAGTTCAGGGCATGAGAGGTCCTGGCTTTCTAGTGGGGGAGCAGAGATAGTGAAGGTCTGATCTGTGGGCAGAGGCTGCTCTTCGTCATGTGCATTCTGCCTGCTGGGGGAGGGCAGAGATGCTGGGTGTTGGGCTGCCTCCTACCCCAGCCTGGCTGTGCCTGCTGCCTCCACCCCGCTTCTCTTGCATCTCCTGACTATGGTTCTCTGTCCCTTCATTTCCTCCAAATCTCAGATCTCCTAGACTCCGCCTCCTCTTGTTCTGCCTGCTCTCCCCTATTTGCTTTTCAGCCACCACCTCTGATTCTGTGACTTCTGGCTCTTGTCCTGAGGGTCAAGCATTCAAAGCTGGACCTGAATTTTCAGCTGGTGTGTGACTAGGAAAGTTAAGACTTATCACTTCAAGAGAGGTTGAGAGGTCACCTCGCCCTGGAGCCCAGCCCTGTCTCCAGGCTTGACTGCCCCAGGGCATCAGTCTAGCGCCCACCTGCTCTCCCCTTCACTTTGCAAGCTGTGGTTCTCAATTTTTTCTTCTCCAATTTTTGATGTTTGCTCTTGATGCCTGGATATCATAATCCAGTCTGTCATTATAGCCTGAGATTTTGATATTTTATCTGAGACTACACCCCCTTGCTAGGGCCTAGTGCAGAGAGAGAATGACACACTGGTCAGAGGACAGCCTTCAGCTGCACGCCGGGCAGGATCGGAGTCCTGCCTTTACCACCGAATGTGAAAATTTGGCATATTAACCTTTCTGTGCTTCATCTTAATCTTTCTGTGGTCCATTTTCCTAATGTCTTAAATGAGGATAATAATATTTAATAATACCTGCCTCACTGGGTTGTTGTGATGATTCATTAAGGTGATATGTTGACATCACCTCAGTATGGGGTTGAACGAGATGCATATGGGTTCGTTCCCTTTTCTAACAGTGCCTGATGGATTCACGTGAAGATAAGGGTTGAAAAGGTCAACAGATGATCTAAAAACAAGAATTGTGGTAGGAATAGGTTCTGGGGCGTGGGGGCACTTTAATCAGAGACAGTGCCTGGAGCTCCAGCTGTGACATGAGCGGGACAGGAAACTGTCTTGGTTAGTTCTGGTTTGGAGACTAAAGCAATGACAGCCGCCTTCCTGGAAGCATGAACCCCACGGCCTCATCCCTGGGGCTGTCACTGCCCTGACCCTGAGCAAGGTCTCCCTGATGCCAGCTTTCTAGTCTCCCTCTTGGTGAACTCTGACCTCAGTGAATCCAGCACTAGTTCCTCGATTTCCTCACGCTGGCCTTTCTCTGCCAGAGCGCACGACTCACCTTTCAACCTTTATGAACTGATTTAAAGTCTCTTCTCTCTAGACTATGCTGGCCGTGACCGCTCCATCTTTCTCCTTCGGGCCCACTCTGACTTGGGTGCTGTGGCTCTCAGCGACCCTGTTCCATTCTGGTGCACCCCGGTTTCTTTCCTCGCCTGTGTTATACATCAGCACCACCCCCCGTTATTTTTTTTTCCCACCTTCTCCACCTCTTTTCCCCATCACCAAAGTAAGGCGAGACTAAGTTTAGCCTAAACTTAGTGCTAAAATCCAAAAGGCTTCATTGATTTTTTTGCCTTTATTCATTTACTCCAGATGCATCTTTAGACACCAGATAGACCAAGACCAAGTCTGGACCCCCAAGGAGCTCTCATTCTACTCGAGGAGAGACAGAGAACACAAATGCTGAAGGCAGAGGGGCAGGAGGGCTAGGCTGGGATCTACCAAAGTGCAGGGGGGCAGGTGGCAGAGATCACTGCTTCGGGGCAAAGCAGAGACTTAATGGCCCAGGAGCTGTCTGAGTTGGGTGCTGTGCCCTGGTGGGCAAGAGGACAGGGAGAGGCCGACCAGCAGTGGAAACAGAATATGCAGAAACAGAAGCCTGCACACAGCTTGTTCAGGGAAGAGCAAAAAGAGTGGGCTTGACCGTGCTGTGGTGACGAGCTGGCAGGCAGGAAGAAGGAAAACGCGCAGCCCTGGCAGATGCTGGAGTGTGAACTGGCCTGGCTGTGGTTCTCAACTCACACTGGGGACATGGACTGAAATGCCAGCTTTTATGCCTGAAATACAGAGCATTTGTTAACTACACCTCAGTAAACCTGGAAAAATCCTTTAGAGAAGCCCCATTTCTGGAAGAAAGATCAAGTTCTTGATCTTTCTTCTATAGGTATATTTATAAATTGGGTGCATCTGTTATCAGAAAATATATCTGGGGGCTTCCTGGTGGCATAAGGGGTTAAGTCTCAGCACTATGAAGCTATTGGCAGCCATTGCAGCATGATTTTGATCCCCAGCCAGGGAGGGGACCCACATGGCGCAGCAGACCTCTCCTGTCTCCCCGCTGCTCCCCTCAGCAGTGTATTTCAGTCAGCCTGCCTGTTCTGTTCCCCGCTCTGTTTCTGGTGAATCCTCTCACCCCCACACTTCTGGCCTGCACCTGAGCTCTTGTATGCATAAATAAATAAAAATCTTAAAAAACAGTAAAATTGACCAGAGAAGGAGACGGCATTCTCATTAGCAGAAACACCCTTCTATTTCCCTTAGGATAAAATATTCCTGCCTGCATCACTTCCTTATTGTGGGCTTTTGAAGCCATTGAAGCCAGAGGAGCAAAACTTCAAAAAGAAAAACAGAGTTAGAAGGACAGTGCAATCCCAACCTCTCAGAGATGCTCCAACAACTCGGGAGAGGCTGTGACCACAAATTTGATGCCTTGCTCCGAGGTAGGCTGCCCTGGCGCCAAAAACCCCCACCTTCCTCCGGCTCCCCACCCGGGTGTGGGGGCGCTCACCTGAGATTGTCAGCGATGGTGCCAGCGACACGTGTGCCTCCGAGGGGGATGCTCATTATGGAAGACACCAGGAACCTGGGAAATTTAGACGCAATTAAAAACCATCGCTGATAAGTCCAAAGAGAGATCAAAAATGATAGTGGCGTGCAAACCCCAAGGAAAGTATGATTACTGGGGACCAGGGAGGCCAGGACAGGCCTGCAGAGGAGGGAAAAGAAGGGGGCGGAAAGGTGAGCGGAGCCTGGAGACACCGGGGCAGGGATGTGTGGAGGTGGAGGAAGGCATCGTCATCTGGGACGAGCTTCACCTGTGGGCTTAAGGCCACCTCGCCCAGAACGTTTCTGCACAGCGTGCTTCTTTGACAGGTTCACCTAGGCACACACTAGAGTCGGACCCCAATCAGAAGTGGATTTTTTTTTACCTCTTCTGCCCATTTTTTGACTGGATTATTTTCTTTGTTTTTGCTGAGTCTCATCAGCTCTTTGTAGATTTTTGTGATCAGTCCTTTATCATTAGTGTTGGGTGCAAAAATGTTCTCCCAGCCGGTGGGGTTTCTCTTTGTTTTTGTTATTGTCTCTTTTGCTGTGCAGAAGCTCTTCAATCTAAGCTATGGAAACAACCCCAAATGCTCAAAAATAGATGACTGGATCCAGAAGATGTGGTACCTATACACAATGGAATATTACTCAGCCATCAAAAAAGATAAACACATGCAGTTTGCAGCAACGTGGATGGAGCTAGAAGGGATCATGCTCAGCGAAATAAGCCAGAAAGAAAATGAAAAATACTGGATGGTCTCACTCATAGCAGGAATTTAGAAAACCTAAATAAGAGACCAGGAAAAAGACTAATTAATACAAAGTTAAAATCAAAACCAATAAGCAACTATAAACCAGAGATACACTATGGCGGGGGTTCAGGGAGAGGAAGGATTAGGATCAAAATAAAAGGGGGTACAATTGTTTGGGGAATATAACCAAAATGAAAATTGCATACATTGTTCAGAAATGAAAAATGATGTAAGAATTATATAAAATAAAATATTTTAAAAAAAGAAGTGGATTTTGCACGTCCAGATGCTGTGGCTTCCTCTTCAGAAGCTACAGCGCCATCTTGTGGCGACACCCCCTGGCCATCGCCTGGTTCTGAAGAAGCCAGCTTGCCTCTCACTCATCCTAGGATGCATCACTGGTGAGTAACAAAAGGCTTCTCGTGTTTTGTAAACCTGTGATGGCTGAGTTAATGTCTCGGCGTGTAACCGCTTCTAATTTTCAGGGACCTTCACGCAGAGTTAGGATCAATATTCTTCCCTGGTTTCTTTTAGGCTGTGCCCTCATCTTTGGGGTCACTATGTCCGAAGCGATCCGGTCTCTGAATTTAGCAAAGGACCTCTGAACCCCAAATGAAAATGAAAGCCTGGGGACACTGCTCTTTTCTGTCTCCTCCAAGGGGTGAGGGAAAAGGAGGTCCCGGAATTCCTGGCCTCTAGGAACTTAGAGAATAATTTCATAGAAATAGACTGGGGCCCACTAAGGACCCCTGGACATATGTTTCACGTAGAGTCCTAAATGCATTCAATCACTGAAGAACTGATGAGACTTAATATGCATATTCTGCCTTCCTGTGGGGAGGGGGCAACAGCTCATGTCCTCAAGGTCTGTTAGCGGGGTGTGAGCTGCATGGGGATGGAACTGATCTCCCGGGAAGCCCGGAGGAGGCTTTGACAGGTGCCCTCTGAACAGTCTCGGCCTTCATTAGAGTTTAAGGTTTGTTTATATTTTGCAGAATTTAAAAAAATGAGTTTTAACTTTTCCAAAACTCCTATTTTGAAAAAAGCTGCACATGGCGATGTCTCAACATTTAAAAAATACACAGATATAAAAATTTCCTGCCACACCTGTCTCCCTTTTATCCAGTTCCCTCCCCTGGGCGTCCCATGAGTTGGTGAAATGCTTCCAAAAATACTGTGATCATAGGAAATATAGTCCATCCATGCCAGCCCACAATATATTTTGGAACTTGCATTTTTCACTTGAAGACTGCTGTACATCAGCTCGTAAAGAAATTGTTGATTTTTCAGCTGCAGTATCATTTATTTAGCCAGTCTCCTCTGGAGGTAGTTTGCAATACTTAGGCAGTACTAATCGTGCAGCAGAGAGTAATCTCTCCATCTGTTGCTTTGCACACCCGCAGTTTATCTGAGCAACTCCTGGAAGTGGAGTTGCTACATCCAATAGTATGTGCATTTATAATTGTGGGAGGCGTTGACAAATTGTTCTCCACAGAAGTCATTCCGGCCACGCATGCTGATGTGTGACACCCCTACCCTCACTGACTTTTGCTTTTAAAACTTTCTGATCTTTGCCCATCTGATAGAGAGAACGCACTATTTCTGTCTAGTTCCTGTGGCAGTTCTTGCAATTTTCTTGTTATAATTGGATGATGTGAACTCAAAGTTTTCATGTCTGGTCATTCCCAGTTACTCATTCTCTCTCTCCAAAACCACAGTGGTGAATAGATTGATTTTTCTAATTTGGTGGTATTGTTTGTTTTTTTTAAAGATTTATTTATTTATACAAGAACTGGGGTGTAAGCCAGAGGTACAGGGGGTGAGAGGATTCATCAGAGACAGAAGGGGGAGAACAGGTGGATCCACTGACATACACTGCTGAGGGGATCAGCGGGGAGACAAGAGAGGTCTGCTGTGCCATGTGGGTATCTCCCTGACCAGGGATCAAACTCATGCCTCAGGGGCTGGTGATAGCTTGATAGCGCTGAGACTTTAGCCCCTGCACCATCAAGGAGGACCTCTACTTCTTTTCTTGGTGCAACTTGGAGATTTCTTTACAGAAGAAATATACAATGTCCATGGTGTGTGTGTGTGTGTGTGTGTGTGTGTGTGTGTGTGTGAGTGTTGATGGCTGCATGGCAATCCACTGCAGGAAGTTCTGACATTAATCAACCCCCTCTTGATGGAACTTGGCGTATACATTTATTTTGTTTTGTTTCTGCTCTTTTCTTGTTTCCTGGCAGATTTCAGAGACTTAAATGGTAGCTAAATCTCTGTGGTGGCCACAGATCAGAAGTTGTGAGGATTAAAATAGGTGAAGTAGGGAGGGGGCATCCCAGCCTTTTCTACTTCCCACCCTCTCTAGGTATTTAGGACTCGAGCTCTTATCAAAACAGGTCCCTAATGCCTGCATGGGTATGTGCACTTGTGTGCCAGGCTAGCTACACTTGTGACACCAGAGATTGTCTTGATGAGGAAATTCTGAGAGAAGTAGCAGAGATAATTGTAAGGCCAGGTGCCTCTGAAATCCTACTGAGCAGGCACTGGCTTCACAAAACGATGCACAGCCCACGGGGTCACGTTCCTGCGTCAGGAGCGCACACAGTGCACAACAGGATTCCCCCTGAACACACTCGTACAGTGCGTCCCACTGTGTCTCAAGGCGAAGGCCGGGATAAGTCAGGCAAGGGCATGGGGTGCCTTGTGGCTGCCCGAAGACCCAGCCACTTAATATTTGACTTTCCTAAGTTGAGTCATGACTTCCGTCTGCTCTTTCACTTCAGTGCAGACCCCACGGGAACATTATTTTGGGTAACAAAACAAGCAAAATCTCCACTCTCCCACCTCTGCCAGGATCTTCTGTTCATTCTCGTGCTCTCTGGGGACCTCGGCGCGCCTAGTGTGGCTGCCCCAAATCTACCCTGTTGTTCAGATCTAATCTAATCTTTTGTTCAGATACTCTGCCTTTGGCTCTTCCCTGATATTTTCTCTAAAACCGAATTGTTGTTGAGTGAAAGAAACATTTCAAGCTCTAAGTCTCTTTTCTCAGGCGTCAGGCACACAACACATACAGGACATAGGGGAGGGAGGGAGAAGGTACGAGAAGACTTACTTTACTACACACAGTTCTCTCAAATTTTCTCCACTTTGTTAAAAATGGTGGCATTTCTTTCTTCCTGATGGTGGTATACTACTCCGTGGTGTGTATATACCACCTCTTCCTGCTCCATCTGTCCACTGAAGGCAGTTCGGGCTGCTTCCACGTCCTGGCTCTTGTAAACAACGCTGCTGTGACTTTCATGGAACATATGGGTGCTTTTGTGGATGGTTTCATACCCTGTGGCTCTCTGCCCAAGAGTGGGATTGCCACATTGGATAGTATTTCCATTTTTAATTTTTTAAAGGTAAATTGAGATTACTTTCATAAATGGTTGCATCAGCTCACATTCCCAGGACCATGTAACAGGGTAATAGGATTTCTTTTTTCCCCCTCATCTTCCCCAACACTTTTTGTTGGGGGTCTTGTTAATATGAACCATTCTTATGGGTGTGAGATGATGGCTCGTTGTTTTAACCCGTATCTCTCTTACTAGGGGTGATGATGTCTTTCGGCCTTCTGGATTTCATCTTTAGTGAATTATCTATTCATATCTGCTGATCATTTATTAATTGGTTGTTGCTTTATTGCTGACTTGTATGAGTTTTTATATGTCTGGGATATGAATCCCTTATCAATTATATATTGTGTAAATATTTTCTACACTTCAGGAGGGTGTCTATTTAATCACCTTGTTTTTTATAAAAACTTTTAAACTTGAGCTGATTCCAATTGTTTATTTTTGTTTTTAATTCCCTTGCCATAGGGTTGAGTCACCAAAAATATCTTTATTGTTGATATCATGAAGCATATCATCAACGTTTTATTGTGTTTTATTGCTGCAGGTCTTATATCTAAATCACTGATCCATTGGGGATTTATTTCTGGGTATGGTGTTAGCGAGTAATCCAGTTTAGTTCTTTTATGTGTGGCTTTCTGACTTTCCCAGCATCATTCATTAGGTGCTTTATCATAAGTTAGGTACTTGTAGATACATGATTTCTGGAATTCTGATTCTGTCCCATTGGTCCTTGTGTTTATTTTTATGCCAATACCATATTGTTTTAATACTGGCACTTTATACTAAAGTTTGAAGTCAGGTAATATGACCCCGCCATTTCTTTCCTTTTTTCTTAGGGTTGATTTTGCAATTTGAGGCCACTTTGTGGTTCCACATAAATTTCAATATTTTTTGTTCAGTTTCTTTGAAAAATATTACAAGTATTTTGATGGGGATTGAATTAAATTTGTATATATTTTTTAAGATTTATTTATTTATGCATACAAGAGCTGAGGGACAGGCCAGAGGTGTGGGGGTGAGAGGATTCACCAGAGACAGAGTGGGGAACAGAACAGGCAGATCGACGGAAATACACTGCTGAGGGGAGCAGCGGGCGAGCCAGGAGAGGTCTGCTGTGCCGTGTGGGTTCCTCCCTGGCTGGCTAGGAGATGGAAATTGTGCTGCAGTGGCTGCGGACTGCTTCATAGTTGCATCTTAACCCCCTGCGCCACCAGGAGGCCCTAAATTTGTGTATTATTTTAGACAGGGTAGTAATTTTGATTATATTGATCATCCATGTCCATGATTAGGTTGATACTGAGGTATTTTTTTTTTGAAGCAATTAGAAATGGAATTCTTTATTTCTTTTGCTTCTTGTCCATTGTTCACATACAAAAAGGCTATGATTTTTGTATGTTGATTTTGTAATTGCCACTTTGCTGTATTCATTTATGTTTTCTAATAACTTTGATGGAGTCTTTACTATCTTCTTTATATAATATCATCTGTGAACAATAATAGTTTCCATTTTTTCCTCCTTGGATTACCTTTAATCTTTGTCAAATCTTCTTTATTTTAATAGTTGCATAATATTCCATGATAAAGATTTATAATATTTTATCTAATAACACCAGTACCAAAGGATATAAGGTTATTTGTGACATTTTGCTATTACAAATAATGCTTCAATTTAAAATAAATTTACATCTATTTGTTTTGCACATATGTATAAGCGTATTACTGTAGGACAAGTTCCTGGAATTGGAATGGCTGCATTAAAAAATGTTTGCAAATTTCAATGTCTGATGATATATTCCCAAACTATATATTTCCACCTATGTTCTGGGGAAATATTCATTTGGTGGCAAGCTCAGCAACACTAGAAAATATTGATTCTTTAATTTTTGTCCATCAGTTGGACAAAAAAATGGTATCTCATGCTTTCAAATTCATTTCTCAAATGACTGGAGAGCTATACATCTCTCATTATATTCACAAGTGGTTTTCACATGTGCTGTACATGATTCGTTCATCTTTACTTATGTCTGGGAATATTTGCCCAATCAAAAAATCTGGCTTATACTTTGCTCTTTTGATCATTATCCATATTAAAATCCACATCTATATTCAGGCTGATATTCTTGAGCCTTTCTTAACTATAAACAAAAATGATTCCTTAAGATTAGGCTCCAGGCTATTTAGTGGTTCTGGGCTTTGTACATGGAGTCAGACTGACCTGGATTACCAGGCTACATCATGGACTTGCATGGAGCTGAAGGAAAGCTCTTACCTTCTCTCTGCCTTTGTTTCTATTCTTTTTAAAAACAATTATAATAAAAGTACTAAATTTATACAGTTATTATAAAATTTAGACAAGATAATAATGTATTATTTTAGCACAGTAAGCACATTATAAATCATGACTTATAATGTGGACAATGGAGAAACAGAATTAAAGTTTTATTTCAGGCCCTAGAACCTTTTCCAGTGAAAGGTATTCCTAATGAGAGCCAATAAAACTCCTTTTACTTAGAGTGCCATTTTACCTTATGTTTCAAGCAGCCTTATGCCATTCCTATTTTCTAGAACACTAAAATATCCAACTTAATTATTAATTCAGCAGTAACTCTTGAGTTCCCACTATGTTTAGGATCCAGGATATTCAATTCTCTTTAAGAGTCCATTTTATTTTCTCTGCATGGAACTTCCTCTATTTTCTTTTGTAAAAGTGAACATCTAAATTCCAGTGAAGAGAGAAAATTAGAAAATAAGAATCTTTAATATGATCTCTCTTAACTTTTTATAGCCGTGGAAACGTAGACCCAGAAGAGTGCCACCACTTTCCTAAGGTCACGCACGCCAAGAGTTGGTGAGGGCCCTGGCAGGAGAGCCCAGGGAGGCAACCCCGTGTCAGCCCTCTGTGACTCAATCACACTGGCTCAAGACTCCACTCCTTCTTTTGTTCCAACATGATTTCAAACATAAAAACAAACAGAGCAACACAGGTTAAAAACAGACACATCAAAATGAGCCAGTGCCGGGCAGTGTGTGTCAGGAGGCAGAGCTTGCTGGGAAACATCATCTCGTTTTGGCCAGTGGGACGGCATTCCAGCCCTCCTGGAGTGTTTCGTCTCCTCTCAACACCCCATATTTAACCACCACCGTGGTCTATGCTTCCAGCACAGACAGTAAACAACAACCCCACAGGTCACTGGCTCGCAATCCCCGCTCTACATGCCTAAGATGCTGCAGGTGCCAATTTCAGGAGGCAAACAACCTGGCTACTCAGGCAGATTTCCACCCCTATCATTTCCAGTAGTTACACCCATAATTGTCTCCACCCTCTTGCCAGAATTTTCAAGGGCAACACCCTAACATGGCTTCTGATCTGGCACAGGTCCCCTCCTGACCTTCCAGAATCCCAGGCATAGCGATTTGACACTTTACTTTGAGAAGCCAGTCACCACTGCTCCCTCTGAGACTAATGAATAAGTAGTCGCAGTATTTGTTACATAAAATGCTAAATTTTGACTTTAATTTTTCGTTTCCTTTCTTCTCTGCGATCTTACAGCAATAACACATCCTTGACTATTAGTAGCTATCACTTAAGAATATACTGGAAGCCAAAGCTGCACCAATCTAATGGACAGTGCCATAGCTAACTTAAGAAGGGTAGCGCATTCCCAGTCGATAAATTATGGGTAGGAATTTGGTCAAAATTGCTATTGATTTGTTCAATTGGTCAGAGCTTGTTATGTATTGGCTATTAGTCCTGATGCAGCCGTTCAGGTTAGGAATATCCATAGGTGATCTATAGCGAGTGGGTCAGCCAGACTATCTGGTTTTGAATTATTTTTCTAGCAAGTGAATAATTTTGTCACTTTGGGTAAATTATTTAACCTTTCTAAATTTCATTTTCCTCGTTGTATTATAAGGATCATAATAATACTTACTCCCCAGAGTGCCCACTTCACGTTGATGTGAAGATTACATTAAACCATTTTGTACAGTGCCTACCACGTAGTAAATGCTTAATAATTATCAGATACAATTTAATTTCTACTGCACTACAACCCACAATTAGAGGGATTTAAAGGTTAGACATGAGATGATCCCTCAACACTGAAAATCTGGAAGTAAGGTTAACAGATATTTAAAGGGCTCCTTGTTTACCAAGTGTCCGGCGAGTGCTCCCCTGTATCATGAGTGCATTAGCTTTGGGGTTAGAAAGATGAACTGAATCTTCCCCGTCCTTTTGTGGAGAGAGGTTGCATAACTGGGAAATGCACTGTAACCCCCGGTTTAGGATTATAAATATTGGCGATCCAAAACAGAAAAATGAATTCCTTTCTCTTAGGATAGATTTTAAGTTGTCGTCCTGGCTGGGCCAGGAGCAGTTTCAAAGGGAGAGGTTCCCTCTGGGCCTTTATCAACTGAATCCCAAAGGGGTCCCATAGTCTGGGCGCAGCTTGGATTCCCAGTTAGGCTGTTTGCTCCGAGGCTGAGAAGCCTCCAGAGCTGCTAACCGGGCCACGCTAAACCAAGAGGGTAAGGGATGGCGATCAATCTGTCCTGGTGTTCTTCCAGACCAAAGTAGAGATGACTCAGAAGTTTAGCTACCCTGGGCCTACGGTTTAAGTGTCAGCCCTATTACCATGCAGGGCCTGTTGAGGTGGCCTGAATTTGATCCCCAGCCAGGGAGCTGACCCACATGGCGCAGCAGACCTCTCCTATCTCCCCGCTGCTCCCCTCAGCAGTGTATTTCTTCATTCTGCCTGTTCTGTTCCCTGCTCTGTCTCTGCTGAATCCTCTCACTCCCCACCCCCACCTCTAGTGTACGCCCCAGCTCTTCTATGCAAAATAAGTAAAATCTTAAAAAAAATGTTTAGCTACTTCCAATAGTATCAGAATAATTTCTGACTTGATATCAACAATAACAGTAATAGCTTATGTTTGCAGTATTTTATATCCTCAACTTGTGTCCATTTGCATCTCTCTCACTTCAGAGTCTGGAGGCCCCGCCAGGTGACTCTCATCATGCATAATTTATGCATGGAAGATGGAGCCCCGGGCACTCTAAGAGCTTCCCTTGGAAAGAGCAGAGCTGGCAAATGGAAGACCAGGGATGAGTACCCAGGATTCTAGCTAAGGTCTGGGCAGTATCTTGGGCTTCTTGGAAACCTACGCCAGCCCTGGGAGAGCACTGCATGCAAAGTTAAGGGGCTACACAGGCAGCTTCCGTGGGATGCATCCTGCACCCTGTGCATTGGGCTCCATCTTGTACCCAGGGAGCTGTCTTCCTTTGACACCATGTCCTGGAAGAATATCTCTTCACCCTCTGTCCTGCCATTTGACAGCATCCCATCAAATTTTGCAACGCAACATGCCCTGGGTCTACACAATCCTTTAAAGACTGTATTAGAAAATGTTGGAATTACAAATTACATCCAGTTTGGAAAAACTTCAACAACCTTTTCTAATGACCTTCAAAAGGTGAACCATCAATTTAAAATGCATCGTTAGCCTCTGTCTTCACTGTTTTCAGTCACACTGTCCACCAGAGGAGAATTACCTCGTCCTTGATCCCTGGAGTCACAGTCCTTTCTCGCTACCTCACCCTTGTCTTCATACACTTGTGCTTATTACCCCAGTGAATGGCTGGAGCTGGCGATGCAACTCTCACTCCAACTGGGAGTGACTGTCCTTGCACAGTGTCCTCCCCAGGGCAGCCTTGACCTCTGCATTCCTCAGGCTATAGATCAGCGGGTTGAGCATAGGGTTGAAAAAACTGTAAAACAAGAAGAGGATCTTCTGCTGCTCCTCGGGGTGGCGGGACTTGGGGGCCATGTACATGATGATGGCGCTGCCAAAGTAGCGCACAGGTGGGAGGAGCAGGTGGAGAAGGCCTTTCTGCGGCCCTCCCCAGACTGGATCCTGAGGATGGCCGCCAGGATGCACGTGTAGGACACCAGCACCAGGCAGAGGGGCCCCACTAAGATAAACACACAGGCCACGAAGATGACTGCCTGGTTGAGCCAGGTGTCTGCACAGGCCAGCTTGAGGACAGACAGGATTTCACAGAAGAAGTGGTTGATCTCATGGGGCCCACAGAAGGGCAGCCTCAGGATGAGGCTCACATGGACCAGTGCCAGGATGGCACCAATGGTCCAGGAGGTGACCGCCAGGGCGATGCACACTCTCCAGCTCATGATGACAGAGTAGCGGAGCGGGTGGCAGATGGCCACGTACCGGTCATAGGACATTACCACCAGGAGAAGACATTCAACATGAGCAAAACTCAAAAAGAAAAAGGTCTGTGTCACGCAGCCAGCAAAGGAGATGGGTCTGGCTGGGTCCAGGAGGTTCAGCAGCATCTGGGGCACCGTGTTGCAGGCGTAGGCTATGTCGACCCCGGCCAGGTGCGAGAGGAAGAAGTACATGGGGGTGTGCAGTCTGGAGTCCAGCGAGATGAGCCCCAGGATGACCCCGTTCCCCAGCAGGGTGAAGGCATAGAACAGGGAGAATATTCCAAAGAGAAGCACCTGAATCCTTGGGCCAAGGCCAAACCCCAACAGGATGAACTCGGTAACCACTGTGTGATTTTCCCCCATTCCACTCTGAGGAAGATAAAATGATAACTTAGGATAGAATTTCCAAAAAACATCTGGACATTGTTGTATAAATTCAGTCATTCTTGAAAGATAAATTTGTATAATTAATGTCCTAGTTTCACCTAAAGTTAATCACTTAATTTGATATTCAATTTTATAGCAAGGTTATTACCACGGATAGGCTACCTGGAGCCAATGACTCTTGTGATGGGAAGAAAGAACATTAGACTAAAATGTGAAATAGAATTACCATAAACTAGAGGCTTTGACCTACATGTGTGAAAATTATTAAGAAAATTCCTGGAGTGCATAATAATGAGTCATGGAAGAATTCTAAATATGAGAATTAGAGTTGTCCTAGACAAGAAATGTCATTCTAATTTCTCAATAGAAATATCAACTGCGGGGCCTCCCTGGTGGCGCAGCGGTTGAGCGCTGGGCTGCGAAGCTGCCTGCAGCCTCTGCAGCACCAGTTCCATCCTGGCTGCCAGCGAGGGTCCCACATGGCGCGCAGACCTCTCCTGCCGCCCGCTGCTCCCCTCAGCAGTGTACTTCGCTCCTTCTGCCTGTTCTGCTCCCTGCTCTGGCTCTGGTGAATTCTCTCACCCTCCCGCGCGTCTGACTGTACTCAGTGCTTGTATAAATAAATAAATCTTTAAAAAAATTAAAAAAAAGAATAACTGTAGAACCTACAAAATGCTTAAGCACTGGACACTTGAAAGACAAATCCATTTTCTTCCTTTTAACCCTTATTTTATTATTCATGAAATCAAAAGTATCTTATCTGAATTCAAAGGGACTACATTTGCCAAAGGTCTAGCAGAAGTGAGAGGAGAAAATAAACAAAAAACTAAATACATCCCAGTTGCAAATGTAAATTCAGGCATTGTATACTTTTCAATGGTTTATATGTGTGTACATGTTAGCAATTTCAAAATTGGCAAGCTGTTCGATGACTAATAAGTAATCTGCTATCTCTATGGTTTCAAGTAAATAGCTAAGATTGAAATCGTTTCTTTACTCGTCAACAAACCTGTCAGTACTAGATGGAGGGTTTCAAAGAGTGAAATTTAAGATCTGATGAGCTGACGAACTCTATTCCAGGGGTGTGGGTTTAAGGCCCGTAGCATCCCTCCAATGAAAGCTGTTTAAGCCCTCAGTTCAACTCAAGTCTTGGGTGGTTCAGTTTCCAGGAATGAGAAATATCTGTTGTGACTACGCTACTCAATAGCGTCCTCTGCTTTTTCTCTTTTAGTTCAAAATATTCCCAAATTTCTCTTGTGATTTCTTCTTTGACCCATGTGTCTTTCAGAAGGGTGGTATTTAATCTCTGAGTGTCTCGGAATTTTCCAGATATTTGTCTGTTACCAATTTTCACCTTAATTCCATTGTGGCCTGAGGGCAGTCATCATAGGATTTCGATTCTTTTTAATTGGTTCAGTTGTTTTGTGGCCCAGAATGGAGTGTGCCTTGGTGATTGTTCCATGTGACTTGAGAAGAAAGTATATTTTGTGTTATTGGATGAAACAGTACAGTTTTCCACCCTATCCAGCTGATTGATGGTGTGGCGGAGATTAGCCTGTGGGATCTGTCCATCTTTGCTAATGGGATGTTGATGTCTCCAGTGATAACAGTGGATTCATCTCTTCTTCTTTCAGTTCTATCAGATTTAGCCTCATGTATTTTGATTCCCTGTTGTTAGATGCACACACGATGAAGGGTATTGTGTCTCTTTATGTCACAGACCTCTCTACCATCCTTGTTTTGAATTCTTGCTCTCTCTTAATGACTGTGTCTCCCTGCACCTGTTCCTGTGCCTAATTAAATTATCTCTCTGTATTAACATCTCTTTTCCTAGTCCCATTGGTGATATTTTCTCTTCATTTCCAATTTTCTTTATCTCTGCATGATTTCCCTTTCTCAAAATCTCTCTTTCCAATCTCCCTAATAAGCATTTCCACAGTATTGCTAGATATTTGTCTATAGTTCCAGTGTTAGACTGGTTTTAAAGAGGATTTTGATTACATAGGAAGACTGCATTCTGGGTAATTATCTTATAAGCAACCTTAGAGAATACTATCTCATAATTCATAATGGCAGTGATATTTGCCAATCTACTTACCTGGGATATTGAAATAGTTGCTCTTAACATCATAGTGTCCATTAAAGCTGTGTAATGACACTTCACAATTAATTCATCAGAACTTTTAAAATATACATATATCCTTATACTGAAGAAATAATTTTAATACAATGTGTAAATTACAAAACATATATTTGGTCATGCATAGTGCCTATACGTGTCAGGTGTTTAATAAATATTTGTTGACTCTAGATCAATTTGACTAGACCAGAGAAAGCAAAACTCTAGCAAGTTTCCACAATCTGCCTTAGACCAGATTCCCAAGCAAAAAAAAAAAACACTGATAGGCACTTGAAAAGACAAGGAAGAACATGCATTAAGTGCTCAGACAGGCAGTTGCTATTTGCATGGTTTTGAGAATATTTCTTAACCTTTCTATAAACCACATTCCACTTTTTTTTTTTAAGTAGACAAATTACAGTGTCTATTTCATGAAGTCACTGTGAAGAGTAGTTGAAACAATCCAGGCTACACCTTGACTGTGTTCCCACCACACAGGATGCCTCAGTAGCTGGGATCAGTGTTATCAATCTCTAGCAACTTCTGAAATTGTGTGGATCTGACAAACATGGTGTCCTCACGGTCAAACCAGCCCCCAGGAATCATTCCCCTTATTGGCCATTATCCCCTGAAAACAGCTTATAGATTCTGGATGATATGTCAACAATATGGATAACATGTCGCTAAAGGATTAACAAAGCAGATTTTACCTCCTGACCTTCTTAGGTCTTATGTGCAATCAGGCAAAGAGCTATTCGGAATTAAAAAGCACACAACAGTGACAATTCTATTAAAAATTGAAGAGATGATCCTTTAGGTAACAATTTCTTTGTTTTCCTGCTGTTCCCTTCCCACCTCAACTACACTGACACACAGACCAACACACACACGCACACGCATTCCTCATTTGGCAAACACTACCTTTTAAAAGTATCATCTACCCTAAGGACACAAAAGCATTAATTCAAAAAGGAAACCTGCACTCCTATGTTCATACAATAGCTAAAATATGGAAGCAACCTAAATGCCCCAGAACAGATGACTGGATTAAGAAGATGTGGTATAGCTACACAATGGAATATTACTCAGCAATCACAAAAGATAAACTCATGCCATTTGCAGAAACAGTGATGTAAAAATATATAAAGAAAAATTTAAAAAGAAAAAATAAAAGTATTCATTGAATGCCTTCGGTGAGCCTGGTGTATTTCTCCAAGTTATGGGGAATGGGCGAGGCATGTACTGCGCTTTTGTTGTTGATGAGCCATAAACACAAGGACAGAAGTAATATCAGGTTCCCTGAAATGCAAAATCCCTCCATTTACACCCCAGTGCAATCTTCTTTGGCTTAAGTCAATTACTCCGTATATTTACCCTCCCTCCATCACACAGACGTTTCTCACTCTTTTATCAACGTAGCCAAGGTCACTCAGCTGTGCAGACTTCTCTGGTGCATAAAAGGAAATTAAGCCAGTTCTAGACAGACTTCCCTTATTTGTGGACAGTGTATTCAAGTCAGTTAGCATAACTATCCCTTACTGCCCACAGAGAGTGATAATCAGCACATACTTAGAATTTCCTTATCTATACTTAAACACAAGAGCAGTATAAGAGTTAAAAAAGAGCTGACAATAGACTAGATAGGACAGCATGACTAATGGAAATTGATGGCAAATAAAATAAGGCAACCTGGCCAGCGCCTGTGTTGTCTCTGGGACCTCAAAGGGGAAAAGCAGCCGAGGTGGGGCAGGTTCTGCTCTCTGGCAGCTTTTAGGGGAACCGCAGAGTCTTCCCTTCTGCTCCTGATTGGAAATGTGGCCGAAGTCTCAGAAAAGGGGGTTTTATTCTCAGATGGGCCCAGTATCTCTGTAGGGCTGCCTGGAGGGGGTGGTCTCTGAGATGCAGTGTGTGCCACCTCCCCTGGGAAGAGAGACAAAACACTTCTTTTGTTCTGGTTCCTGCCCCATCCTCAGCAGGAAGCACAGAGACACAGAAGACTCCTCTGAGAGGACAGCGCTCATTAGCGCCCCGATTCGCAATGTGGTTTGATTTCATGAATCCCAGCACTGCCCTAGTTCCCAAATCTCCAGGTGGTTCAGGTGAGCCTGTGAGGACGCAGGACCAGGGGACAGAGAAGATACTCCAGCATCCACCTATGTGGCCCAGCTTCTCCCCGCTGCAGTGGGGCCCCTTGTGTCCCAGCGGCAGTGGGAGGAAAGCTCCCTGAACAATCGGCTGACTTGATTCTGAACTGAAGGTGAGGAGGTGCTGTGCGGAGCTGGTTCTGGTGACTGGGGCATTAGGGGGTCCAGAGAGAGCACAGGAGTCCCATTGGGACTTATTAAAGAACTTGCCTGAGGGAGATTTTCTGGGACACAAATCACTGACAAAAGCAGGTTGACCTTGGGAGGATCTTTCTAATCTTTCTAACCTCTCTTCTGAAGAGGGCGCAGAAGGACTCTCCCTCAAGTGAGGAAGGAAACGCACTCCCAAGGCAGCTTCCCTAGAGTGACCTCTCCCAGGGGGACGGAGGGATGTGCTGTCTTAGGTGTTCTCATCTTATTTATATTTCCTTTTTTTAAAAGATTTATTTATTTTTGCATACAAGAACTGGGGTGTAAGCCAGAGGTGTGGGGGGTGTGTGTGAGAGGATTCACCAGAGACAGAGTGGGGAGCAGAACAGGCAGACTGACTGAAATACACTGCTGAGGGGAGCAGTGGGCGAGACAGGAGAGGTCTGCCAAGCCATGTGGGTCAGCTCCCTGGCTTGGGATCGAACTTGTGCTGCAATGGCTGGTGATAGCTTCATATTGCTGTCTTGAGCCCTTCTACAATTCAACACCTGGGATAGCCATTATCTTTATGCTACCCCTCCTAATTGAGCCAGAGAACCCTGTAGCATTTGTTCGCCTTTAAACATCTTCTTTCTCTCTTTTCTTTCCCTACCTGGGTGGTTTGTAGGTTTCCATCTTTGAGCTCACTGACTCATTCCTCCACGAGGTCTAGTCTTCTTCCATACCTTTCCCTAACACTCTTTTCTAGTTTGAATCTCTGTTAGTTTCTTATCCAAAGCTCTAATTTCTATTGTCTCTTCCTTAATTTTATTCCTGAGCTCCCTGAGTGGCTTTTCTGAGTTTCTGATAGCTGTTTTGAACTCACTATCTGATAGGGAGATACAATCTTCCGTCTTTGTGTGTGGCTTTTGGAAATGTGTCATCCTCTCCTCCTGATATCACACTACCTTGAGATCTCAGATCTCCAGGTGCTACATTTTTCAGCCTGCACACTTTGCTACTTTAAATGATCCCTGGCTTTAAAAAAAAAAGGTCTGTATCTGCAATTTAGAACTCAACTGCCTGTCTTTTACTTTTCCAGCAGGTGGTGCTCTGGCTTTATATGTTTTGGTTACTGCGGTTTATTTTAGGTGCTTCAAGAACTTGAGGAGCTGCAAGGCTGGGGGAGGGGCACGCAGGGGGTGGACCACTGTGAGGATGTGCTGTGGGAGTTCTGCTTCTGGTGCCTGGATCTCTGTATCTCTCCTGTTTGGGCTTCCAGATCTGAGTCTTGGCACTCTGTCTCCTGTGGGTACCCACATACGGTGCCATTATAGGTCCCATGGGCTGGGGCGGAGGTGGGGACATGTAGCCTAGAGTGCCTTCTCTGTGGGGTTCCTGTCTGTGTGGAACATCTCAGCTCCCCAGCTCTGTGCTTTAGTCGAGCCCAGGGCACTGGCCTCCACACAGGATCTGCTCGCCCCTTCCCAGGGTTCTGCCCTGTGTGCTCCCCAGACGGCCATCGCTACACTTACCTGCCATCCCCCTGAAGAGTGATCTCCTGGGCATTCATCCCTTCTATGCACCTGTCTCGGAGGACTCTGCAGTTTTGCCACCTTGCTGCATCCCCACCCTGGGTGATCCTTAGTTGTATCTCTTGTGAACCAGTAAAGAGCAGCTTCTGTCACCATCTGGGTAATATCCTCAGTGTGAACTCTGCGTCTTTTCTTTAGTTCTCTTTTCGTACCCAGATGAACTGCATAAAATATGGAAATTACGAAATGGATGTAAATGACAAAAGTCCATGTAAAACAATCATTTTAGGTCTTTTTTTTCTTATATTCAATACCATGTCAACATCAGTTCTTCTTTTGTTTCCTGTTGTTCGAGATTCCAAATAAACTTCTCCCTTTTTAACGCGCAGAGAACAGCCAGAGCTGCATTTCCAGCCCTGCTGCATTTGGGTGGTGGTCGGTTTGGGGGAGAGGATGTCATATTCTTACCAAAGGAATATGAGCTGAAGGAAATTGTGCCCCTTCTTGGGTTGCGGTATGATGCAATTATGATCCCTGCACTGTCACTCTGCCCATCATTGATTGGAAGTAAAGGTCTCCACATGCACACCTGCGCACACCTGCACACACCTGCACACACCTGTGCTCCCCCATCCCCTCACATGAGTACATATATAGCTAGAAGTTTCAATCACAAAGTGAGAAATATATTTTCTTTCTTCATTTAACTACATATGAGAAATTGCTGTTGTAACTCATTATAGATAATACTTAATAGCTTATTTTTAATAGCTGCATGATTTACTTATAATTTAGTAACTCAAAACTTAATAAACATTAGTTTTCTTAGAATCTTTGCAATAAATTTAATTCAAAACACTTGCACACATTTCCTTGTGATGTTATATGTATTTTGCTAGAATAGATTGTTAGGATTGGTATTCATAATTTAAGTGTTTAGTAGATTATTTCCAAATTTTTATCATCCAAAGTTTGGGCCAGTTTATATGTCCACTAACAGTATGTGTTTATTTTTACCCACATACTCATACTCACTAGTAATAAAGAATTGTATCATTCTCTTGAAAAACAATCTATTGGGCAAAAAAAAAAAAATGGTATCTCATTTTAAAGTAAAATTTCCTCCCGAGAATGAAGGCATTGCCATATTTACTGGAGATTTTGGTTTATTCTGTGAATAGTATGAATATCCACATTTAAATTTTTTTATAAAGTTTTTTTAAAAGATTTATTTATTTATGCATACAAAAGCTGGAGTACAGGCTAGAGATGCGGGGATGAGAAGATTCACCAGAGACAGAGTGGGGAACAGAACAGGCAGATCCACTGAAATACACTGCTGAGGGGAGCAGCGGGTGAGTCAGGGGAGGTCTGCTGCGCCATGTGGGTTGCTCCCTGGCTGGCTGGGGATCGAACTCGTGCTGCAGAGGCTGCAGATTGCTACATAGTGCGGTGCTTAACCCCTTGTGCCACCAGGGAGGCTCCACATCTAAATGTTTTTGTCCAGTTGTCATGGATTTGTAATTTCTAAAGTGTTAGCTGTATTACTATCTTTTATTAGGATGGATATTATGACCAGTGAAAAATTCCTGGGTACTTTTCTTGAGCTTTGCTTATTGGTAGAGAGAAAAGACACCATTGGCTCAGGATGGGTAGGGGCTTATGACTTATAATTATGGCGTGGTCTTTGGCCTTTGGGAGACCTAGATGAGGGTACTGCTGTTCCTCGCATTAGCTGTGTGAACACAGAGAGGTAACTGACATCTCTGTGCATTAGTTTTTCATGTAAAAATGGACTATAATAGTAAAAGCTACCTCTGACAACTTTGTGAAGATTACATTGAGATTCACAGCTCTCTGTGCTTGTAGAACAGTGCTTGATGCAGAATAAACACCCGAGAAATGAAAGCCACTTATGTCACTATAGCACTTAGGCAACACCAGCACAGAGTTCGAGATCTGGCACTCTAGTGAATGAATCGTATTCACAGTCCTTTCCAAAGAGAATAACAAAGCAATTTTTTTCCTTACTGAGAATATTTCATGTGGAGCTACTTATTCTCCACATCTTATGTCATTAACCTATGCAAATCATTCATTAATTTGGTGATGAATTCCATCCTTGTGCAAGGTTCAGGACTTAATTATATTTAGTCATTCTCAAAATAATCCATTCCATTAAGCCTCCCAGGCAAGGGAAAATTCCTAAACGTTAGATGGTAAAAAGTCATAGAATTAGAGAACTGGAAGGTGATCATGTAGTTCAACATTTCATTTTAGTGGAAAGACCGCGGCGCACAGGAATTCAGTGACTTTTCCAAGGTCTCACAGCACCCTGGTAGACCTGGTAGAATTGAGATAGGAACCAGATATCTGGATTCTGAGCCAGCCCCTGAGCACGTCAGACTGTGACTGTCAGCACAACTTTTCTCTTGGCCAGTAGGGTTACACACGTTAAAAACAAACAAGCAAAAGACAGTAAGCCAAAAGACCAGATAAAATCAAATTGGGGCTCTAATCGACGTTTATCAAGAAGGCAAGGAAACTGGATCCTTCCCTATTTTTTCCCAGAAAAAAACATCATCCATGACATCTTTTGAGACCGCACTCTGTTCTTGTTTCATTTTCCTCCCACTTTCTCCAAGAAACAGACTTCACAATGCTTCTCTATGTCATTAACATTCAAAGTGTGGCACGGTTTGCAAAGTGCTGGCCTTTAATTGTTGAAATAAATACCCAACTCAATGATGAATGTACTTTAGAAAGTCATGGTAGGCATTTCATAAAATGGTATTAACTATATTGCTGGAGTAATTTTGTTTTCAAAGATCAAAAGTTCAACATTTCACTTGATAGCTTAAAAAACGGGAAAATAAAAATTGGCCCATGTTTAAAAAGAAATTTTCTCTAACACCTCAGTGATTCTTAACTTTGTGTGAGGCCACAGATCACTTTATAAGCCAATACTAAGGACATCCTTGTCCTTCTCCCTCCACTGCACAAACACCAAATGCTCAGGAAGTTTTCTTACATTTTCAGGGATCCATTGAGCCACAGAAGACCAACCACGTATTCTGTGGAGACATAACTCCCAGTGCAGAAGCCCCACACCAGAGAAACACCGATGCTGAAATTATGATTTCATAGATTCATCATCAAGATTTGATGTTAGTATGCTTTTTTTTTCTGGCTCAATTAAACATAAACATTATTAAGGACTAAACATTACTCCTATAAATAAGAACACTAATCTCTTTATTGAAATGACATTTGTTCAATAGTACAAAACACTTTGTTGCATTAAGTAGTTTATCCTAATCCCCCATATTCCTAATTATTTGGCAATGTTTAATTGCATTAAGTATTGATGGAACCTTTTTCTTCAGTTTACTCTAGGGTTACATTTACAACAAACATACTCCTATACATGGGCATAAGAGCCTTGACTAATCTTCAAGTTTTGTGGTTTTAAGTAGCTGCAGGCATGTATTGTAAATCCCTTAAGAAGAATTGATTTATTGCAGCAGTAGAAAAAGAACAAGTAATGAAATTTTGTCTATGTGTTTAGCCATTAAAGAACTTGGCCAGAATATTTATTTTCCTTTCATTAGGGGAAATCTTTGCAACTGCATAGAGACCCCACTAAACCCTTTTTCTTTTAAGGTTATAGGAATACACATGACATTCTGCAAGGAACACCAAGAAATTCCTGCTTGTAAAGCTATCATTTGAGATTTGTTTATGGAAATAATAACCATGAGTGATAAATTGTGCATTTCCCCTTATTTTGTTCCCTTTTTAATCTCCAAGTGATAAACCAACCCCTTGGGCATTCTATCATTTATTCATTTCCTTTTTATTTATCATGTTCATTATAGGCCTACCCTATGAACATTCTCTTCCCATATTTTCATTTTCTAAACACAACAATTGAGAAAAGTCCTTTTAAACCTTAGACATTATGTAGGTAGTGAGTTTTACAAGTCCTTCCAGATTGCTATGCGAAATTTCATTTTATCTTTAAGGCCCCAAGATAAAAAAACAGATTGATTCACACAATGGGTTAACAGAAAAATGTATACAGAGTATGTTTTTATATCAGACTTACAAGGTTGTAAACCGAACAAAGGTCATCCCCTGAGCTGTACAGACCCAAGATGAAGCAGAGGGCTGGGTTCCTTATCTCTAAGATTAGAGTGAGTGATTCTGACCTTCTGTACCCAAAGACAGCACAGAACTCACTGCCCCATCTAGGATATGGTGTTTAAACCTACAAACTCTAGAAAGGTTTGCAGGGAAAAGTATCATTTTGCTCTAGAAGATGGTTACAGAAAATATTCACGAGTCAGGGGCCTCCCTGGTGGCACAAGGGGTTAAGCACAGCACTGTGAAGCAATCCACAGCCTCTGCAGCACGAGTTCTATCCCCAGTGGCCAGGGAGCAACCCACATGGCACAGCAGACCTCTCCTGTCTCGCCCGCTGCTCCCCTCAGCAGTGTATTTCAGTCAGTCTGCCTCTTCTGCTCCCCACTCTGTCTCTGGTGAATCCTCTCAGCCCCACACCTCTGGCCTGTACCCCAGATCTTGTATGCATAAATAAATAAATCTTTAAAAAAAGGAAAATATTCACGACTCAATCAAGATCAAGATCTCTTGGTATAAGAAACTGTCAATAAGTATTAAGAAAAAACTTTATGTGAAACACTGTCTAAAAATCAGAATAAAATTCTTTTTATTAACCATAGGAATTCTTGTGATTTTCACTATGCTAATATAAGTTGTGAGCCCTAAAATGACACATTTAATATGTAATTATTACATATTAATAATTATTACATATATAATTACATTTACTATGTAATAATTCTCAAATGTATTTGGCCACAGAATCCTTTTGAGGAACTAGTTTTATGGAAACATTTTGGGAGCAATGGGCTTGGACCATAGCTTGTTAAGGATATTATCAAGGACACTGTTCCAGGTCATTGTCTTCCAAATCCTGGCCCATAGATGAGCTGCATCAATTTGCTATTAATAGTATTTGAAGACATAGATTTCTGGATGATATACCACATTGACTGAAACAGTGATCTAATGGTAAGCCAGGACAAAACTCTATTTTTAATAGCTGTCTCAGATAATTCTCATGCTGAATTAGGTTTGGAATCTATTGAAATGTCTTCCTAGGTCACTGTCAACCAAGATACCAGTTTTCATAAATTTCTAGTTCTCTCGAGTCCCAGAACTCTCTTCAAGGCATTCTTCACTTCTGCGTTCCTAAGACTATAGATCAAGGGGTTGAGCATGGGATTGAAAAGGCTGTGAAACAAGAGGAGATATTTCTTCTGCTCTTTGGGGTTCCCATATTGGGGCCCAACATATGTGATAATGGCCGTGCCATAAAAGAGTCCAACCACACAGAGGTGGGATGAGCAGGTGGAGAAGGCCTTTCTCTGCCCTTCACCTGACTGGATCCTAAGGATGGCACAGATGATGCATATATATGAGATGACAATGGAAGAGAAAGGTCCGACCAGCACAGACGTTGCTCCAGCCAACACCATAATCTCATTGATATGGGTATCTGCACAGGCAAGTTTGAGAATGGCTGAAATTTCACAGAAAAAGTGGTTAATTTTCTGGGAGCTACAGAAGGGTAAGGGTAGAAGTAATACCAGATGGATCAAAGACAGGAGGACGCCAATGGTCCAGGAGGTGATCGCCAGGGCAATGCACACTCTCCAGCTCATGATAACAGAGTATCTGAGCGGGTGGCAAATGGCCACGTACCGGTCATAAGACATCACCACCAGGAGAAGACATTCTGTGACAGCAAACGTCAAAAAGAGGAAGGTCTGTGTCACGCAGCCAGCAAAGGAGATGGGTCTGGCTGGGTCCAGGAGGTTCAGCAGCATCTGGGGCACCGTGTTGCAGGCGTAGGCTATGTCGACGACGGCCAGGTGCGAGAGGAAGAAGTACATGGGGGTGTGCAGTCTGGAGTCCAGCGAGATGAGCCCCAGGATGACCCCATTCCCCAGCAGGGTGAAGGCATAGAACAGGGAGAATATTCCAAAGAGAAGCACCTGAATCCTCGGATCAAGGGGAAACCCCAGGAGGGTGAACTCTGTGATATATGTCATGTTGCCTCCCATTTCCCTGTCACAGAAGAAATTGAATTAAGGTGTATGAAGAGACGTATGTAAACATGGGTTTATGTTAACCTATTTACTACCTTTGTGTGGCGCTAAAAGTTTTCAAAACACATTCAGTGAACTTTCATGTTTTTAAATGAATGTATAAGGACTTTATTTGGCAATTTTCAATAATGAAAATTATGTGTGTGTTATATACATACATGATTTTATACACACATGATTATATATATATACATATATACATATATATCCTTTTCTGTTGTTAATGTTTTTAAACAGGGTTAATTTTTCAAAATAAATATATTGTCATATATTAAGTAAGGGAGTTACCCCATATCCTTGAAATAAATTTTGCTTTTCTTTGCACAGATCAGTCGAGTTGCTCTTTAAAGTTTTTTAGAAATAGTGACTCCTAGCTGATGTACATGCCAAAGTCCTAATACTAAAATAAATTTCATACTGACTTGGAAGTTTTCATGAAGTGCAATGTAACTCTCCTGTCATCCCAATGATAATTGTCATGTCCAGTACATTGACAACGAAGTAATTTGCAGTTATGTATTGATTTTCTCTTGTGTACCTGCCGTTGTTCTGAGGATGGAGCTAGCAGTGATAGAAACTGAATTTACACTCAGTGCTCAGAAATAACAAGTGAATAGGCATTTGTACACTTATGCAATAAACTCTGGATTTTCTTCCTTAAATATTTGACTTCTCTCTATATCTGACACTTTAAACCTAGCTTTTAAATAATGACTTGGCCATTTTTATTTTACATTAAAGTTTTATCAGAAAGTTACTTGCACATACTATTTCTTTATCTTAAAGATAACTATTAGTAAAAAAATTCATATTCTGCTTATATTAATCTGTTCATATATTTATTAATAACATATTTTACCCAGACTATCTTATTAAGCTCTTAAAGAAAAAAATTGAGAAGTAATAAAAATGTGATGTTGCATGATGTTAAAGTATGACAGTAAAAGCTAACAAATAATGAAACTGATATTAAAATATGTTGGACCACAACTTACAAAACTGTGTGTCTAGAGATGATTGTTTTGTAAGGTTCCCAATAAATCTTCATGCGGAAGTAGCACGCATATCTGGTGTGACCGAGTTTACTGACGGTGCTCAAAGCCTTGTGTCTCATCTGAGTTCTGCCAAGAAAGGATCTGAATCTTCAAGTTGCCTTTGAGAGGAGAAGGTTTTATTAATTTGTTATAATAAATAAGGTGTCCACAGGGCGTCTTCTCAACCATCACGAGGGTTCTGTGTTAAGCATGAGCTCACACATCTCGCTAACACCAGCTTGTTCCCTATAGAGGGATGAAGAACCCCACCACTGTTATCCTTCTGGGAGGGGAGATTGTCACCTGTTTATTTCTGTCTCCGAGGAAGCCAGAGGTAGTGAGATCTTTAGAGATTATGATAAGAAGAGGTATTCCCTGTATAACTAAAAGCTTAACTACATATGAAGTCACACCATAGTGTCACACCACATGAATGTTACAGCTACACAAATGCATGGATTTGTTATAATTCAGGAAAGTTCATTTTGTTCTAGGTCTGAAACATTTGGGAGGCACTTAGGAAATTCAAAAACCCATGCCTGGTTATTGTTTGACAATGAAATATAATCTTGATATTAAGTCCTGTGCTATATTTCATTATTGGAGTCTGGTTTCCTAATTATCCTGAGGATGGTAGGTGGGTGAGTTTGAATTTGAAGGTCTTAATCATTAGATAATTTTATTTTGCAATTCACACTCTATATTCATTAGCATTGATCTACAAATGTGAAGGGATTCATGATAGACACGCCCAGAGCTTCTTAGCTTGTTTGGAAGAAGAAAGGATGGGGCAGATGGTTCAGCACAGCCAGCTCGTGCCCAGGGCCAGGTGGAGGTGGAACCCAGTCTGCATCTGGGATGGTGGGAATGGACTGAGCTCATACAACCCAAGCACTGTGGAGGTGATTGACATTAATCAATTCCAACTTGGTTAAAACCAACAAACCGGCAATGTGGACACAAAATGACTTGGAGAAAACTCTGTATCTTCTAATTGTGATGGGCCATTCAGACACTGCCAGTCCATATTATCCTCCTTCCTAGCTTCTTTCCACCCTATAAAATCAATCTTTGGTCCCTAACGGGAAAGATAGATTTGAAGCTTGCTTCCTCCTCCTTGCTGCTCAATCTTGCAATAAATTCTTTCTTCCTTCAAAAGCTAGTGTATCATATAGTGCCCATGTGCATCAGGCACTTTTGCTTGGCATTACTCTTTCCATATAATTCTGAAAATAAAGTTCCTCGGCATTTGCCCAAGAATGTTGTAGACGATATCCTCCCAAAAATCTGCACACAAATGTTTTTAACAACACTATTCAAAATTTTCACATATGGAAGTAAGAAAGATACCCTTGAATAGGTCAATTGACAAACAATCTGTGATACATAATAACATAAATTTTATTCAGCAATAAGAAAGAATGACCTAGTTAAAAAAAAAAAAAAACTTTGAAAAATATTTTTTTTCCTTGAAGGATTTCCCTTTATTTAATTTAATTTTTTTATTATTATTTTTTCTCGTATATCTTTGTTGACCCTACAGTTCTCCCACCACTATATGACCCATGAACCATCACTGGCTTCGTTTGTGTTCATCCCTCCTCTGTTTTGCCTCCTGCCAGCCCCCTCCTTTGCTGGATGCCTCAGTTCTATGGTTAGCTTGCTGGTTTTGACTTTTTCTTGACCTTTTGTTTGGTTTCTCTGCCTTGCATATATAAGTAAGACCATCTGGTATTTACCATTTTCCTCCTGTCTAATTTCAGCTAGCATAATCCCTTTCAGCGCCACCCATGTTGCTGCAAACAGCATGAGTTTGTTCTTTTTGATTGTGGAGTAATATTCCATTGTATGAATATACCACAACTTTTTGATCCATTTGTCTGTTTTGGGGCATTTGGGTCATTTCCATGTGTTGGCTATTGTTGGCTAGTGCTGCAATGAACATAGGAGTGCAGGTTTCCTTTTGAATTAGAGTTTTTGTGTCCTTTGGGTAGATTCCTAGGAGTGAAATCCCTGGATCATATGGTGTTTAGTCCAGCTTTCCATAGTGGCTGGACCTGAAGACTTGGAAACATCTTAATTTCACATTGCTACATAAAATAAGTTGATATAAAAGCAGTTCATGTTGCACAACATCAGTTATATGACATTCTGGATAAGGGAAAACTATGGAGACAGCAAAAACTTGAGTGGTCTGGAGGCTTGGGGGGGAGAAAAAAAAGGATAAATGTAACTCGGCAGATTTTCTAGGGCAGGGAGTGATTTTTTGTGATACTGTAATGGCAGATACATGTGATGATACATTTGGCAAAACTCATGGAACGCACAACAGGAATGTAAATTTGTAGGCTATGGATATGAATTAATAATAATAGCTCATCAGTTTTAACAAAGGCACAACACGTAATGTTAATATTAGTAATAGGAGAAACTGTGGGGTGGGGCGAGAGGGTATATGGAACTCTCTGAATTTCACTCATATTTTTCCATAAACCCAAAAGTGTACTGCAAACAGGGCCCATTAACTTAAAATAGGACATTAATGTCTTCTCTCACATAGTTGAACATCAAGTTTAACGTGTTACTCAGATGGAAGTCTCTAAGAAAGAATCCTTTCAAACTACAGGGAATGCTTTAACCAGCAGGCATAGGGAAGTCGACTTTACTGATTTTACCACCAGAAGCATGATGAGTATGGTCACTCTCGTGTCCCAAGTCCAGAGGGCTTTGTCCTCCATGAAAGAGAAGTGATGTTGGCGCCTTCAAATTTATCTCAGCTCTGTAGTCTCCACAATCATTTTAAAATAGATTGTCTCAAACACTAAAAACATAGGGAGGAAAATTTATCCAGGAGTCTTTACATATTGGTTACAATATGACACATCTCATCCTATTGACGATCATAACCCAGAAATAGGTGTATAGTCAGATCAATGCCCGCACCCTAAGTTTCAGGACCAGTTCAACATTTTCCAATGAGGTTCATTGACTTTCCTGGGTCTGAAAATTGTTTATGTGGTCATGGATGGGTTAATGATGTCCACTCCTTATTGTCATGTTTTTGTAATTATTTCAAAGAACTAACCATGTATTTCAGTGTCCTCATAATTAGCGAGGTAGAAGCACAATGCATAACAATATTTTCTCATGAAAATTCTGGTCTGTGCTCCAGCAATAAGATGGGATTTTGTGTGGTCATCAGCTTAAGCATTTCCTAAATATTTTATTGTGTAAAATATACATAACTAAAGTTTAACAAATTTTAAAGTGTAGTTCAGCAGCCATTAGTCATCCACAATGCCTAAAACCATCACAACGGGAAACTCCTTGGTGGCGCAAGGAGTTAAGAGTCACCACTTTGAAGCTATAGCCACAGCTACTGCAGCACGAGTTCGATGAGTTCGATCCCTGGCCAGGGAGCTACCCACATGGTGCAGCAGACCTCTCCTGTTGCACCCACTGCTCCCCTCAGCAGTGGATTTCAGTCAGTCTGCCTGTTCTGCTCCCTGCTCTGTCTCTGGTGAGTCCTCTCAACCCCTGCACCTCTGGCCTGTACCCTAGTTCGTGTATGCATAAATAAATAAATCTTAAACACACACACACACACACACACACACACACAAAGACATCACCACGATCCAGCTCCAGAACATCTTCATCCCAGACTGAAATTCTGGACCCATTGAATGATAACTCACCCTTCCACCCTCCCCTACTCCCTTATAAACACAGTTCTACTTTATGTCTCCATCAATTTGATTATTCTAGATACCCTTTTTCTCCTTAGTCTAGTTATATGTTTGCCAATATTGTTGACTTTTTTGGAAAATCAACTCTTAGTTGATTTTTTCCTATCCTCTATTTTTTTTTTTCTCTCTAGTCTTTTCTTCCTTCTGCTCACTTGGAGTTTGGCTTTTCTGCTTGTTCTAGTTCTTTAACCTATGAAGTGCTTTTGCTGATTTATGATTTTGTATTTAACTTGAGTTTACTGCTGTGAATTTCCTCCTTAGCGCTTCTTTTGCAGCTCTCCACTTGGGGATGTTGGGTTTTGTTTTGTGTTACTACAGCTGGTTTCCAGTGTTTGCATTGAAGTCCCTCTAGAGAACATTTCAATTCCATTTTATTTCTCAGTTCCAGAATCTTTTGTTTACTTTTTTATTCTTTTTATTTTTTGTGATATTTCCCTTTGTCCACAAATAATTTTTCTCATATTCTTTACTTATCTGTGTTATATTTGCACTCAATTGAGTTATTTGGTTCAGTTGAAGATGATTACTTGGATTCCTTGTAAGGAAATTCCTTGCAAGGAAAACAAATCTCTACTGCTCCAGGGGTGATTTCTGCATATTTCATTTGTTTCTTTGATTTTTCCACATTTTCTATTTCTTTGTATGCCTTGTGAACTTTGAGACTTGGGTTTTGGGGAAAAACAGCTACTTCTCCCAGTTAATGCCATTGATAGATTTCAGAAATGGTAAGGTAATCAGCAAGCAGCCCTGCTAGAAATTCTAGAGGAGTCACCTCTCAGCTTTGTCTGGGGTAAAATTTCTCTGAATGTGAGCATGTAATTTCTCAGTTAAAGAGATTTGCCTGTTTCTGAAGCTTGCAAACAACTGCTCTCCCTGGTGTTTGTGTGAGATACCACAGTCTCTCCACACCATGGGGAGTGCCCATCCCTACTTCTTCTCAGTGGCCCCAAAATGCAACATATTCTGTCTTCACATCATTGTTCTGAGAAACACTGAACATCCAACAAGACAGTCATCGCCCCAAAAGCCAGATGAAGTACTGAGGGTCCCTTCTCTTTCCCTCTGTGGGAAACTGGAAATTTTCTCCTTGTCATGCCAGACTGGGCTAGGGATCAGATGTAGAGCCCAGATAAAATGCTGCAAGTTTGTTTATCCACTTAATGTATCTCTTCTGGGCTCGGTGCTTGTCTGGAGAGCTGCCACCTCCCTGAAGCACCATTGCAATAGCCAAGCTATGGAAACAAGCCATGCGGGCACGGACAGACGAGGGGTTGAGAAGATGTGGTGTGCTTCTGTAATGGAAACTACTCAACAATACGTAAGGCGAACTTTTGCCAGCTCTGACAGCATGGATGGAAATGGATGGGAAAATGCTAAGAAAATGAGTCAGAAGGGGAAAAAATAGTACATGGTTTTACTTAGATGTGGAATATGAACAAACAATACAAAGGGTCAGTCAAAATTAAATGAATAACCCTACATTATCTGACTGCTGAATCAAGGATACCAGAGGGGTAGGAGGAAGCGGACCGAGACCGATGGACTATGGTGGGCACTGCAGGTGCCCTGGTGGCGGTGTGGTGGGCTGCCATACATCAGAATAGGTATGACCCTGTACCGCTGAATCACAGGCAGTGTTGTAAACCAACATTACTGCAATAAAATAAAAAATGATTTCTGCTATTTTCAAAAAGGGAACTCGGCCTATGTATTTTGTCTCCATGGACAAACAATAGCCTGGATGACCATTCTGACATGGTACTGGTGATGCACCTGAGTAATTTTCAATCTTCAGTAATACCTTCTCTTTTTTTGGAAAATTTCTTGAGTTTTATTGCACAAGTAAGCAATCCTTGAGAAAAATCCATTGCATGAAAAATGTACCTCCTTTATGGTGCCCTCTGCTTCTGCACTGCTCTGTTGAAGGCAGCCTTCACTTGAGCATTCCTCAGACTGTAGATGAGGGGGTTCAGCAATGGGTTGAAGAGGGTGTAAAACAGGGAAAGGATTTTCTTCTGCTCATCTCGGTGGCCATTGTCTGGGACCACGTACACCATGATGGCAATGCCAAAGTAGAAGCCAACCACACAGAGGTGGGAGGAGCAGGTGGAGAAGGCCTTTCTGCGGCCCTCCTTTGACTTGATCTTCAGGATGGCCAAAAGGATGCGCATGTAGGAGACCAGCATCAAGGAAAGGGGCCCGACCAAGACAAATGTACCAGAAGAAAGGACAAAAACTTTGTTGATCCAAGTGTCCCCACAGGCCACTTTGAGAACAGCTAGGATTTCACATAGGAAGTTGTTTACTTTCCTGATCCCACAGTAGGGCAATCTCAGAAAGAGAATTAGATTTCCCAAGGCCAGTGAAAACCCACAAGCCCAGGAGGTGATGGCCAGCACCTGGCACAGTCTCCAGCTCATGATGACCGTGTAGAGGAGAGGTTGGCAGATGGCCACGTACCTGTCATAGGACATCACCACCAAAATCAGGCACTCTGTGGAAGCAAAAGCCAAATACAAAAGCATTTGCATAGCGCATGTGACAAAGGAGATCGTTTTTTTGTGTTTCACTAGGTTTTCCAGTAATTTGGGTAAATTGCTAGAGGCATAGGAGATGTCAATGATGGCCAGATGAGAGAGGAAGAAGTACATGGGGGTGTGCAGTCTGACGTCCAGCCAGATGAGCCCCAAGATCATGCCATTTGCCAACAGGTTGGAGACATACAGCAGGGAGAAGACACAGCAGAGAAGCACTTCCATGTCTGCACTGAGCGGGAATCCCACCAGAATGAGTTCTGGGACCCCTGACTGGTTGCCCCCCATCCTTAATGACAGTTGGTTCCAGACTGAAACATGATAAAAAGGCAGAACTGGAGGTCAACGAAAATTGAAGTCTCTTGAATGTTGGTTAGTTAAAGCACAAACATAATGCCAGTTTATCCCTAAAATTTGTACCCTTTTTTTTTAATTTTTAAGATTTTTTTATGGAATTTTAAAGATTCTTTTCTTTTGGTAGTTTTTAAAAAATATTTTATTTTATATAATTCTTATATCTTTTTCATCTTTGCACAATGTATGCATTTTCATTTTTGTTATATTCCCTACGCAATTGCACCCCCCCCTTATTCTGACTCTAGTCCTTCCTTTCCCCGCCCCTCCCTTCCAGTGTGTCTCTGGTTTATAGTTGCTTTTTGATTTTGATTTTTACTTTGTATTGATGAGCCTTTTTCCTGGTCTCTTATTTAGGTTTTCTAAATTCCTGCTATGAGTGAGACCATCCGGTATTTTTCTTTTTCTTTCTGACTTATTTCGCTGAGCATGATCCCTTCCAGCGCCATCCATGTTGCTGCAAATTGCATGTGTTTATCTTTTTGATTGCTGAGTAATATTCCATGGTGTATATGGACCACATCTTCTTGATCCAGTCATCTATTTTTGGGCATTTGGGTTGTTTCCAAAGCTTAACTATTATAAACAGTGCTGCTATAAACTTAGGGGTGCAGATGCTCTTTGGAATTGATGTTTCTGTGTCCTTTGGGTAAATCCCTAGGAGTGGAATTGCTGGATCCTATGGAAGCTCTATGTTTAGTAGGTCCAGAAATCTCCACACAGCTCTCCATAGTGGTTGGACCAGTTTTGCACTCCCACCAGCAGTGCCGGAGAGTTCCTTTTTCTCCACATGCTCGTTGCTAGTATTTTTGTTGTTGCTAGTATTTTTAATATGTGCCATTCTCACTGCTGTAAGAAATTTGTACCCTTTTTTAATGAATAAGGATTTTCACTATCTACTCTTAGAATTCTTATCCAACCAGAAACTGTAATAACACGATTCTCCACTGTAAATACACCATTTTCTGCTTCTCTGCGCTGCCCCACCACACAATCCATCCTCATGTATTTAGCTCCACTAATATGAAATAGTTTTTAAGCCTTTCTTTTCCCTTTCTATTGATACCACAAAGAGTATGGATAAGTTGTTTTGTGTAATGTCCACTTGTAGCTTTGTCCTTGATTGCCGATGTTTTAGATCAGGTTATAAATATTGGTTGGATTGAATAAAGTATTCTTATGCTGTCATTAATGTGCAGATAATGCTTTGTTCCAATATGGTGATACCAGTGTCCATCTCTGGGCTAAGGTGATGAGTCTCAGTCTCCTGTGTTATAAAATCATGGATATATAACATTGAGGTAACTGCTTGCTTCTGTGTTAAGGTGGTGTTCTAGGCTCACCCTGTACATTACCCACTTCTTGTTGGAATCAGTAATTTCTAGAAATGATCAGGTTACTTTTTAGTAGAGACTCATATTTTCACAGCAATAACTGATTTATGTCATTGAATTTTTATAGCTGATATTTTCCCATGATAGTCAAATTTTTAATATCCTTTTTTAATTTGGAGAGCATGTAACTTGGAGCAGTGCACAAATTGTTAAGGGATGATGGATTCTTAAACTTTTTTTGTATAATCCTATTATATCTTTACTCCTGTTTTTTGCAGAGCCAAATTTATTTACTGAATTAACATTAGTATCTTAGAAAATGAGATCAATAATAAGTGGGAGTTTACTTTTAGGTAGAAATCTTATTCTTTAAATTGTATCTTATTCTTTAATTTGAATCTTATTCTTTAAATTGTTTTCTCTTTTTCTATATATTTAGAAATCACTAGTTCTAGGAAAATTTAGACTCATAAAGTTTCAACTGCCAGGTTCATTGCAAGAATAAAGAATAAGGGCCTCCCCAGTGGCACAGTGGTTGAACGCTGGGTTGCGAAGCTGCCCGCAGCCTCTGCAGCACCGGTTTGATCCCCGGCCCCTGAGAGAGGGTCCCACATGGCGCGACAGACCTTTCCTGCCGCCCGCTGCTCCCCTCAGCAGTGTACTGCGTCATTCTGCCTGTTCTGTTCCCGGCTCTGGCTCTGGTGAATTCCCTCGCCCTCCTGTGCTTCTGACTGTACCCAGTGCTTACATAAATAAATAAATAAATCTTAAAAAAAAAGTTCTAAAAAAAAAAGAATAAAGAATAAGCTCATATAAGGCTTTGAAACCAATTTCCAGAGATCTTAAAACAATATGGAATTCAAAAAGACTGAAAAAAGTGAAATGTTGGCAAAAGATATCATTGTCAATAATTTGTGCATTCAGTATTTCATTATCTACCATACATTTATTTTTATATGGGCTTTAAATAATAGAACAATATTGATGTTTCTTTCATTTAGAATTATATCACGTATGTTTTCTATATTAGTATATTTCTTTCCAAAATTTTTCATACACATGTAATATTATATTGAATATTTTAATTGTTTGTATATTATCTTTTAACTAGCCTCTGGGCAATGTACTCCCACACTGATACATTTTAAAAATATTCTTATGATTTTTATTCTTATGATAATTTCATGGACATTGAAATTCTCAGTCAAATTTATCCATCCATCCATCCATCCATCCACCCACCCACCCATTGATCTATCATCTATAACATCATTATCATTAAGCAAACTTGTCCTCTTAACTTTCAGCTTCCATCATACCACCTCTCAGATTTTAAGATTTTAATATAATTTAGACAATCCTGGGATCAATGAACTTCTTTTTTTTTTTTTTTAAAGATTTATTTATTTATTTATACAAGCATTGGGTACAGTCAGAAGCGCGGGAGGGTGAGAGAATTCACCAGAGCCAGAGCGGGGAGCAGAACAGGCAGAAGGACCGAAGTACACTGCTGAGGGGAGCAGCGGGCGGCAGGAGAGGTCTGCGCGCTATGTGGGACCCTCCTCCGGTGGCCGGGGAGCAGCTGGGGATCAAACTGGCTCTGGCAGCTTCCCAACCCAGAGCTCAACCGCTGTGCCACCGGGGAGGCCCTCAATGAACTTCTTTAGTGGGTACTTACTTCATATTAATTACCAAGAAAGAACAAGAACACTTAACGGAAAGTGAGACTTCATAAAAGTTAACAATAATCTGACTACAACGTACGTAGTTTCTTGTTACTGGGTTAAATTTGTCTCTTAGTTCAACGCTGACAACCTTGAGCTATTTAACTTCTGATACAATGGGGCTGATTAAGCTTCAGGACATATTAGCCTAGGTTTCCCCCATCCAGTGTCCAAATAACTCCATGAGAAAGTAGCTTTCATCCAAACACTCACTATTCTGGATTTCCTTCCCAGACATCATCTCACATATTAAGACTAACATTTACAAATATCTCATTAAGCTAAATATCTTTTTTTTTTTTGTAAATTCCAGTTTCTCAACCAAGAGCTACTCCTGTTTCCTAAGTGAACAACATCTGCATGACCTAAGTTCTACACACCCACGACACAGATATGCCTTTCCTCCCTCAGGCATCACAAGCTGAAGACTACTTTAATATATTCAACAAAACAGTTCAGAAATAAATTATTACACATCTGATATTTTTTCACTCATGATCAAACATATTTTCTACAAAGCTTACACATTCCCAGATAATATAAGACAAATATCTAAGACTATGTTGGATATGGTTTCAATTCATACTATTTTACTTGCTTTTAAGAGATGTCAGTAATGAAATTTTTCTGGAAATTACTAGCAGTAGTTACCACTTCCGTGCAGATTCACTCGTTATGGCTTCAGGTACAGCCAACTATGGTCACAAAATATGATTTGCTATAAGACATTGTGTGTGTGTGTGTGTGTGTGAAAGACAGACAGAGAGAGAGAGAGAGAGAGAGAGAGAGAGAGAGAGAGAAAGAACATTCACTTAACATATACTGGAGCATATTCCTACAATTGTTCTTTGTGTTCTTAGTTACTGTTGTTAATCTATTACTGGGCCTTCATCACAGGTGTGTGTGCAGGAAACACTGCACACTTCAGGTCAGCACTACCATGGTTTTAGGCATCACTGGGCATTTGGATCACATCCCTGGTGAGTGGCAGGAGACTCCTGCTGCAAGTCCCCGTGGAGACCGTCGGGTGTAGGTGAGCATGAATTCTGAACAGGCATTGACCAAACTGGAAAATTCACAAGGGTCCTTCAAAACACCAGTGACAGTTACTACCTCACTGTGTGAGCTGAAGGGGGACTAGACAGCCTGCAGCCTGAGGGGTCCTTCCTGGGGGTGTTTTGTGAGCCCACAACCTGTGACTGAGGAAAGGAAGGTGGGCGTCTGCTTGTTCTGTCTAGAACCATTAAAAGTTTAGATACAAGCCACTTACATATAATGCCTTTGTTTTTTGTAAAATGCACAATTTATTTTGGTTGGTTGACATCTAAAAAGCTCTACATACTTAAGGAATGTGGAGTTAAGTACACACCTGCACAACATCGCCATAATCTATGCCATAAACGTCACCACCATCTCCACAAACACCCACCAACAACATGGTCTTTTCTACTAGCAAATTAGAGTAGATGAATATGAAGAGAGCTTTAAGGCACCATTTCAATGCATATCTTAAGCCATAATAACAAAACATTTGCATTCTTACTATGAAGATCTGTGTAATCCTCAAGGTAAAATCAGAGAAAAGGTGATGCTGAAGCTAACTGTAATTTGTGTGAGCTGACTTGACTCCTTTCAGCAGACACAGAAGTCTTGTGGGCAGATGCTGTCACAGCCCTGTCTATGCAGCTTAGAATGTGAGTCTAGATGAGGCAGGCTCCCAACCCCGCTAGTGAAATGTTAAACAGGAACATATGATTCCACATGCCCACACATCAGGTCATATGTGGGCATTAACGACACTCTGTCCACACAGATCTGCAACTATCTTGAGGATTATAAACTTGAAAGAGATACCCCAAGTCACATGAACCAAACAATAAATTATTCCAGTTTCTGAGCTCAGGCTGCTTTATGGTCCCTCTTGATGAACTTCCATCATCACCTTCTATCTATTGATGAGGAAAAAAACTCTACTTCACTAGAGAAATTCACAATCGGACTTGAACATTTATGGTTGATTTCTTATTAATATCTGTGAATAGTCTATGCAATTTAAGAACAGTATTTCTATAGGGTACACTTGAATAATTATGAAGACATGGCCACATTACATTTGTAATGAAAATGGTATCACATAAATGAATTAATGTTTCATATCTGCTTTGAAGTAATACTTATCAGAGAGTTTCAAGGAATTACTTTGTCAAACACTTAGTTTGTAGAAAGAAAGTATCCTAAGAATGGACCGTGAAGCACATGCACAGCATTTTGAACGTCTGTAAAATATCAGCTAAGTAAGGCACCACTTGGAACGGGGTGTCCTTTTTGGATCTGGAATGAACACATTTGAGACACAGTCCTAGATTTCTGTTTCTATAAATATGATTGCTTTTGGAAGGGTTTAAATAAATTAATATTGAATTGACAATATAATTACTTTTTTTCTGCAACTACAGAATGCATATTATAGTTAGTGTAATGGGCAGGTCAGATGTTGATTTTTTGAGCTATTTTAGTGTCTGAAAAGAAACTGTAATCTTAATTTCCACTGCCATCATTTCATAGCACTTAAATATTTTTAAAAATCATAATGAAGATAGATTAAAATTTTTAAATGGTGCAGCACAGAAATAGAAACCTTATGATAGCCCAATTAAATTGTCCTTTTCCCAGAGATAATAATAGCTCAGAATCAAAGACTGGAGTGGTTGGGTATGCTCAGTTCTGCACCATGCACTCCAGTAACCCAACTAGGGAATTTTATGCTATTTCTCCAATTCTCGTCAATTATATTGACACTCATTCTACACTATTTGAGGCAGGACAGATATTTTCAAAAATACAACAACTTCTGAGTCTAATAATTATCAAGATTTTATGACAGCCTAGAAGAGTTTCAATAAATACTTTTGTTACAAACTTACCTCTTCCAGGTCTCAGTAAAAAAAAAAAAAATTTTTTCTTGAAATGGGTAGAAGAATTTCCTTTTTCCAGTAATGGGGGTTTCTCTATTATCTCTGTTAGGCAATAATACAGGGCTCTTCTATTGTCTTAGCCATTTTAGAGCCTTAACCAGAGGAAATGTTTGCATTTGAACCTTCTCACATTTCCAGATTCCTTCTCAAACAATAGAGTTGGGTTCTCTGAACCACCATCATAAACACATTGAAAGTGAAGACAAAAAATGCTGTCAGGAGATCAGATGATCCCTGCCACAGCTCAACAGACAGAAGTTTCCAGATTTGGGGTGGGAGTGGAATCTGCGGTTCTGTTCCATCTACCTCTAACACGAACTCCAGTCGGGAGGGACTCAGCACATATCACCCAGGAATTTTGTTCCTTTCCACGAAGCCTTGTTGGTTTCTGCTGCCACTATACTTACTTCAAGGACCTATCCTGAGAATGAGCTCAGTGCAAATAAATCTTTAGTGTATAATAAGATGTCAGCACTGCTTATTCCCCCAGAATCTATTGACCAATATATGTCTCTTAACAGAGGTGAGGGACATACTCTAACATACTGTAGCAGGCATAAGAGGAGAAATCTAGACTGAGGAGTATTTGCTGCAATTGTTGATGGTTTTGCAACAGATTGTGAAGCTCTAAAGTACATTTCTAGGAGTAAGGGTTAAGAACTGCAATTCCCAGAAGCATAATAAAACACACTTAGCTATATTTTTCTAACTCTGTAAGGTGGCAGGACAAAATCCCTGAAACTTCTCTCTGGAGGAGAGGCAAGCTTTTGCCCATATTCCTGGAGGAATATTCTGGGCCAGAGGCAGGTCACAAGTTGGCATTACTCTGTATCCACACAGATTTTCAAATGTCTCAAGGGTAGGGTCATAAACATGAGAGAGAAATCACAAACTAGAGGTGACAAACCTTTGAGATTATTTCAGTGTTGAGTTTATTCTATACTTTTAAGCTCCTCAGATTTCAATGAGAAGTTGTGGCAGATGTTTAGAGAAGGTTCCCATGAAACCTGTTTGAGCAAACCTGAGAAGAAAGACTCCCCCAAACAGGTGCATATTCTCTGAAGTAGGTCTGATCCTTGGAAATGAGGAAAGGTTATAATTTCCATAAAGATTTACTTGAGTCTCATTGTGTTTAGATACCATGCCAAATTCTTCCCATGAACTATACCTTCATCTAATCAATTTCATTTTCGTGATGTATAGATTCAATGTTAAGTACCTAAGCCAATATTTTTCTGTTTGTGATAAAGGGATCCTTGAGAATTTTTAAAAGTTCCCATAGGTAATTGTACAATAGATTATTTTATAATAATAAACTTTTCACACTTTCTCATTAGGGCCTGAGATCTTTCTGATGGATATGTGCACACTATATTTTAACAGATTGTATGCAGAAACAAATACACAATTCTAGCTATCTTCCAAGACAGTCATTCAAGAATTTTACAAAAATAGTAAACAACAACACTACTGTCTAGTTTTTTTTGTTTGTTTGTTTTAGGGTAGTTTTGTAAATATATATTACATATAACATCATTTTGTATTTTAATTTTTGAATGAATAAGAATAATTTTTACTGTCAAATTTAATTTGTATTTTTCCAGTTTTATTTAGATATTACTGACATACCAATATTGTATTTTTATGTGTACATGATTTCACATATGTATACACCATGAAAATGTACCACAAAGTAACTAACACATCCCTCACTTCACATAGGGAGTGTATGTGTGTGTGTGTGTTAACACTTAAAAGTTACTGTCACAAATTTCCAGTGAATAATACATCATTTTTTAAATAGTATTTTTGTTGCTATGATGCTGGTGTGGTGATGATGTTAATAATCATATATTATAAATGCTAATGCATTATTATTAAACATTGTCACTCACCATGCTGTATATTAGTTCTCCAAAACTTAGTCATCTAATAAGTGAAACTTTGTGCCCTTTGACCACCAAATGCCCAGCTCCCCACCCCTCTCTGCTGTCATCCAGACATCAACTCTGCCCCATCACTTTGACTACAAGTTTTCCTGATGTCTAAACAGAAAATTTCTATTTGGTATGATTTGGTAGATTCACTTTTTGGTTCTGAGGACACTTATTAATTTGTATAGAATATTGGGGGGCATCCCAGACCCTCAACAACTAGGCCTAACTGAACAAATGTACTTGACAAATGTTCCCTTGACCCACCAACCCTTTCTCCCTCTCCTGGGCTTTCCTGTCCTCAGAGACACAACAGAATTGAAATTGGGCCAGCACGTGAGAGGAAGAGCTTCGCACCTCTCCTTCTAAACCAAATTCTGGAATGATTCAGTTCAGTGAGGGAGGCAGTCCACCCCCGAGATGGCCCAAAGCAACCTGTTCTGTGCGAAGCCATTAGCTAAGTTGAGAACGCAGAGGGAAAGCTCTCTTCTGTACATCCCAAATGCACTAAAACCCCAAATCCATATTGAAATAGAATATTAGTGATTAATTTCACACAATTTACAACAAGTTAAACATGTTGCTCAGATGGAAGTCCCTAAGAAAGAGAATCCTTTCAAACTAAAGGAAATGCTTTCACCAGCAGGTGTAGAGAAGCCAGTGTTACTGATTTTACCACCAGAAACGTGTCACAAGTCCACAGGGCTTTGTCCTCCATGAGAGAGAAGCGATTTGGCTCCTTCAAAGTTATCTCACAGCTCTGTAGCCTCCACAATCATTTTAACACAAATTGGCTCAAACACTAAAAACATCAGAAGGAATATTCACCCAAGAGCCTTTACACATGGTTATAATATGCTCAACTTGACATACGGCCACAATCACAACCAGGTGTTCCTATGAAGTCAGACCAATGTCCCAACATCAAAGTTCTGGGACCATTTCTACATTTTCCAGTCAGATTAATTTATTTTAATAAATCATAACTTGAAATGTGTCTGACAATTGCATATTTAAAGATTGGTTTAAAGATTGCCTGCTTTTTTGTCATTCTTGATCAAAGTTTTTCTTTGCAATTATTTCAAAGGGAACTAATAGTTTCTTAATTGTGTATTTCAGCGACGTCACAATTAGTGAGGTAGAAAGCATGTTGCTTAGCAATCTGTTCTCTGTGAAAGTTCTGGTCTTGTGCTCCAGCCTGAGGGACTTCCATCACAAAAGATGGGAATTTGTGTGGCCATCAGCTAAATCATAGTCTAAATATTTTATTGTGGGAAATACACAGAACATAAAATTTTAACATTTTAAAAAAAGTTCTGTGGCAGAAAGTCATTCAGATTGTGTGTAACTATCCCCGGATCCATCTCTAGAAGGTGTTCATCCCAGGAAGCTCTGTACCCAAGAAGTGCAACTCTATATTCTTCCTTCTCCCTGCCACTTGTACCCACAATTTTATTTTATGGCAATGGATTGATTAACCTCAGTAATCTTTTTATTCTCTTATTCTTGTTATCAGTTTGCCAATGTTGTTGAATTTCTCAATTCAACAATTTGAATTCTTTTGCTTTTTCCTTTTTTTATCTATTGATTTTCTATTCTCATTTTTCTCTACTCTTTCATTCTTTTTTTAAATTTTATTTTTATATTCTGTATGCAATTATAATCCCCTTATTTTCACCCCAATCCCTCCTTTCCCTGCCCCCCAACCCCCATATTGTGTCTCTGGTTCATAGTTGTTTGTTGATTTTGATTTTTTCTTTCTTATAGTTATGCTTTTTCCTGGTCCCTTATTTAGGTTTTCTGGATTCCTGCTATGAGTGAGACCATCCGGTATTTTTCTATTTTTCTTTTTCTTTCTGGCTTATTTCGCTGAGCATGATCCCTTCCAGCGCCATCCATGTTGCTGCAAATTGCATGTGTTTATCTTTTTTGATTGCTGAGTAATATTCCATGGTGTATATGGACCACATCTTCTTGTCCAGTCATCTATTTTTGGGCATTTGGGTTGTTTCCAAAGCTTAGCTATTACTCTTTCATTCTTTCCTTCCTTCTTACTAACTTTGGGTTTGCTTTTTTTTTTTTCTGTTTATTTTTGTTCTAGTACATTGCATGTAAAGTGAGATTGTTGATTTGCAATACTTTTTTTTTGTCCAGAGTTAGCTGATGGGAGCTTCCCTCTTAATATTGATTTTCCTGCATCCCATTTTTGTTATGCGTGTTTGTTTTAAGTCTGTTACAGATCATCTATAGTTTCTGTTTTTGAAGCTTGGTAATGGATATATTAATTTGGTTATTTTATTTCTCATTTCTAGAATTTATATGATTATTTCAAAGGCTTATTTTTTAAATCTTTGTGATATTTTCCATTTGCCCATGAATCTTGTTTTTCATTTTTTCAGTTCGCTGTCATCTTTTATTAAATTCATTCAATTGATTATTTTGTATTGTCAGGTAACTCATCACTCTCATCTTCTTTAAGGGTTGTTTCTGCACATTTATTTTGTCCCTTTGATTTGGTCCATCTTTCTTCTTTCTTTGTATGTCTTATGATCTTTTTTTTAAAAAAGATTTATTTATTTATGGATACAAGACCTGGGGTACAGGCCAAAGGTATGGGGAGTGAGAGGATTCACCAGAGACAGAGTGGGGAACAGAACAGACAGAGTGACTAAAACACACTGCTAGGGGAGCAACAGGTGAGACAGCATAGGTCTGCTACACCATGGGGCAGCTCCCTGGCCGGGGATCGAAATGGTGCTGCAGTGGCTCGGACAGCCTCATAGGTTGCATCTTAACCCCTTGTGCCACCAGGGAGGCCATGTCTTATGATCTTGAGTTGATATCTGGGTTTTTGGAAAACAGCTACCTTTCCTAGTCTGTACCAGCTGATTTCAATAAGGGGGAGAATTCAACAACCATTCCTGTTAGTCTCGGGATTTCTTAATGATTTCTGAGGATGCAGTGTCTCTGAATGTGGACGTGTGTTTCCTCAGATAAAGGTTGACAGTCTCTTCTCTGTAGCCTGTCAACAATTGCCCTGCCTGTTGTGTTTGTGAGACACTAAAGTCTCTTCATACTTTCAAAACACTCGAAGTGCTTACTTTCCTTTATTCTTGGTTACCTGACCTGGTGTCTACACTGCCATTCACATCAGCATTATGAGAGGGAAGACAGAAAAATACTCATGATGGATAACGCCCCAAGAGCTGGAATATACACAGGTGGTCCACTCTTCCTATCCCCCCTTGAGTAAGAGCTGGGAGAATTTTCACCTGATTATACAAAGGGGTAAGAAAAAGTATGTAGAAAAAATGATTTTAGTAAGTATGTCGAGAGCACAGGTAAAATGCCTTGAGTTTGTCTACCCACTTACGGTGTCTCTTTGTGGCGTAGAGCTAGTTGGGGATGCTGCAATACGTTAACAAGTCTCTGGTCCTCACGAGGGCACTAGGCACATCTATTTTGGATCAATGAAGGAATGAGAGCTTGGGCTTCCTATTTTGCCATTTTGCTGATGATATTCTTGAATAAATCTCATCCACCAGTAAATGACATTTATGGGAAAATTGACTTGAGTTTTATTGCTCTAGCAAACACAACCTTGAGAAAAATCCACTGGAAGACTCTCCTACTCCCTTTATTCATAGTGCCTCTGCTTCTGCACTGCTCTGTTGAAGGCAGCCTTCACTTGGGCATTCCTCAGACTGTAGATGAGGGGGTTCAGCAATGGGTTGAAGAGGGTGTAAAACAGAGAAAGGATTTTCTTCTGCTCGTCTCGGTGGCCATTGTCTGGGACCACGTACACCATGATGCCTATGCCAAAGTAGAACCCAACTACACAGAGGTGGGAGGAGCAGGTGGAGAAGGCCTTTCTGCGGCCCTCCTTTGACTTGATCTTCAGGATGGTCAAGACGATGTGCATGTAGGAGACCAGCATCAAGGAAAGGGGCCCCACTATGATAAATGCAGCAGAAGAAAGGACAAAAACTTTGTTGATCCAAGTATCCCCACAGGCCACTTTGAGAACAGCTAGGATTTCACATAGGAAGTTGTTTACTTTCCTGATCCCACAGTAGGGCAATCTCAGAAAGAGAATTAGATTTCCCAAGGCCAGTGAAAACCCACAAGCCCAGGAGGTGATGGCCAGCACCGAGCACAGTCTCCAGCTCATGATGACCGTGTAGAGGAGAGGTTGGCAGATGGCCACGTACCTGTCATAGGACATCACCACCAAAATCAGGCACTCTGTGGAAGCAAAAGCCAAATACAAAAGCATCTGCATAGCACATGAGGCTAAGGAGATTGTTTTTTTGTGTTTCACCAGGTTTTCTAGCAGTTTGGGCAAATTGCTGGAAGCATAGGACATGTCAATGACAGCCAGATGAGAGAGGAAGAAGTACATGGGGGTGTGCAGTCTGACATCCAGCCAGATGAGCCCCAAGATCATGCCATTTGCCAACAGGTTGGAGACATACAGCAGGGAGAAGACACAGCAGAGAAGCACTTCCATGTCTGCACTGAGTGGGAATCCCACCAGGATGAGTTCTGGGACCCCTGACTGGTTGTCCCCCATCCTTAATGACAGTTGGTTCTGGACTGAAACATGATAAAAAGGTGGAAATGGAGGTTCAATGAAAATTGAAGTCTCTTGTATGTTGGTTAGAGTAAAGTACAGACATAATGCCAGTTTATCCCTAAAATTTGTACCCTTCTTTTAATGAATAAGGATTTTCACTATCTACTCTTAGAATTCTTATCCAACCAGAAACTGTAATAACACGATTCTCTACTGTAAATACACCATTTTCTGCTTCTCTGCGCTGCCCCACCACACAATCCATCCTCATGTATTTAGCTCCGCTAGTATGAAATAGTTACTAAGCCTTTCTTTTCCCTTTTCTATTGATACCACAAAGAGTATGGATAAGTTGTTTTGTGTAATGTCCACCTGTAGCTTTGTCCTTGATTGCCAATGTTTTAGATCAGGTTATAAATATTGGTTGGATTGAATAAAGTATTCTTATGCTGTCATTAATATGCAGATAATGCTTTGTTCCAATATGATGATACCAGAGTGGATCACTGGGCCAAGGTGATGAATCTCAGCCTCCTGTGTTATAAAATCATGGATATATAACATTGAGGTAACTGTTTGCTTCTGTGTTAAGGTGGTGTTCTAGGCTCACCCTGGACATTTCCCACTTCATGTTGGAATCAGTAATTTCTAGAAATGATCAGGTTACTTTTTAGTAGAGACTCATATTTTCAATGATTTATGTCATTGAATTTTTATAGCTGATATTTTCCCATGATGGTGAAATTTCTAATATCCTTCTTTAATTTGGAAAGCATGTAACTTGGGGCAGTGCGTAAATTATTAAGGCAATGATGGATTCTTAAACCTATTTGTATAATCCTACTACATCTTTATAGTAGATATAGTCTTACAGAGCCGATTTTATTTACTGAGTTAACATTAGTATCTTAGAAAATGAGATCAATAATAAGTGGGAGTTTATTTTAGGAAGAAAGATATTTATAATGCTAGACTCTTATTTTTTAATTGTTTTCTGTTTTTTCTATATATTTATAAATCACTAGTACTAGGCAAATTTAGACTCACAGATTAAATTTCAACTGCCAGGCTCATTGCAAGAATAAAGAATAAGCTCATGTAGGGTTTGAAATCAGGGATCTGGAAAAATGAAAATGAAATGTTGGCCAAAAAAATGAAATGAAAAAAATGAAATGTTGGCAAAAGATAATCATTATCAATAATTTGCACATACAGTATTCTATTATTTACCATATATTTATTTTTATATAGAAACAATTTTAAATAATAGAATATTGATGTTTCTTTCATTTAGAATTATATCACATACGTTTTCTATAATGTATCTCCAAAATTTTTCATAAACACATAATATTATATTGAATATTTTAATTGATTAAATATATTATCTTTTAGCTAGCTTCTGGACAATGTAATGCCACATTGATACATTTAAACATATGCTTTTACATATATTTTGTTTTATTCTTATGATTATTTCATGGACATGGAAATTCTCCGTTAAATCTGTGTATCCATCTATCCAGCCAGCCATCCATCTACCCATTTATCATCTATAACATCATTATCATTACCATCTTTTTATCCATCTAGAAATGAAATTAAAAAATATAGAAACACATGGGGGAAAGAATCTGCATTTTCACAACCACAAGTGTAATCTCAAGTTCTCCTTCCCTGTGAACTTGTCCTCTTAACCTTCAGGTTCTATGTTACTGCTGCTAAGGTTTTAATACAATTTAGTTGATCCTGAGGTTCAATGAACTTCTTTGGGTTGGTACTTATTTCATAGTAATTACTGAGAAAGAACAAGAACACCTATGGTAAATGCGACTTCATAAAACTTAAGAATAATCTGACTACAACATATGCAGTTTCTTATTACTGGTTTAAATCGGTCCTTTAGTACAACTCTTACTCCCGTGAGCTATTTACCCTCTGATCTAAGGGGGCTGACTAAGCTTCAGGGCATATTAGCCTAGGTTTCCACTATGCAGTGTCCGAATAACTCCATGGGGAAGTAGTTTTCATCCAAACACTCACTATCCTGGATTTCCTTTCTAGGTATCTTTTCACATATTAAGACTAACATATACAAATATCTCACTAAGCTAAATGTCTGGTTTTCTTATAAATTCCAGTTTGTCATCCAAGAGCTACTCCTGTTTCCTAGGTGAACAACATCTGTATGACCTAAGTTCTACACACCCACTAAACAGACATGCCTTTCCTCCCTCAGGCATCACAAGCTGAAGACTACTTTAATATATTCAATAAAACAGTTCAGAAATAAATTATTACACATCTGATTTTGTTTACTCATAATCAAAACATATTTTCTATAAAGCTTACACATTCCCAGATAATATAAGACAAATATCTAAGATCTATGATGGATATGGTTTCAATTCATACTATTTTACTTGCTTTTCAGCTCAAAAGAGATGTCAGTAATGGAATTTTTCTGGAAATTACTAGCAGTAATTTCCGTGCAGATTCACTCGTTATGGCTTCAGGTATGGTCACAAAATATGATTTGCTGTAAGACAGTGTGTGTGTGTTTGTGTGTGTGTGTGTGTGTGTGAGAGAGAGAGAGAGAGACAGAGAGAGAGAGAGAAAACATTCACTTAACATTTACTAGAGCATATTCCTACAATTGTTCTTTGTGTTCTTAGTTACTGTTGTTAATCTATTACTGGGCCTTCATCACAGGTGTGTGTGCAGGAAACACTGCACACTTCAGGTCAGCACTACCATGGTTTTAGGCATCACTGGGCATTTGGATCACATCCCTGGTGAGTGGCAGGAGACTCCTGCTGCAGGTCCCCGTGGAGACCGTCGGGTGTAGGTGAGCATGAATTCTGAACAGGTATTGACCAAACTGGAAAATGCACACGGGTCCTTCAAAACACCAGTGTGCTCACACAGGGCAGTCACTACCTCACTGTGTGAGCTGAAGGGGGACTAGACAGCAGGGAGCCTGAGGGGTCCTTCCCGGGGGTGTTTTGTGAGCCCACAACCTGTGACTGAGGAAAGGAAGGTGGGCGTCTGCTTGTTCCTGTCTAGAACTATTAAAAGTTTAGATACAAGCAACTTACATATAATGCCTTTGTTTTTTGTAAAATGCACAATTTATTTTGGTTGGTTGACATCTAAAAAGCTCTACATACTTAAGGAATGTGGAGTTAAGTACACACCTGCGTAACATCGCCATAGTCTATGTCATAAATGTCACCACCATCTCGACAAACACACACCAACAACATGATCTTTTCTACTAGCAAATTAGAGTAGATGAATATGAGGAGGGCTTTGAGGCACCATTTAATGCATACTTTAAGCCATTATTACAAAACATTTACATTCTCACTATGAAGATCTATGTTATCCCAAGATAAAATCAGAGACAAAGTGGGGCTGAAGCCAATTGTCATTGGTGTGAGCTGACGTGACTCCTTTCAGCAGACATATAAGTGTCGTGAGGGATGCTGTGACAGCCCTGTCTATAAGCTTAGTATGTGAGTCTAGATGAGGCAGTCTTCCAACCCCGCTAGTGAAATGTTAAGCAGGAACATATGATTTCACATGCACACACGTCAGGTCACATGTGGGCATTAATGGCAAACTGTCCACACAGATCTGCAAATATCTCAAGGATTATAACTTGAAAGAGATACCCCAAGTCACATGAAACAAACTATAAATTATCCAGTCTCTCTCGGTAAACAGCCAAATCACCTTCTTTCTTTAGCAAGACAAAAATTCTATTTTACCAGAGAAATTTCATTTGGACAGCTTTAGTTGAGATCTTATTAATATCTGTGAATAGTCTATGTAACTTAAGAGCAGTATTTCTATAGGGTATACTTGAATAATTATGAAGATATGGCCACATTACATTTGTAGTGAAAATGGTATCACATAAATAAATTAATGTTTCATATCTGCTTTGAAGTAATACTCATCAGAGAGTTTCAAGGAATTACTTTGTCAAACACTTAGTTTATAGAAAGAAAGTATCCTAAGAATGGGCCTTGAACCACATGCACAGCATTTTGAATGTCTGTAAAATATCAGCTAAGTAAGGCACCACTTGGAAGGCAGTGTCCCTTTTGGATCTTGGGATGAACACATTTGACACACAGTCCTAGATTCCTGTTTCTAGAAATATGATTGCTTTTGGAAGGGTTTAAATAAATTAATATTGAATTGACAATATAATTACTTTTTTTCTGCAACTACAGAATGCAATTGAGTTTGTGTAATGGGCAGGTCAGATGTTGATTTTCTGAGCTATTTTAGTGTCTGAAAAAGAAACTGTAATCTTAATTTCCATTGCCATCATTTCATAGCACTTAAATATTTTTAAAAACCGTAATAAAGATATATTAAAATTTTTAAGTAGTGCAGCACAGAAATAGAAACCTTATGATAGCCCAATTAAATTGTCCTTTTCCCAGAGATAATAATAGCTCAGAATCAAAGACTGGAGTGGTTGGGTATGCTCAATTCTGCACCATGCACTCCAGTAACCCAACTAGGGAATTTTATGCTATTTCTCCAACTCTCATCAATTATATTGACACTCATTCTACACTATTTGAGGCAGGACAGATATTTTCAAAAATACAACAACTTCTGAGTCTAATAATTATCAAGATTTTATGACAGCCTAGACGAGTTTCAATAAATAATTTTGTTACAACTTACCTCTCCACCGTCGCAGTAAAAAATAAAAGATTTTCTTGAAATGGGCAGAGGAATTTCCTTTTTTAGTAATGGGGGTTTCTCTATTATCTCTGCTAGGCAATAATACAGGACTCTTCTATTGTCTTAGACATTTTAGAGCTTTATCCAGAGAAAATGTTTGCATTTGAACCTCCCACATTTCCAGATTCCTTCTCAAACAATGGAGTTGGGTTCTCTGAACCACCATCATAAACACATTAGAAGTGAAGACAAAAAATGCTGTCAGGAGATCAGATGATCCCTGCCACAGCTCAACGGACAGAAATTTCCAGATTTGGGGTGGGAGTGGAATCTGGGGTTCTGTTCCATCTACCTCTAACATGAACTCCAGTCGGGAGGGACTCAGCACATATCACCCAGGAATTTCATTCCTCTCCACGAAGCCTTGTTGGTTTCTGCTGCCACCATATTTACTTCAAGGACCTATCCTGAGAATGAGCTCAGTGCAAATAAATCTTTAGTGTATAATAAGATGTCAGCACTGCTTATTCCCCCAGAATCTATTTTGACCAATATATATCTCTTCAGAGGTGAGGGACATACTCTAAGATACTGCAGCAGGCATCAGAGGAGAAATCTAGACTGAGGAGTATTTGCTGCAATTGCTGATGGTTTTGCAAGAGATTGTGAAGCTCTAAAGTACATTTCTAAGAGTAAGGGTTAAGAACTGCAATTCCCAGAAAGATAATAAAACACACTTAGCTATATTTTTCTAGCTCTCTGTAAGGTGGGAGGACAAGAGTCCCTGAAACTTCTCTCTGGAGGAGAGGAAAGCTTTTGTCCATATTCCTGGAGGAATATTCTGAGCCAGAGGCAGGTCACAAGTTGGCATTACTCTGTATCCACACAGATTTTCAAATGTCTCAAGGGTAGGGTCATAAACATGAGAGAGAAATCACAAACTAGAGGTGACAAATCTTTGAGATTATTTCAGTGTTGAGTTATTTCTATGTGTTAGGCTCATTTCTATGAGAAGCTGTGGCTCTTAGATGTTTAGAGAAGGTTCCCATGAAACCTGTTTGAACAAACCTAAGAAGAAAGACTCCCCCAAACAGGTGCATATTCCTGAAGAGGGTGTGATCCATGCAAATGAGGAAAGGTTATAATTTCCATAAAGATTTACTTGGGCCTCATTGTGTTTAGATACCATGCCAAATTCTTCCCATGAACTATATCTTCATCTAATCAATTTCATTTTTGTGATACATAGATTCACTGTTAAGTACCTAAGCCAATATTTTTCTCTTTGTGATAAAGGGATCCTTGAGAATTTTTAAAAGTTCCCATATTGTACAATAGATTGTTTTATAATAATAAACTTTTCACACTTTCTCATTAGGGTCTGATAGCTTTCTGATAGATAAGTGCACACTGTATTTTAACAGATTGTATGCAGAAACAAATACAAAATCTAGCTATCTTCCAAGACAGTCATTCAAGAATTTTACAAAACATAGTAAACAATGCTGCTGTTTAGTTTTTTTGGTTGTTTTAGGGTAGTTTTGTAAACATATTATATATAATATCATTGTATATTTTTATTTTTGAATGAATAAAAATAATCTTTACTGTTCAAATTTAATTTGTTTTTTTTCCAGCCTTATTTGGATATTACTGACATAGACCAATATTGTATTTTTATATATACAACATGATTTCACATATGTATACACCATGAAAATGTACCACAATCACAGTCAAAGTCACTAACACATCCATCACTTCACACAGTGTGTGTGTGTGTGTGTGTGTGTGGAGGGGGGAGTAATATTTAAAAATTACTGTCACAAATTTCCAGTGAATAATACATCACTTTTTAAAAAGTATTTTTGTTGCTATGATGCTGGTATGGTGATGATGTTTATAATCATATATTATAAATGCTAATACATTATTATTAAACAATGTCACTCACCATACTGTATATTAGTTCTCCAAAACTCAGTCATCTAATAAGTGAAACTTTGTGCCCTTTGACCACCAAATGCCCAGCTCCCCACCCCTCTCTGCTGTCATCCAGACATCGACTCTGCCCCATCAATTTTACTGCATGTTTTCCTGATATCTAAACAGAAAATTTCTATTTGGTATGATTTGGTAGATTTACTTTTTTGGTTCTGAGGACCAAATTTGTTTAGAATTTGTATAGAAATTTTGTACAGAAAAGTTCGTATAGAAAAATTGGGGGGCATCCCAGCCTTGATAGTTTATACCTTAATTCAGTTGTTGTATTTCTCAGTTCTAGAATTTATAGGATTATTTCAAAGGTTTATATTTTATCTTTGTGATATTTTCTGTTTGTCCATGAATCATGCTTCTCATTTTTTCAGTTCTCTGTCATCTTTTATTAAATTCATTCAGTTGATTATTTCATATTATTTATCAGGTAACTCATCACTCTGATCTTTAAGGGTTGTTTCTGGGCATTTATTTTGTTCCTTGATTGGTCCATATTTCTTATTTCTTTGTATGCCTTATGATCTTCAGTTGAGATCTGAGTTTTTGGAAAACAGCTACCTCTCCCAGTCCATACCAGCTGATTTCAAACAGGGGAATAATTCATCAACCATTCCTGTTAGTCCTGGGATTTCTTAATGATTTCTGAGGTTGCAGTGCCTCTGAATGTGGACATGTGTTTCCTCAGATAAAGGTTGACAGTCTCTTCTCTGTAACCTGTCTCTCCATACTTCTAAAATGCTCAAGAGCTCACTTTCCTTTATTCTCGATTACCTGACCTGGTGTCTACACTGCCTTTCATATCAGCATTATGAGAGGTAAGACAGAAAAATCCTCATGATGGACATCGCCCCAAGAGCTGGAATATACACAGGTGGTCCACTCATCCTTTTCCCACATGAGGAAGAGCTGGGAGAATTTTCATCTGATATTGCAACAGGGTAAGAAAAAGTATGTAGAAAAAAAAGGTTTTAGTAAGTATGTCAAGAGCACAGGTAAAATGCCTTGAGTTTATCTACACACTTCTGGTGTCTCTTCGTGGCGTAGAGCTAGTTGGGGATGCTGCAATATGTTAACAAGTCTGGTCCTCACGAGGGCACTGGGCACATCTATTTTGGATGCATGAAAGAATAAGAGCTTGGGCTTCCTATTTTGCCATTTTGCTGATGATATTCTTGGATAAATCTCATCCTCCTATAAATGACATTTATGGGAAAATTGACTTGAGTTTTATTGCTCTAGCAAACACATCCTTGAGAAAAATCCACTGGAAGACTATCCTACTCCCTTTATCATAGTGCCTCTGCTTCTGCACTGCTCTGTTGAAGGCAGCCTTCACTTGGGCATTCCTCAGACTGTAGATGAGGGGGTTCAGCAATGGGTTGAAGAGGGTGTAAAACAGGGAAAGGATTTTTTTCTGCTCGTCTTGGTGACCATTGTCTGGGATCACATAAAACATCATGGCAATGCCAAAGTAGATCCCAACCACACAGAGGTGGGAGGAGCAGGTGGAGAAAGCCTTTTTGCGGCCCTCCTTTGACTTGATCTTCATGATGGCCAAGAGGATGCACATGTAGGAGACCAGCATCAAGGAAAGGGGCCCCACTAAGATAAACACTGCAGCTACAAAGAGGAAACTTTTGTTTATCCAAGTATCCCCACAGGCCACTTTGAGCAGAGCTAGGAGTTCACAAAAGAATTGGTTAATCTCCTGGAGTCCACAGTAGGGAACCCTCAGAAAAAGAATTAGATTTCCTAAGGCCAGCAAAATGCCACAAGTCCAGGAGGTGATGGCCAGCACCGAGCACAGTCTCCAGCTCATTATGACTGTGTAGTGGAGAGGATGGCAGATGGCCACGTACCTGTCATAGGACATCACCACCAAACTCAGGCACTCTGTTGCAGCAAAAGTCAAATACAAAAACATCTGCATAGTGCATGTGACAAAGGAGATGGTCTTTCTGTGTTTCACCAGGTTTTCTAGCAGTTTGGGCAAATTGCTGGAAGCATAGGACATGTCAAGGATGGCCAGATGAGAGAGGAAGAAGTACATGGGGGTGTGCAGTCTGACATCCAGCCAGATGAGCCCCCAAGATCATGCCATTTGCTAGCAGGTTGGAGACATACAGCAGGGAGAAGACACAGCAGAGAAGCACTTCCATGTCTGCACTGAGCGGGAATCCCACCAGGATGAGTTCTGGGACCCCTGACTGGTTGTCCCCCATCCTTAATGATGTTTGGTCCAGGACTGAAACATGATGAAATAACCAGAGCTGTAGGGTAATGAAACCTGGAGTTATTTTCCTTACATTGTACTCAAAGAAAACTTGTATGTTCATCTCTATTTGAGCAATTTTCCCGGTGTTTTCCTTTTAACTTTTATTAAAAATTAAACTTTCATATATTATCAAGAATCATAAACAATGCCACTATATATTTCACCAAATTGATTTTTTATCTTTGTTTCATCATCTCTATTTCTTTTTGTATACACATATACAATTTTTTTTAAAGATTTATTTATTTATTTATACAAGCACTGGGTACAGTCAGAAGCATGGGAGGGTAAGAGAATTCACCAGAGTCAGAGCAGAGAGCAGAACAGGCAGACTGATGAAGTACACTGCTGAGGGGAGCAGCGGGCAGCAGAAGAGGTCTGCGCCATGTGGGACCCTCACCTGGTGGCCGGGTTCGAACTGGTGCTGCAGAGGCTGAGGGCAGCTTCGCAACCCAGCGCTCAACCGCTGGTGCCACGGGGGAGGCCCTACATATAAATTTTTGAAGCCCCTAAGTGCTTGGTGAAGTGTTTGGTTATTCCTAAACCTTTTATAACATTTTTTCAACAAGGATATTTATAATCTAGTCTTAGAATTATTAACATATCGGGAACTGTAACACTAACGTTATTCTCTATTGTAATGCATCATTTTCTATTTCTCTGGTCCATAATGCAATCCAATGTCATATATAAAAACATGATATTTATAGATTGAAATAATGACTAGATTGAAGTGGTTACTAGTCTTTTTCTGCCTTCGTATTGATATTATGGCAAGGACAGACCAGTTGGTTCATGTAATGTCCATCTAGTTACTTTTCCCACTGATTCCCCATGCTTTAGTCAGGTTTCAATTTTTTTGGTTGTACTAAAAACAGCGTTTCTGTGCTGTTATTAATATGCAGATAATGTTTGTTCAGTATTGGGGATACTAATGTGGATCACTGGGCTTAGGTGGTGTCTTCCTACCAGGTGCCATAAAATTACGAATATATAACTTCTAGGTACTTGTTAATTCTTATGTCATTATTCTAGGCTCACTCTGTACATACCCACTTCAGCTGGGAATTGGTTATTTCCATAAAAGTCAGGTTATTTAAGTAAAAAGTCATATTTTCAAAGCAATATCTGAATTTATTGGATTTTTAATAACCAGTATTTTCCCTATGATTGTCAAATTTCTAATATCCTCCTTTCATTGGTAGAACATATAATTTTGGAAAGTACAGAGAATGTTATGGGAATGAGGAATTCTTAAGTTTACTAGTTTTAATCCTACCACATCTTTAGTACTCCTTTACATCTTTACTGAGATCTATGATGTATATAGTTTTGTTTCATTCTTTTTGACTTTCTTTCATGCTTAAAATAGAAATTAGCCATAAAAATACTGTGGAATTGGGGCATCCCTGGTGGTGCAGGCAGTTGAGCACAGTGCTGTGAAGCTGTCCGCAGCCTCTGCAGCGCGGATTCGATCCCGGCCGGCCAGCAAGGGTCCCACATGGCGAGCAGACCTCTCCTGTCTCGCCCGCTGCTCCCCTCAGCAGTGTATTTCAGTAGATCTGCCTGTTCTACTCCCCACTCTGTCTCTGGTGAATCCTCTCACCCTCCCACACATCTGGCCTGTACCCTGGTACTTGTATAAATAAATAAATCTTTAAAAAAAGAGAGATTAAAGATTTAATTAAAAAATACTGTGGAATTATGGGCAGCTGGCCCTCCTTATGTAAAGATTCATGGTTTGTGGTTTCATATACAGTCAACTTTGGTCAGAAAATATAATTTTCTAGAAGACACTGTGTGTGTGTGTAAGAAAGAGAGAAAATTCACTTAACACTTACTAGAGCATATTCCTACAATTGTTCTTTGTGTTCTTAGTCCTGTTGTTAATCTATTACTGGGCATTCATGACAGGTGTGTGTGCAGGAAACACTGCATGCTTCGGGTCAGCACTACCGTGGTTTTAGGCATCACTGGGCACTTGGATCACATCCCTGGTGAGTGGCAGGAGACTCCCTACTACAGGTCCCCATGGAGACTGTCGGGAGTAGGTGAGCATGAATTCTGAACAGGCATTGACCGAAATGGGAAATGCACAAGGGTCCTTTAAAACACCAGTGTGCTCACACAGGGCAGCCACTACCTCACTGTGTGAGCTGAAGGGGGACTAGACAGCAGGGAGCCTGAGGGGTCCTTCCTGGGGGTGTTTTGTGAGCCCACAACCTGTGACTGTGGAAAGGAAGGTGGGCGTTTGCTTGTTCCTGTCTAGAACCACTAAAAGTTTAGGTACAAGCAACTTACATATAATGCCTTTGTTTTTTTGTAAAATATATGATTTATTTTGGCTGGTTGACATCTAAAAAGCTCTACATACTTAAGGAATGTGGAGTTAAGTACACACCTGAGCAACCATCATCATCTATGGCATAAACATCTCCACAAATTTCCTACCAACACCACGATATTTTCTACTATAGGGAATTACAGTAGATGAATATGAGAGCTTTCAGCATCCAATTAAATGCATATCATAAACCACAATATCTGAAAAGTTTGCATTCTCACTATAAAGACTTGTGTAATGCCAAGATAAACTCAGAGATGGGGTGGGGGGCGAAGCCAATTGTCATTTGTGTGAGCTGACGTAACTCCTTTCAGCAGACATAGAAGTCTTGTGAGGATGCTGACACAGGCATGTCTATGCAGCCTAGAATGTGGGTCTAGATGAGGCAGACTCCCAACCCATTTGTGAAATGTTAAGCAGGAACATACAATTTCACACATCAGGTCATATGCCAGCATTATGACAGTCTGTCCACACAGATCTTCAAATATCTCAAGGATTATAAATTTGAAAGAGATACCCCAAGTCACATGAACCAAACTATAAATTATTCTAGTTTTTGAGCTCAGATTGCTCTACAGTCCCTTTCCATGGACATGCATCATCACCTTCTTACGGAGCAAGATAAAAATTCTACTTTACTAATTTCACAATTGGACTTGAACATTTATGGTTGATTCCTGATTAATATCTATAAATTTAAGATCGATCCTATTTAAGATCATTGTTTCTATAGGGTACACTTGAATAAATATGAAGACATGGCCACATTATATCTGTAGTGGGAATGGTATCACATAAATGACTTAAAACCTGCTTTGAAGTGATACTTATAAGAATGTTTCAGGGAATCAGTTTACTGAAAATTTAGTTTATGGAAAAGAAAGTATCCTAAGTAAGAGCCTTGAAGCACGTGCTCAGCATTTTGAATGTTTGCAAAGTTATCAGGCTAAGAAAGGCAGGGCTTGGAGATGTGTATCCCTTCAGGAACTTTGGAATGAACACATTTGAGAGACAGTCCCTGACTCCCGTTTCTATACATATTATTGCTTCTGGAAAGTTATATGAGTGCAGTGGTAGTTATTCAGTTTTGCTACAACTACAGAAACAGTATGATATTGTGTGAAATGGGTATGGTTGTGTGTATTTTTTAAGTTAGTCATTTTAGTGTCTGAATAATAAACTCTGTAATCTTCATTTCCATTATGATCATTTTCATTTCATTGAAATATTTTAAAAAATAATTTAAAGAGGTAGATTAAGTCTATTAGAGAATACAGCATGGATAGAAGAATACTTTATGACAGCCTCAATAAAATTTCCATTTTCTAGTTAGAAACAATAAAATAATAGTTCAGAAAATACAAGTTTCAATGTGAGTATGTGTAACTCTCCATTTCTCAGGATGGTAATGAAACGAGGGAGCTAGATGTGATTTCTCCAGCTGCAGACAGCAGAATTGGCTCTCATCCTACCTTATTTTTAATAGGACAGATACTTGCACAAACACAACAAATTCTGATCTAGAAATTATCAAGATTGAAGGACACCTTGAAAAGCTTCAATAAGAAACAATTATGTGACAAACTTACCTCTGCAGTGTTTCACCAGGGAAAAGACTATTGTAACTGGTACTAGAATTTTCTTTTCCAGTAACAGAGGTTACTCGACCCTCTCTTTTAGGCAATATAAAGTCTTTCTTTTCTTTTGACCATATCGGAAGCTTATCTAGAAAAAATGCCAGATTCCTCCTCAAACCCAACGCAGCTGGGTGTCTGCACCACCTCCACTCAGCCGCACTGGGGAGTGATGACAAGAATGGCAAAGACAACAGAAGCTCCACCACATCTCAACAGCTAGAGCGTTCTAGAGCTGGAGCATGGATGGGACTGGGTGTCCACCCCATTTATCTTCAATCACACTTGATTCAGGGGGGACTCATGATATTTCACCCAGGAATGCCATTCCTCTCCACAAAGCCATGCTGGTTTCTGCTGAAGCCCTGTGTTACCTCAGCTACCTGTGCTAAAAGTCACCTCCGCACCAGCAAATCTTGTTACATAAGCAGCATTGGCTCTTCCTCAGGAAACTATTTTGACTAAGATAAGAGTCTTCAGAGGTGAGGGACATACTCTAAGATACTGTGGCAGGCGTCAGAAGAGAAATCTAGACTGAGGCGCATTTGCTACAATTGATGATATTTTTGCAACAATTATGAAGTTCTAAAGTACATTTCTAAGAGTAAGGGTTAAGAACTGCAATTCCCAAAAGGATAATAAGACACACTTAGCTATATTTTTCTAACTCTCTGTAAGGTGGCAGGACAATATCCCTGAAACTTCTCTCTGGAGGAGAGGAAAGCTTTTGCCCATATTCCTGGAGGAATATTCTGGGCCAGAGGCAGGTCACAAGTTGGCATTACTCTGTATCCACACAGATTTTCAAATGTCTCAAGGGTAAGCATCATAAACATGAGAGAGAAGTCACAAACTAGAGGTAACAAACCTTTGAGATTATTTCAGTGTTGAGTTTATTCTATACTTCAGCCGCCTCAAATTTCTATGAGAAGATGTGGCTGTTAGAGGTTTAGAGAAGGTTCCCATGAAGCCTGTTTGAGCAAACCTAATAAGGAAGAGACTCCCCAAAATAGGTGCATATTCTCTGAAGTAGGGTCTGATCGATGCACATGAGGAAAGGTTATAGTGTACATATCAGCTACCACTGACTTCTCATTATGTCTAGACAACATTCAAATACTGCATATGCCTTAATGAAATCACTGTTGACTTAGTGATATGAGATTTAAATAAACTAAGTAGAAATTTCTTTCTTGATAAAGGGGACTATGAGAATTTTGGAAAATTTCTGTTATCTAATCTGTTCAAAATTAGATTTATCAACAACTAAAATATTGTAAGTTTTTCACCCCTATTTTCTCACTAGGAGTTGGTGCAGTTTTTCAAAAGTTACAATATACATACTTTATATTTTAACACTTGTATGCAGAAGCAAATAAAAAAATTCTACTTATTTTCAAAGACAGACATTCAAGCATTTTGCTAAACTAGAATGCAGTGCTACTATTTCACTTTTTGCTTTAGGGCAGTTATTTAAAACATCTTTTACATGTGTTATCAGATAATGGGACTTTTATTTTTGAATGAAGTAATAATTTTTTAAAGTTCTATTCTAATTTCCTTTCTCCAGTTTTATTTAGGTATTATTGATATATATATATATATTATATACTTATATGTAAAACATAATGATTTCATTGTGAAGTACCGGTCAGGGGGACTAACTTATCAATCATTTCACTTAAACATTGTTTGTGTGTGTGCCTAGTAATGCTTACAACCTACTCTCACAAATTTTAAGTGTATAATACATCACTTTTTAAAAGTATTTTTGTTGAGGTGATGCTTGATGCTGATGATATTAATAATCATATATTCTAAATGTTAATACACCATGCTGTATACACCATGCTGTATATTAGTTCTCCAAAACTTAGTCATCTAATAAGTGAAATTTTGGGCCCTTTGACCACCAAATGCCCAGCTCCCCACCCCTCTCTGCTGTCATCCAGACATCGACTCTGCTCCATCAATTTGACTGCAAGCTTTCCTGATGTCTAAACAGAAAATTTCTATTTGGTATGATTTGGTAGAGTCACTTTTTTGGTTCTGAGGTCCAAATTTGTATAGAAATTTTGTATAGAAAAATTTGTATAGAAAAATTGGGCATCCCAGACCCTCAACAACTAGACCTAACTGAATAAATATACTTGACAAATGCTCCCCTGACCCACCAACTCTCTCTCCCTCTCCTGGGCTTCCCTGTCCCCAGAGACACAACAGAATTGAAATTGGGCCAGCACGTGAGAGGAAGAGCTTCGCACCTCTCCTTCTAAACCAAATTCTGGAATGATTCAGTTCAGTGAGGGAGGCGTGTCCACCACCAAGATGGCCCAAAGCAGCATGTTCTGTGTGAAGCCATTAGCCAAGTTGAGGACGCAGAGGGAAAGCTCTCTTCTGTACATCCCAAATGCACTAAAATCATAATCCATTTATTAAAATAGAACATTAATGACTTATTTCACACAATTTACATCAAGTTAAATGTGTTACTCAGATGGAAGTCCATAAGAAAGAGAATCCTTTCAAACTAAAGGAAATGCTTTCACCAGCAGGTGTAGAGAAGCCAGCATTACTGATTTTACCACCAGAAGCGTGATGAGAAGGTCACTGTCATGTCACAAGTCCAGAGGGCTTTGTCCTCCATGAGAGAGAGTGATGTTGGCTCCTTCAAAGTTGTCTCACAGCTCTGTAGTCTCCACAATCTTTTTAACATAGATTGACCCAAACACTAAAAATACTGGAGGAATATTTACCAACAGTCTTTACATATTGGTTAGAATATGACCAAGTTCATCACATAGGCAATGACGTAACCCAGGAATAAGTGTCACGTCTGATCAATGCCCCAAATCCTAGGTTCTGGGACCCTTCGAAATTTTCCAATGAGGTTCATTTTCTATTTCCTATCATAACTTGAAATATGTCTGAGAATTGTTTTTATGGTCACAGGTAGATTGAATACGTCCACTCCTTATTGTCATTTGCAATTATTTCAAAGAGAATTTTAGAGTTTCTTAATCAAGTATTTCAGTATCCTCACAATTAGCGCAGTAGAAGCACAATGCATAACAATATTTACACTATGAAAATTCTGTTCTTGTGCTCCAGCTTGAGTGACTTTTCATTATGCTTTTCATCAGAATAAGAAAACAGAATTTTTGTAGTCATCAGCTAAAGCATTTCCTAAATATATTTTTGTGCAAACACATATAACAAAATTTTATTTTTTTTATTTTTTGTAAATTTTTTTTTTTGCATAGAAGTGCTGGGGTTTGGTCCAGAAGTGTGTATGTGTGAGGGTGTGAGGGGATTCACAAGAGACAGGGTGGGGAGCAGAGCAGGTAGATCTACTGAGATACACTGCCAAGGGGAGCAGCAGGCGAGACAGAAGTGGTCTGCTGCGCCATGTTGTTTAGCTCCCTGGCCAGGGATCAAACTCAGGCCATAGTGATAATAGTGAGACTTAACCCATAGGCCACCAGGGAGGTCCACATAACCAAATTTTAATTTTTTAAAATATGGTGGCATTGCATCATTCCAATATGTACAAACATCACCACTATCCGTCTCAGAACGCTTTCATCCCAGAGGCTCTGTACCCTTTAAACGATAACTCACCATCCCTCCCTCGACCAGTCAATTTCTAGCAACCAAATTACTCTTCACGGCTGGGAATGTGATCATCACAGCGATCACTTTTTTTTCTTAGTCTAGCCTTGTGTTTGCCAATATTGTTCAATTTTTCAGAAAATCAACTCTTAGTTACCTATTTTCATAATGCTTTTCTATCTGTTTTCTCTCTACTCTTAACATTTATTCTTTCTTTCCTTCTCTGAATTGGGGTTTGGTTTTCCTGCTTTTCCTAGGACATTAAGTGTAAAGTGAGGTTGTTGATTTGCATCTTTCTTCTTTTGTTGGTAAGAGTTGCTGCTGTAAATTTCCCTCAGTACTGATTTTCTTACACCCCATTTCTTTGGCTACACATAGTTTCTAGTTTTCCTTTGTGCCCCTATGGTGAATATTTTAATTCAGTTGTTCTATTTCTCAGCTCCAGACTTTGTCAGGTTATTTTTAAAAGTTTTTGAAAGCATTCTTATGATATTTTCCTTTTGTCCATGAATCATTTTCCTTAATTTTTTTTCAGTTCTCAGTCATCTCATATTGAATTCATTGAAATGATTATTTCATATTCTTTGCCAGGTAATTCATCACTCTGCTCTTTAAGCTTGTTTCTGGGCATTTACTTTGTTCCTTTGATTTGGTCCATCTTTCATATTTCTTTGTGTGTCTTATGATCTTGAGTTGAGATTTTGGTTGTTAGGAAAACAGCTACTTCTCCAGTCTATACCTACTGATTTGAAAAAGGGAGAGAATTCAGCAACCATTTTGTCAGTTTTGGGATTTCTTAACACTGCCTTCTGAGAATGGAGCATCTCATTTTCTCAGCTAATTAGGTTTGAATGCCACTACTTTGAAGCCTTCACCCCACTCTGCCTGTTGCTTTTGTGAGATACTAAAGTCTCTCTATACTTTCATAAAGCTGGCATGCTCACGTGTCTTTGAATTTAGTGACTTGGTGACACTGCTTTTCACATCAGCATTATGAGAGAGGGAAGACAGAAAACATCCAGAGGACAGACATCACCCCAAGAGCCGGAACACACACAAGTCATCCACTCTTCCTTTTGCCACTTGAGGGAGAGCTGAGAGGATTTTCCTCTGATTGTGCAGTAGGGCCAGGTAAGGTATGTAAAGAGCACAGGTAAAATGCCATGAGTTTGTCTATCCAATGACTGTGTCTCTTTGTGCCTTACTCTTGGTCTGGGTGCTGCAATTCTGAGCCACTTTATGGTATTCTCACAAGGGCAATTTATTATATAAATAGTTCAGCTCCAAGAAGGAATGAGAGCTCGGGGATTCTTATTTTGCCATTTTGCTGATGATATTCTTGGATAATTCCCATTCTTTATAATGACTTTTATGGGCTGAATTTATGGGAGTTTAATTGCTGTAGCAAACACATGCTTGAGAAAAATTCAGGGAGGGAAAATTCCACCCTCATTTATTCATAGTGTCTCTGCTTCTGCACCGCTCTATTGAAGGCAGCCTTCACTTGAGCATTCCTCAGACTGTAGATGAGGGGGTTTAGCAATGGGTTGAAGAGGGTATAAAACAGGGAAAGGACTTTCTTCTGCTCATCTTGGTGGCCATTGTCTGGGACCAAGTACATTGTCATGGCAATGCCAAAGTACAACCCAACCACACAGAGGTGGGACGAGCAGGTGGAGAAGGCCTTTCTGCGGCCCTCCTTTGACTTGATCTTCAGGATGGCCAAGACGATGCGCATGTAGGAGAACAGCATCAAGGAAAGGGGCCCCACTAAGATAAATGCACCAGAAGAAAGGATCAAAACTTTGTTAATCCAAGTGTCCCCACAGGCCACTTTGAGGAGAGCTAGGAGTTCACAAAAGAAGTGGTTCACCTCCTGGGACCCACAGTAGGGAAATCTTAGAAAGAGAATTAGATGTAGTAGGGCCACAGAAAAGCCACATGGCCAACAAGTGATGGCCAGCACCGAGCACAGTCTCCAGTTCATGATGACCGTGTAGTGGAGAGGATGGCAGATGGCCACGTACCTGTCATAGGACATCACCACCAAAATCAGGCACTCTGTGGAAGCAAAAGCCAAATACAAATACATCTGCATAGCGCATGTGGCAAAGGAGATCGTTTTTTTGTGTTTCACCAGGTTTTCCAGAAATTTGGGCAAACTGCCAGAAGAATAGGACATGTCAATGACAGCCAGATGAGAAAGGAAGAAGTACATGGGGGTGTGGAGTCTGACGTCCAGCCAGATGAGCCCCAAGATCATGCCATTTGCCAGCAGGTTGGAGGCATACAGTAGGGAGAAGACACAGAAGAGAAGCACTTCCATGTCTGCACTGAGCGGGAATCCCACCAGGATGAGTTCTGGGACCCCTGACTGATTGTCCCCCATCCTTAATGGCAGTAGCTCCAGGAGTGAAATGTGATAGAAAGGCCAGATCTGGAGGGCAATGAAAACTGGTTATTTGTCTTTAAATTAGCTCAGAGGAAGCATACGTGTTTCTCCCTACCTGACTGCAACTTTGCTAGTGTTTCTTTGATTGCTTTTAATTTTTATGATGAGGTAATTAAACTTTCAGATAAATATCAGAATTATAGAGAATACTATATAGGTATTTCACCACCTTCTTTATTCATCTTTGTTACATTTTTATTTCTTTGTACATATGCTTTCTTGAACCAACAAAGAATGAAGTACAGACATTATGTCAGTTCACCCCTCAAATTTTATATCTTTCAAGTACAAGGATGCTCACTACTCTTAGAAATATTATCAAATCAGAAACTCTAATACTCACATGATTCTTTACTTAAATACAACATTTTCTGCTTCTCTAGCTGATGGTGCCATCCAATAATATGTATTTGTTTCCCTTTCAATGAATCACTTGCTAAACCATTCTTTACCTTAATATTGATGTTATAAATCAATACACCATTGTTTTGTGTACTGCCCACCGTTATCATTTTTCTAAAATACCCATTTGTTCGATCAGTTTATAAAGTCTTGGTTGGGTTAAAAAAAATGTTCCTATGCTGATAGGCAGATAATGTGGTTTTTTTTCTTCCAATATTGGGGATACTAATGGTGATCACTGGGCTAAGTGGTATCTCCAAATCATGCGTGTTATAAAATTATGAATACCTAATTTTTAGGTCCGTTATTACTTCTGTTTTAGGTCACTATTGGACCTTAGACTTGCCCTCTACATTACCCAGTTAAGGTTGGAATCAGTGATTTCCATAAATGACCTGGTTCTTTTTAGTAACATATTTTTAAAGCAATAACTGATCTTATTAAATGTTTAACAAAATTTTCCCCACAATTGTCAAATTTCTAATATTCTCCTTTAATTTGGAGATAATTGCAGGAAGTACATAAGATGTTAAGGGGATGGTAAATTCTTAAACTTAGTGGTTTTATCCTACTACATTTTTACTGATATCCTTTGTGAAGCCAAATCTCTTTTAATAAATTAACATTAGTATCTATGAAAATGAGCTCAATAATATGTAGTAGTTAATTTTAAGAAATGTATATACACATCCATACCATCATCACAAGCCAAGAAAAATTTAAAATACACATCAACACAATAATAAATATAAAATGTTAAAATTTGATATGAGATTTTTCTCTCATGAGCAAAAGTTATTTTCTACATGACCAATACGTTTCCAGATAATATGACATAAATCTCTTAAGATCTATGATAGAAATTGTTTTAATTCATTCTTCTTATCTTTTATGCCTAAGATTGAAATTAACAGTAAAAAAAAAAAAAAACTCTGGAAATTACTGGCAGTAGTCACCACTTATGTGGAGATTCACTGTCCATCATTTTAGATACAGTCAACTCTGGTCACAAAATATGATTTTCTATCAGATATTTTGTGTTGAAAGGAAGAGGATGGGGGAGAGACGGAGGGAGAGAGAGAGAGAGAGAGAATATTGACAACAGTTTTTAGAGCATATTCCTACAATTGTTCTTTATGTTGTTAGTTATTATTGTTAATCTCTTATTTTCCCTAATAAGTAAAACTTCATGACAGGTGTGTGTGCAGGAAACACTGCACACTTTGGGTCAGCACTACCATGATTTTGGGCATCCACTGGGCACTTGGATCACATCCCTCGGCAGTGGCAGGAGACTCCTGCTGCAGGTCTCCGTGGAGACTGTCAGGAGTAGGTGAGCATGAATTCTGAACAGGCATTGACCAAACTGGGAAATGCATGAAGGTCCTTCAAAATACAAGTGTGCTCCCGCTGTGCAGTCACTATCTCACTGTGTGAGCCTAAAGGGCCGGGGTAGGGGCCTGTAGATTGCTGGGAGACTGAGGGCTCCTTCCTGGGGTCTGTTCTGTGTGCCCACAACTGTGGAAAGGAAGGTGAGAGTCTGCTTGTTCCTGTCTAGATGCCATTCAAAGATTAGATACAAACAACTTATGTATAATGCCTTTTTCTTGTAAAATACACAATTTATATAGGTTGGTTGACATCTAAAAAGCTCCACATATTTATTGACTGTGGAGTTAAGTACACATCTGCACAACATCACATAATCTGTGTCATAAATATCACCATCACCTCCACAAATTTCCTACCAACAACACGATTTTCTACTGCAGGGAATTAGAAGAGATAAATAGGAGGGAGGGCTTTGAGTTCCAATTAAATGCATATCATAAACTACAATAACAGAAAAGTTTACATTCTTACTATGAAATCTGTGTAATCCCAAGATAAAATCAGAGATGAGGGCGAAGCCAATTGTCATTTGTGTGAGCTGACATGACTCCTTTCAGCAGACACAGAAGTCTCGTGGGTGGATGCTGTCACAGCCCTGTCTATGCAGCTTAGAATGTGAGTCTAGAAGAGGCAGGCTCCCAACCCCGCTAGTGAAATGTTAAGCAGGAACATACGATTTCACATGCCCACACGTCAGGTCACATGTGGGTATTACGACACTCTGTCCACACAGATCTTCAAATATCTCAAGGATTATAAACTTGAAAGAGATACCCCAAGTCACATGAACCAAATTATAAATTATTCCAGTTTCTGAGCTCAGGCTGTTTGACAGTCTCCCTCAATGAACATCCATCATCACCTTCTATCTATCGATGAGGAAAAGAATTCTACTTCACCAGAGAAATTCACAATTGGACTTGGACATTTATGGTTGATTTCTTATTAGCATTTATGAATAATCTATGGAATTTAAGGACAGGGTTTCTATAGGGTACACTTGAATAAACATGAAGATATGGTCACATATCTGTAGTGGAAATAGTAACAAATGAATTAAAGGAATTGATGTCTCATACCTACTTTGAAATGATAGTTATAGAAAATTGCAGGGAATTACTTTATTGAAAATACAGTATATTGGAAAGAAAGTACCCTGAGAATGAACCTTGAAGCACATGCGCAGCATTCTGAATGTTTGTAAAATACCAACCTAAGGGAGACTCCACTTAAGAGGGGATATCCCTTTAGGCATTTTGGAACGAACACATTTGAGAGACAGTCCTAGATTTCTATTTCTATACACACAAATGCATTTGGAAGGGTTCATGTAAATGCACACTGCAGGGGAAAGTTATTAAATTTTTCTACAACTATAGAATGTATATCATAGTGTGTGGAATGGGTGTAGCCACATGTCAAATTTTTAGGTTAGTTGTTTTAGCGTCTAAATAATAAACTGTAATTTTCATTTCCATTACCATCCTTTCATTTCATTGAAATATTTATTTTTAAATAATAGTGAAGGTAGATTAAATCTATTAAGTAATGCAGCATGGAAATAGAAGAGAACATTTTGTTGACAGTCTCAATAAAAATCCATTTTCTAGTAGAGACAATAAAATAATAACTCAGAAGGAAAAGGTTTGAGCGGTGAGTGCTGTGTCCTCTCCTGCAGTCTGGTAACTGAACGAGGGTGCTAGAGGTGATTTCTGAAGCTGCAGTCAGCAGAACTGGTGTCCATTCTACCTTATTTTTCAATAGAACAGATATTTTACAAACCCAGCTTCTTAGTCTAATGATTATCAAGACTGGATGATACCTTGAAAAGTTTCAATAAGAAACAATTATGTGACAAACTTACCTCTGCAGTGTTTCAGCAGGGAAAAGACTATTGTAACGGGTACCAGAATTTTCTTTTCCAGTAACAGAGTTTACTCTACCCTCTCTTTTATGTAAGATCAAGCCCTTTTCTTTTGACCATATTGAAGGCTTATCCAGAAGAAATGCCTGCACCTGAAGCCACTCATTCTTCCAGATTCTTCCTCAAACCCTTCAGAGTTGGGTGTCTGCACAACCTCCACTCAGCCACACTGGGGAGTGATGATGCAAGAACTGCAAAGACACCAGAAGCTCCACCACATCTCTACAACTAGAGGGTTCTGAGGAGAGGATCTGGGTGTCCACCCCATTTATCTGCAAACACATTGGATTCAGGGGAGACTCACGATATTTCACCCAGGAATGCCATTCCTCTCCTCAAAGCCATGCTGGTTTCTGCTGCAGCCCTGTGTTACCTCAGCTACCTGTGCTGAAAGTCACCTCCCCACCAGCAAATCTTTTTACATAAGCATCACTGGCTATTCCTCAAGAATCTATTTTGACCAAGACAAGACCCTTCAGAGGTGAGGGACATACTCTAAAATACTGTTGCAGGATTCAGAGGATACATCTCAGACTGAGGAGAGTTTGTTACAACTCCTAATGGTTCTGCAACAGATTATGAAGCTCTAAATTACACTCCTAGAGGCAAAAATTTTATTTAGAATCAGTTAGGAACTGTAATTCCCAGAAGGATAATAAGACATAGTTAGTTATATTTATCTAACTCTCTGTAAGGTGGGAGGACAAGATCCCTGAAATGTCTCTCTGGAGGAGAGTAAAGGTTTTGCACATATTCCTGGAGGAATATTCTGGGCCAAAGTCAGGTTCCCTTGGCAACACACTGTATACACACAGATTTCCCAATGTCTCCAGGGTCACAAACACGAGAGAGAGGTCACAAATACTATGTACCAATCTTTGAAATTATTTCAGTTATATGAATTCATTCTGCACTCTGCCCCATGAATATCTGTGAGAACTTCTGGCTATTAGGCATTTTTAAAAGGTGGCCATGATACCTCATAGAGCAAATTGAGAAGGAAGAGAATCCTTCATACAAGGTGTATATTTCTCTGCAGGAGGATTTGTTAGTAAATCAGGAAATATCATAATTTCCATAAAGAGTTACTAATGAACCTTATTACATTTAGATAAGTATAAAATATATTATAGGAACTATATGCCTTAATCTAATCAATTTCATTATAGTGACATACAGACTCAATATCAAATAGATATTTGATGAAATGTCAAACATCAAATAGATATTTGATATTGGGAGTGATGATGCAAGAACTGCAAAGACACCAGAAGCTCCACCACATCTCTACTACTAGAGGCTTCTGGGGAGAGGATCTGGGTGTCTACTCCATTTATCTACAAACACATTGGATTCGGAGAGACTCACTATATTTCACCCAGGAATGCCATATATATATATATATATATATATATATATATATATATATATGGCATATATATCCCCTATATGAAGTCAATATTTCTCCCTCAGTGGTAAAGGGATCTTTGAGACTTTTTGAAAATTTCCATAGGTCAAAACTATATTCAAAAATCTAAAGTATTTTTTCACATTTATTCTCTCACTAGGGGCTGGTAGGGCTTTCCAAAGGATATGCATATTATATTTCAATGGGTTGTAGGCAGAAGCAAGTACAAAATCTAGCTCTTTTCCTATACCAACATTCAAGAATCTTGTAAATATAGAACACAATGTGCTATTTCATGTTTTTGTTTTGGGATAGTTATGTAAAACATATTTTACACATATTATCAAATAATGTAATTTTTATTTTTATATGAATTAGAATGTTTTTGAAGTTCAATCTTATTTTACTTTTTTCCAGCTCTAGGTGTTGTTAACATATAGCATTTTTTTTAAATACTTCTGTGTACAGCACAATGATTTCATGTATGTACGCATTGTATTGTTATAAATGGATTTTTTTTCCCTTTGACATCCTTTTGGGAAAAAAAAGTGAGATTTCAGAAGGCTGAGTGTAATGTTGACTACAATATAAGTAGTTTCTTGTTTACAAATCTGTCTTAGTGTACTTCCAGTCTAGAGTTATCTACATTCTAATCTAAAGGAAGTGATGATTTCATTGAATATTTGGTTGTTTTTACTTCCCAGGAACCAAATGGTTCCATTTGAAAGTGGCTTCCCTAACCACTACTATTCAGGATTTCCTTTGTAGACATCTTTTCAAATATTAAGACCAAAATGTATAAATGTCTCTTTGCCTTAAATCTATTGTTTTCTTAATTGCATTCCTACTTAATTCCGATTTTATTGTTTTCTAAAGTCCTATTGTATTATCCATACAGTCACACAGTTGAAGAATATTTTAATATAAGCATGTCCACAGCACTAAAATATAAAATGCTGCAAATGTTATAACTTTTTTCCTTTAAGGCCAATGTAAGTCTTCTACAGAGCTAACAACTTCCAAGGTTATGAGGAAAAAACTCTTAAGTTACATGATGAATGTAGTTCTATGCCTATGTCTTGGCTTTTCTTATCTATGGAAGTGATTAGTAAAGTAAGTATTCTGGAAGTTATTGTATATTCCTGGTGAAAATATAAGATTCAGGCAAATGATTATTCAGAAACTTGAACATATGGAATGGTCATTCAAAATATGAGTGTGGTCACACATTATCATTTTCACAACTCTAATTGTGTGAGTTTGAAGGGAGGCCTCAGAAAGCAGAAAGACTAGGGTTCCTCACTTAGGCAATACCCTTGTATGTCCACCAGCAGTGACCATAAAAAAGGTTAAAATATGCTTGTCTCTCTCTAAAAACCTTCAAGAGTCTATGTACACACAACTGATCAAGAGGGCCTTTTGATTTTAAAAATAGAACTTACTTTGGTAAAATTGACATATAAAATTTGTACCTATCTAATGTATACAACCTGATATGCTTGCGGGTAAGTATACATCCATGAAATAATCTCCATACTCTATATCATAAACATATCCATTACCTCCAAAAATGTCCTATCTCAAAAGGAGACTTTTTCTATTCTAGAGAATTACAGTGGATGGATATGAGGAGACTGTTCAGGCACCAATAAATACATAGGCTTAGACAATAATAAGAGTAAAGAGTTACATGCTCATGATGATCTGTGGAAAATCAAGATATAACAAAAAATGAGTTTGTGGTTGATACCAATAGTCATTTTTTTGAACTGAGATGACTATCTTACCTAGCTGTAAAAGTCCCATGACTAGGTAAAATGACATAAATATGTTTTGTGCCTCTTACAACAGTCACTAAAATTTTAGATGAAATAGTCAAGTATTGTGTATTAAATGTATTAATATAATTTATATTCTAAATGTAAACATCAATTAATTTAATATATATAAATATCAGGTCACATATTGGCATTATAATGTATTCTGATAGATTTCTATTATTTCATGGTCATGATAGGCGAGAGACAACAATAATGACAGTACTCCTAAAATTACCACCCCCCAAATTATTCAAGTTATATTCAAGTCTTCTCTATAGTCTCCCCTTCTATAAGCATCTTCTACCATCATTTCTATTGATCAATTAAAATATGAATTCTACTTTCCTAAAAATAGTTCACAAGTATAATTCAATCATTTGAAAATTGCTTTCTAGCAAAAATTATATGAATAATCCATTTCATTTGTATCAAGTATTTCCATAGGATATTCTTGAGTGAACTTGAAGATATGGAATGTACTGTATCTGTAGAAAAAAACTGCAACAAATAATGAGTATATTCTACCCAGTTAAAAAAAGTTAAAAGGAAATTTCTCTGTTGAAAATTAGTTTGTATAAAAGTAACCCAGCAAGGAAACTTGAAGGGACATGCAACAGCCCTTAGAACTTCTGCAAAAATATCAGCTTAAGGGAGACAGCAGCTCAGAGGGCAGGGGTAGAACTATGGCCTACACAGTTTTAGATTCCTGTGTTTCTATAAATGTAATTGTATATTGTATTGGAAGAGTTTATATATGTGTGCCATAACTTGGAAACTTTATTAAGTTTTGCTACAGTGAGTATTATCACATCTCTTGACTAGTTAACTGAGAGTCTGAAATTCTGTAATCTTCATTTCCATTACTATCATATTCATTTTAGTTGACTATTGACTGTTGATTAAATCTCTTCTTTTTTTTCTTAAAGATTTATTTATTTATTTATACAAGCACTGGGTATAGTCAGAAGCGCAGGAGGGTAAGAGAATTCACCAGAACCAGATAGGGGAGCAGAACAGGCAGACTGATGAAATACAATGCTGAGGGGAGCAGTGGGCGCAGCAGGAGAGGTCTGCCCACCATGTGGGACCCTCGCTGGTGGCCAGGGATCAAACTGGCACTGCAGAGGCTGTGGGCAGCTTCGCAGCCCAGCGCTCAACTGCTGTGCCACCAGGGGAGTCCCTGATTCAATCTCTTAAGTGATACAATGCTGAACTAGAGATGAAAATTTCACGATATTCTATGTAAAATTGCCTCTTTGCAATAAAGTTAGTAAAATAGCAGCAGCTTAGAAAATGAATGCTGGAGTGATCAGTGAGTGAGTTTTCAATAACTTTCCTCTTCCACTGTTTCAGCAATAAAAAGTTACCACTAGTGGTACTAGGATTTTCTTTCATAATTACGGAGGCTATTCTGTCATATCTTCACCTGTGTTAAATAACACAAGTTGTTCTATTTTTTAGCCTTATCCACTCATCCTTCCAGATTCCATGTCAAACAATATATTGGATTAATTTGAATGAGCAATATTCAATCGCATTGGAAATGAGAAAACTGCCAGAAATCAGAACCCCCTTCCCTGCCCACACACATTCACACAGCTTAGCAGACAGAAGCTTCCAGAAGTTAGGTAGGGGTAGAATCTGGATATCTGTTCCATCTACCTGTAACATTTACTTCAGTCAGAAAGGACTCTATATTTTACCCAGGAATATCATTCCTTTCCATAAAGTCCTGTTGATTTCTTCTGCTGCCCTATTGTAACTCAATTTGCATGTCTACTCACAATAAAAACAATTTTTTTAAAAAGAGAAGATCAGCACTAGATATTCTTCAGGAATTTACTTTGACTATAAAAAGACCCTTCAGAGGTGAAAGGGAGAAATAATGAAAATATTTCATGTAGAAGGATGGAAGATAAATCTCAGAATGAAGAAAATTTGCTACAACGGCTGATGGTTTTAAAACAGCTTATGAGACTAAATTATAGCTCTAGGACTAAAGGTTTTATTTAGAATCAGATAAGAACTATAATTCCCAGAAGGATAATTAAACATCATAACCTTCTACCTCCTTCTAGAGTATAAGGATTCTGTCTCATTTTCCCTTGAGAAATACTCTAAGCAAAATTCAGGCCACATATTGGCATTACACTGTCTCCACAAGATTTTCAAATATCTCAAAGTGTTATGAACCTGAGAGAGATATCACAAATTGGAGTACAATAATCTTTATAATTATTTCTATGTTCTAAATTCATGCTGCTCTATGATTCCCATAAATATACATGGGAAGCTGTGAATTGTAGAAGGTTAGAGAAGGTTCCATGGAACCTGCTAAGAAAAAGCTGAGTTGGAAATAGTCCCTCAAACCAAGGTGATCCATCACAGAAGCAGGGCTGATAGATGCAAATGTACGAGGATGGTAATATCCATAAACAGTTACTCATGAGCCCTTAAAATGTTTTAGAAAATACTTCAGTAGCTTGATATGAATATTTGATATGAATATTTCATATCAAATATGAAATTTTTCATTTCAGTAGCTTGATATGAATATTTTCATCTAATCATTATACTTTAGTGAAATACAAACTGTATTTTGAGTATACAGAGTCAGTATTTCTACATTTGTGATAATGGAACACTTGAGATCTTTTTAAAATAACTGTGAGGTCAATATTTTCTTTAAACCTAAAATATTAATTTTTAATCACACTTCTCCAGTCATTCAGGTCAGCAGGGTTTTCCAAAGTCCATAGCCACTGGGATATTTTAACACATTGGATGCAGATATAAAAGAAAAAATTATTTTCCAAAATACACATTCAAGAGTTTTTCAAAAATGTAAAACTGCCATGGCTATAATAAATAGTGCTATAATGAAGAAAGAGATAATAAATTACATTAAATTCAGCAATTTTGTACTCTTCAGCTAGATAGCTAGGAGTGGGATGGGCATTAGCTCAACATTCAATTCTCCACTGAAAACATACAGGTGAAAAAATCCTATTAAAAACAGTTCAACATCACTCAGCAGAAGGGAAATGCAATTCAATGGACAGTGATAAGCCACCTTACACCTGTAAGATTGGCTTATATTAAAAACAACAACAATAACAACAAATGATGGCAGGACTATTGAGAAAATGGAATCTTTGTATACTATGGTGGGAATGTAGACTGGTCCAGCAGCTATAGAAAGCAGTACAGAGGTGTCTGAAAATATTAAAAATAGATCTACCATATGACGCAATTCCAGTCCTAGATGAAATTTCATTTATTTCCCTTTCCCTTGGTGTTGAGTCCCCAAAGACATCCTTGAGGCCAATGTCATGGAGTGTTTATCTATGTATGTTTTCTTCTATATATTTTATGGCTTCAGGTCCTCCTTCCAAGTCTTTAACCCATTTTGAGCTTCCTATAATACGAGATCATGGTCTAGTTTCATTCTGTTGAGATGAAACAGTCCAATTTCCACAACACCATTTGATGAAGAGACTTTTCTTTCTCCATTGTATGCTCATTGATCTTGAGTTTCAGTATGCCAGCAAGCACATGTGAGCACTACCAACTACGTAAAATTCTACTCTCCTTCATGATGGCCTCTGTTTCTGCAATGCTCTCTTGAGGGCAGCCTTCACTTGCGCATTCCTCAGACTGTAAACAAGGGGGTTCAGCAATGGGTTGAAAAGGACATAAAAAAGGGTCAGGACTTTTTTCTGCTCATCTCGGTGACCATTATCTGGGACCAAGTAAATCATCATGGCAATGCCAAAGTAGAACCCAACCACACAGAGGTGGGAGGAGCAGGTGGAGAAAGCCTTTCTGCGGCCCTCCTTTGACTTGATCTTCAGGATGGCCAAGCTGATATGCATGTAAGAGATCATCATCAAGGAAAGGGGTCCAAGTAAGATAAATGAACCAGAAGAAAGGACAAAAACTTTGTTAATCCAAGTGTCCCCACAGGCCACTTTGAGGAGAGCCAGGATTTCACAGAAGATGAAATTCACCTCTGGGGACCCACAGTAGGGCAATCTCAGAAAGAAAATTAGATTTCCTAAGGCCAGTAAAAAGCCACCTACCCAGGAAGTGATGGCCAGCACTGTGCACAGTCTCCAGGTCATGATGACGGTGTAGTGGAGAGGTTGGCAGATGGCCACGTACCTGTCATAGGACATTGCCACCAAAATCATACACTCGGTACAAGAAAAAGTCAAATACAAAAATAACTGTGCAGTACATGAACCATAGGAGATTGTTTTTTTGTGTTTCATTAGATTTTCCATCAATTTGGGTAAATTGCTGGAAGAATAGGACATGTCAATGATGGCCAGATGAGAGAGGAAGAAGTACATGGGGGTGTGCAGTCTGACGTCCAGCCAGATGAGCCCCAAGATCATGCCATTTGCCAGCAGATTGGAGACATACAGCAGGGAGAAGACACAGAAGAGAAGCACTTCCATGTCTGCACTGAGTGGGAATCCCACCAGGATGAATTCAGGGAACCAAGACTGATTAACCCCCATCCTTATGGACAGTTTGTCTGAGATTGAAATGCAATACAAAGATCAGAGCTGGAGGGCAATGAAAACTAGAGTTATCAATCTTGAAACGAGCTCGGAGAAAGCATACATCCTTAGCTCTGCTTGACTGAGTATTTTCTTGGCTTTTTTTTTTCCATTTCATTATGAAGTAATTAGACTTTCAAATAAAAGAACTATAAGGAAGTGTACTGAATGCATATCACCAAGTTATTTATTCTTGTTTCTTTTTCCATCTCTATTCCCATGAGTGTATATACTTTTTGATGTTTCTATACACACATATCTTATATTTTATTAAACCATGTGAGTGCTGAAATAATGCCAACTTACTCTTACTTTGTTTTTTCAAACCATTCTATTCGCTATTCTATTCTCAGTATGATTATCCAATTTATAACATAAACATGATTCACTATTGTAAATATGTTAATTTTCTACACTTTGATCCAGGTTATAACCTCATATCAAATTTCTTTTCCAATCTAAGTATCCAAGAGCGAAAATCTTGAATGGTCACTGTTGGTTTTATACACACTCTCCCATTTTATGTCTTCGTTGATGAAGCATGTTGGAGCCAATAAAATAAATGTGACTTTGATTCACTTTGTTACTACTTGGACAGTATTACTTTGTCCCACTGTCCTCAAAGGTAAAATGGGTTGGTCGACCAATGTGGTTTCTCCAAAGATCTACACTGCAAAATCATTTATCCACACTCATATCACTACCTCCTGCTTCTATTTTAATGTGTCCTGTGCCAATCTAGTACTTACCCAGTACAGCATGGAATCAGTTAATTTCTCAACAGGTCTAATTCACATGGCGAATCATATTTTCAAAGCAATTGTCATATTTATCAAGAAGTTTAATCATGTATATTTTTATCAAGATTATTATCATTGTTCAAATATCATCATGAAATGAGAAGATATATCATTAGGTGTGCCAACAGTTCCAGGGATAGTGGATTCTTAAGATTCTTTAATCCTAATGCATCATTACACACATCTTTTGGAGAGACAAATCTAATTTACCAAATTAACATTAGGATTAGCCTATGTCTTTGATATTATACAGCATTTTGTTTGAAGGCAAATGTGTATTTATAATTTCAAATTCTTATGAATTATCTTTTTAAAATACATTACTGTTCTCTTTATATTCATATATGAGATTCTTTTACATTTTAAATTTATACATTCTAGTTTCAATGATCTCGTTCAATGTGTGGTTAATGTGGCACACACCTCATATGAGATTTTGACATTATGTTTTCAAAAATAAATTGCAAAACATGAAATTCAACAAAAGCCCTTAGAAATATTATTACATTACATAATATGTTGCATATGACTGATTTCCATATGACAAATGTTATAATTTTCAATAATTTCTATATGTAGTGTTCATTCTGTATTGTACTTTTATTTTCATACATAGAATTAGTAAAAATTTTATGAATAGCAGTTTTGTTTATTTCATTTAGAATCATATGTACATTTTTCATATCAAAAATTTCCTCACATATTGGTGAATACTGTTAATTTATATACTAACTTTGTATTGAGTTAGTACATTGCTTTCCACTAGGTTGCAGATAATGCAAAAGTGATTAAATGTCATGCGTTTATTTTTGTGTAACTTATATGAGTAAATTCCCAGATGGTATACAGTCAATCCTATTCTTTGTCTTTCTATATCCCCACTTTCTCCATCAGCACCTCCATCACCATCATCATTCTCAACCACATCCTCTTTTCTCTCTTTATAAAAACAAACAAGCAAAATCCAATGATAATTGTAACTACAGTAAATCACCTAGTGGGAAAGATCCCTAATTTACCAATCAAGGCTGTGTAACCTCAAGCTCATTTTCCTATGGGGTTTCCTACTTTAGCCTCTCGGTTTCTATCATTCTGTCACATTTGAACATTCTTTAATCAAACCTGAGAGAAAATTCACAACTTTCAGGTCATTGGTACCACTGCTTCATATTCAATATCAGGAAAATAAGAATACTCAATGGAACTTAATGACTTCACAAAGCTTAACTATGAACTGATCATAAAGTAAGTAGTTTCTCATTTACACGGCAAATACCAGGGTGCTGACAAGCTGGAGTTATCTACCCTCTAGTCTAAAGGAGCAGAGTACAACTTTATTTCTGCTGCCCATTTCCACAAGAGTCCGTGTAGGAGTAGCTGTCCCACCCTTACCATTCAGGATAGCCTCATAGACACCCTTTCACCCAGGAAGACCGAAAGATCCAAATACTCACATTGCAACATATCTGTCATTTTCCCCTCAATTCCAGTTTGTGGCCCCAGACTTATTTCTGTTTCCCAGGAAAATAATGCTGGGGACGATGAAAGGACTACACCAACCATTCTGAGGGATGTCTTTGCACACACTGTTGTTATGACTGAAGAACACTTTATGTTTTCAACAGCACAGCTCTGAGACACAAAATGTTGCATCCGACACGACTTTTATCCACAAGACCATTACAAGTTTTAGAGCTAACAAATTCCAGGATAATAGGTCAATCCCTTGAAGGGAGATGAATATAGAATAGTTCATAGGTCTTGAGATTCTTTCATGCTTATAAAGTAATATGAGAATATTCTGCAAATTATTATTTAACTTTGTGAAAATATCAAGTTTAATAAAAGCCGCTTCTGAAGTTTGAAAATGCATAAGGGTCCCTCAAAATATGACTGTGGTCACTAGTCTCACTGTGTGAGCCAGACAGGGGTGCTCAGAGGGCAGGACACTGAGGGCTCCACCCTGGAGTGTCCCTCTGTGTCCACAGATACCACAGGAACAGGTCACAGTCTGCTTGGTCCTCTCTAAATATCATTAAAAGACTTTAATATTTAACATTTTCTTGTAATATTTAAAATTGTTTAATATTTCATATTTCCCTTTAATATTAGGAAAGCTGACCTATAAAAAACTGTCGTATATTTAATCATATGAACTGACGAGCCTGGGGGTAACACACACCAGGACATCCTCACATAATCACTCATAACCAGCTCCATGCTCTCCCAGCTTCCTGTCACCAAGAGGGTCATTTTCTACTCTCCCTAGAATAGATAAACATGAGGAGGCCTGTGAGGCATGAATTAAATGAATAAGAACCGACAACAAAGAGAGTGAAAGGACTTACAAGTTTACTATAAGGATCCATATAATCCCAGGGTAAAATAAAACATGAGCTGGGTTTATAGCAAAGATAGTGTCTTTGAACTGAGATGACTCCTTTGAGTGGTTATCAATTCCTGTGCCTGGTTGCTATGTCTCTACGACAGTCACTGAAGTTCTAGGTGAAACAAGGCACTCAAGGAGCGTGTGCTAATGCACAATAATAAATTCTACATGTAAATAGAGATATGCACACATAGATACAGACAGAAATGGATAGATGCCATTTTGGCATTTCAAAAAGTCCACTAGATTTTCAAATATCTCCTGTTGTAACTGGCAGGGACAGCAACACAGCACACCTGCATTTACAAGCTCCTAAAATTATTCCACTTTTATGGACTGAAAGCTTTTCTTTCTAGTTCCTATCTATTGTCCAAGTTGTGTTTATAATTTACTAGGGGAAAAGCTCAGATATTAGAATTCAATGACTGAATATGACTTTCTGTCAGGAAATCTTGAAGTGATGATTATGACGGAGTTTCAGGGAAATTGCTTTGGTGATAAATTCCTTATTTGGAAAGTAAAATAAACTCATAAAGGCCCTTCAAGGCACATGCAAGGACACTTTTGAACATTTTCAAAATATTCACCTGAGGGAGGCATCAATTGGGAGGGCAGTGGCCACTTAGTAAGAATGTCAGAAAAAACTGGAGAACAGTCCTAGATTCTACAAACATGATTGTATTTTGAAGGTTTACATAGGTTTATATTAAGTTGGTAACATTTTTCAACAACTATAAAATCTACATGACAGAGGTGAAAGGGAATAATAATTGCCTCTTTTTGAGATTATTTACTAATGTCTGAGCAAACTAATCTTCTCCATTACCATTATATTCATTTTCTTTAAATGTTTGCAAAAATAATCATAATGGCAGATTAAAACTCCTAAGTCATGCAGCACAGGAACTGTGAAGAATGTCAAGATAGCCAACATAAAACGTCCCTTCCCAAGGGTCCTTACAATAGTAGTGGTTCAGCAATGAAGGTGTGTGGGTCAGTGAGGCCATTCAACCCCGCGGGGCTGGAACAGAAGCTGGGAGCTTATCTCTCTGCAGCTCTAATCAGCGGTATCAGTACTCACTGCATCCTGTGTTATTGTAGGACAATCTCATAAATATCTGTAATTTCTGGGTCTAATAATTATTAAGATTTGGTGATAACCTGGGGAAGTTTCAATAAGAAATATCTATGTGACAAACTTATGTCTTAAACTATTTCCAGAAGAAAAGAACTTCTCTGCTATGGTTACTAAAATTTTTCTTTCTAGTAACTGAGGTTACTCTAGCAATGTCCTATCTGTATTTGGCAATATAATGTTCTTTGATTCCTTTGGCCATTTCAGAGCCTTATCCAGAGGAAATGCTTTCATATGAGGCTTCTCATCCTTCCAGATACCCTCGCCAACAATATACAGGAATCATTTCAGACACACACACAACACCACACCCCTCAGGGGGCAGAGCTGGGTTAGGGGTGAGATCTGAGGATTTATTCCATTACTCTGTGCAGTCTCATCAGGGAGATCAGTATGTTTCACTAGGATGTCATTCCCTCTACAAAGGCATGTCGGGTTATTTAGCCACTCTGCTCTCTGTCAACTCCCTAGATTGAAAATCATCTCACATGAAAATAAATCAATATTTCATTAGGACATGGCACCTCTAAATCACATACAGTGGAGTAAAACAACATTACCTCAATAAAAAAAAATACAATAAAACAAGATGTCAGCACTAGATGTTGCTCAGGAACTTCCTTTCATCCAGATAAGACCCTTCAGAAGTTCAGGACATAGACAACGAAGACACTGTAGCAGGCACCTGAGGATAAATGTCATTGACAAGATTTGCTACAGCTGATAAAGGCTGTCAACAAAGCATGAAGCTCTAAATTATACCTCAAGGAGTAGAGTTTTATTTACAATCAACTAAAAACTACAATTCCCTGAAGGAAAATTTGACATGATTCTTTCTCCCTTCTTCTTCCTAAAGTAGAAACAGATCCCTGTCTCCTCTCTCTGGAGGAGATAGAGATTTTGCATGCTTTTCCCTTGAGGAATATTCTAGTAAGGCCACATACTGGCATCACAATGTGTCCATGCGGATTTTCAATGACTCAGGGCTATGAACCTGAGAGAGAAGTCACCTATCAGAGTGTACAAGTCTTTCAAATTATTTCAGTTTTTATTTTCTTGCTGCTTTATGATACTCATAAATATAGGTGAGAGGGTATGACTTTGAGAAGGTTAGAGAAGGTCCCCATGGAACCAGCTAAGGGAAAACTGAGTAGGAATTAGTCCTTCAAACCAAGGTGATCCGTCTCGGAAGCAGGGCTGATGAGGCAAATGAGCAAGGACTGTAATATCCATAAACAGCTACTCATGAGTCATCACAATGTTTTAGAAAAATACTTCAAATGCTTGATATGGACTATATGCTCCCATCTATTTATTATAATTTTAGTGATATATGGACTATATTCCAAGTAATGAAGTCAATATTACTTCATCTTTGATAATGGGACTCTTGAGATTTTTTGAAAGTGACTGTGAGGTCAATATTGTCATTAAAATCTCAAATATTAATTTTTAATCACACTTATCCCATGATTAGGGTCATGGAGTTTTCCTATAGTCTTCAGGATGTTTTAACAGATTGGATGCAGGTGTAAAAGCAAAATCCTATTTTCCAAGACCCACATTCAGAATTTCACAGAAACGTAAAACATAGCAGGATTTTCACTTTTTTGTCTTAGAGACTACAGCTATTTTAACAAATCTGTTACATATAGCCTCTCTAATGAGATATTTATTTTTCAATGGATCGAAAAATATTTTCAAGTGCCATTTTAGCTTCCTCTCTTCCATCTTTAGTTAGGTATTATTGACACACAATAATGTTTGTATATTTGAGGTGCACCATGATTTAATACACGTTTACACTGTGAAGTGATTGTCACAAAGTAATCAACACATGTATCATTTCACAAAGGTGTATTGTGTGAGTGTATGTAGGTATGCAGCAAACACTTGCAGTAGATGCTCAACAAATTTCCAGTATAGAATGTATCACGAAGAGCTAGCATCACCATGCTCTACGTTACATACCTGGCACTTGTGCACACTCCAACTAAAAATTTGTCCCCTTTGACCAACCAAAAATGCACACAATTTTGAACATTCAAAGCCCCTCCTCAACAAACTCAATAGATCATACCAAATAGTAACATTCTAATTTGAAATAGTAAGTAATCCTTCATCTTACAGTCCATTTATAAGAGATAAGATAATAAGAGATAATAATACAGTATTAGTCTTTTTTGTCTGGCTAATGTCACGTAGCATATGTCTTTCAGTTTAATCAGACTGTTGTAATTTAAACTATTTCCTTTATAACTGAAAAAATATACACTATACCATACCACTGTAGGAATATACTGGCATATAATATGAAGTGTTCTTTAATCATTCCCACCCTGTTGAACACTAAGGTTGTGTCCATATCTTGGCTGTGGAATGATGCTGCAATGAACATGGCAGGGAAGCTATCACTAAGGTACTAAGATAGCCTAAGATACACTTCTTTTGATGGCAGTTCTACTTGTTTTTAAGGAACCTCTATACTTCCTACATTTTGCATAATGGTGGTACCAATTTACATTCCCAACTAGGATGTATATGGATTCCCTTTTCTCCACACTTTGGGAAACACTTGTCTGTTGTCTTGTTGAAAAAAGCCATCCTCACAGGTGTCAGTGATTCTGCAATTCTGAGTTTTATTTCCCTGGTGGGAACTGAGATTGAGCAGCACATCATATACCTGCTGCCCATTTGTGCATCTTTTCAGGCCTTTTACCACTTGGAAACCAACCTGTTTCATTTTATGAGGTGAGTGGCAGGAGTTCTTTATACATTCTAGGTGTTAACCTCTTAACCTGTGATCTACAAATCCTTTCTCCCATTTCACACCTGTCATTTCAATCTGTTGATTGTTGTTTCATTTGAGAGGCATAACTTTTGAGTTTGATATAGTCCCCTATGTCTAATTTTGCATTTGTTTGCCTGTGCTTTCTCCGTCAGATTCAAGCGACTATGGACAAATGCAATGTCATGAAGGTTTTCCCCTGTTTTCTTCTAGGAATTTTATGACTTCACGTGTTCTATTTAGGTCTTTCATCCATGGTGAGTTAGGGATTCTGATTCCCCATCTTGTTGATGGTACTTAGATAACTATCCTCTTAAATGTGTCTCCATGGGGGAATTTCTGTTTCATTCCCTTTTATCGTATCAGCAACTTCACATTTTATAAAATTCAGTTACTTTTTATTGAAGCTACTTTGGTTTACAACACTGCATAGGACTTGGAGGTACAGGCGCTCTCCTCTTCAGATGGATGTTACTACAACATGTCCACCATCAAAGCACCCACAATCCTCCATCATAACCCATTGCCTCCCCCACTTTCCTTGGCTTTTTTACTATCTCCTGCTGATAGTCTCAATTCTACAGTATGATTCCTAGGGTTGGAATTGCCTTAGTTCTGTCAGTCCCTTTTTTATTTCTCTATGTTCTACATATGAGTGAAATCATCTATCAATACTATTTACCTTCTCCTTCTGACATATCTTACTCATCATCATATCCCCCACACAATTCCATCCTTTGTGACAAAGGGCAAGTGTTCATCTTCTTGGATAGTTGAGTGGTAACCGCAGCACATCTCTACCACACTTTTGAAAAACTGCTTAGTCAATGGGTTTTTAGGATGTTCCCATAACATGACTATAATAAATATTGCTATAATGAATAGGGGAGGAAATTCAGTCCTTAGAATCACTGATTTTGCATTGTGCAGATAGCTATCTAGACATGGGATGGACAAAGAACTAAAAAGACAATTCTCCACAGAAGACATACTTGGTTACAAACAACCACATTAAAAAATGTGTAACATCACTCATCACAAAGAAGATACAATGAAAAGGACAATGATAAGCCAACTTACACCTGTGAGAACAGCCTATATTAAAAAACACCAAACCAAAAATGTTGCAGGACTATTGAGAAACTGGAATTTTGTACACTGTTGGTGGCAATGTACATTGGTCCAACAGCTATGGAAATCAGTATGGAGGTTTCTAAAGATATTAAAAATAGATCTACAACATGATTCAGAAATTCCAATCCTAGCTGAAATTACTTTTATTTCCCTTGCCCTTAGTGTTGAGTCCCCAAACACAACCTTGAAGCCAATGGCATAGAATTCCAAGAATGTCTGCCTATGTATGTTTCCTTCTATATATTTTATGGTTTCAGGACTTCCATCAAATTCTTTAATCATTTTGAGTATGCTAAATGGAATGAGATAGCAGTCTAGTTTAATTTGTTGAGATGGAACTGTCCAATTTCCCCAATACCATTTGATGAAGAGACCTTTCTTTTTCCATTGCATGCTCTTTGATCTGAGTTTCAGTATGCCAGCAAGAACATATGTGAGCATTACCAACTGCATAAAATTCCACCCGCCTCATAACGTCCTCTGTGTCTGCAATACTCTCTTGAGGGCAGCCTTCACTTGAGCATTCCTCAGACTGTAAACAAGGGGGTTCAGCAATGGGTTGAAGAGGACATAAAAAAGGGTCAGGACTTTCTTCTGCTCATCTCGGTGACCATTGTCTGGGACTACGTAAATCATCATGGCAATGCCAAAATAGAACCCAACCACACAGAGGTGGGAGGAGCAGGTGGAGAAGGCCTTTCTGCGGCCCTCCTTTGACTTGATCTTCAGGATGGCCAAGACGATACGCATGTAAGAGACCATCATCAAGGAAAGGGGCCCCACTAGGATAAATGCACCAGAAAAAAGGACAAAAACTTTGTTAATCCAAGTGTCCCCACAGGCCATTTTGAGGAGAGCTTTGAGTTCACAGAAGATGGAATTCACCTCCTGGGACTCACAGAAGGGTAATCTCAGAAATAAAATTAGATTTCCTAAGGCCAGTAAAGAGCCACATATCCAGGACGTGATGGCCAGCATGACGCACACTCTCCAGGTCATGATGACTGTGTAGTGGAGAGGATGGCAGATGGCGACGTACCTGTCATAGGACATCACCACCAAAATCATGCACTCAGTACAACCGCAAGTCAAATACAAAAATAACTGTGCATTACATGTAACATAGGAGATCGTTTTTTTGTGTTTCATTAGATTTTCCAGCAATTTGGGTAAATTGCTGGAAGCGTAGGACATGTCAAGGACAGCCAGATGAGAGAGGAAGAAGTACATGGGGGTGTGCAGTCTGACATCCAGCCAGATGAGCCCCAAGATCATGCCATTTGCCAGCAGGTTGGATACATACAGCAGGGAGAAGACACAGCAGAGGAGAATTTCCTTCTGTGCACTGAGGTGGAATCCCACCAGGATGATTTCCGGGAACCATGACTGATTAACACCCATCTTTATGGACAGTTTGTCTGAGATTGAAGTGCAATATAAAGACCAGAGCTGGAGGGCAATGAAAACTGGAGTTATCAATCTTGAAGTGATCTTGGAGAAAGCATACATGCTTATCTCTGCTTGACTGAGTAGTTTCTTTGCTTTTTTTTTCCGATTTCATTATGAAGTAATTAGATTTTCAAATGAAATTAAGACCTATAAGCAAGAGTACTGGATGCATATCACCAAATTATTTATTCTTGTTTCTTTTTCCATCTCTTTTCCCATGAGTGTATATACTTTTTGATGTTTCTATACACATGTATCTTATATTTTATTCAACCATGTGAGTGCTGAAATAATGCCAACTTACCTTTACTTTGTTTTTTCAAGAACAATTCTATTTGCTAGTCTATTCTCAGTATGATTATCCAATTTATAACATAAACATGGTAAATATCTTAATTTTCTACACTTTGATCCAGGTTATAACCTCATATCAAATTTCATTTCTTTTCTAATCAAAGTACCCAAGAGCCAAAATTTTGAATGGTACACTTTTGGTTTTATACACTATCTCCCATTTTATATCTTCCTTGATGAAGCATGTTGGAGCCAATAACATAAATATGACTTTGATTCACTTCATTAACACTTGGATTACTTTGTCCCACTATCCTCAAAGGTAAAATGGGTTGGTCGACCATTGTGGTTTCTCCAAAGATCTACACTGCAAAATCATTTATCCACACTCGTATCACTACCTCCTGCTTCTACTTGAATGTGTCCTCCGCCAATCTAGTACTTACCCAGTTCAGCATGGAATCAGCTAATTTCTCAACAGGTCTAATTCACATGGCGAATCATGTTTTCAAAGAAATTGTCATATTTATCAAGAAGTTTAATCATGTATATTTTTATCAAGATTATTATCATTGTTCAAATATCATCATGAAATGAGAGGATATATCTTTAGGTGTGCCAACTGTTCGAGGGATAGTGGATTCTTAAGATTCTTTAATCCTAATGCATCATTACACACATCTTTTGGAGAGACAAATCTAATTTACCAAATTAACATTAGGATCAGCCTATGTCTTTGATATTATACAGCACTTTGTTTGAAGGCAAATGTGTATTTATAATTTCAAATTCTTATGAATTATCTTTTTAAGTATATTATTGTTCTCTTTATATTAATATAAGAGATACTTTTACATTTAAAAGTTACACATTCTAGTTTCAATAATCTTTTTCAAAGTGTGGGTAATGTGGCACATACTTCATAGGAGATTTTGACATTATGTTTTCAAAAATAAATTTCAAACATGAACTTCAACAAAAGCCTGAAGAGATATTATTACATTACATAATATGTTGTATATGACTGATTTCCATATGACAGACAGTGATAATTTTCAATAATTTCTATACACAGTGTTCATTCTGTATTGTACTTTTATTTTCATATATAGAATTGGTAAAAATTTTATGAATAGTAGTTTTATTTCATTTAGAATCATATGTACAATTTCATATCAAAATGTTTTCCTGACATATTGGTGAATACTGTTAATTTATATACTAACTTTTTATTGAGTCAGCACATTGCTTTCCACTAGGTTGTATATAATGCAAAAGTGATTAAATGTCATGTGTTTATTTTTGTGTAACTTATATGAGTAAATTCCCAGATGGTATATAGTCAATTCTATTCTTTGTCTTTCTATATCCCCTCTTTCTCCAACATCACCTCCATCACCATCACTATTCTCAACCACATCCTCTTTTCTCTCTTCATAAAAACAAACAAGCAAAATTCAATGATCATTGTAACTACAGTAAATCACCTAGTGGGAAAGATCCCTAATTTACCAATCAAGGCTGTGTAACCTCAAGCTCATTTTCCTATGGGGTTTTCTACTTTAGCCTCTCGGTTTCTATCATTCTGTCACATTTGAACATTTTTTAATCAAACCTGAGAGAAAATTCACAACTTTCAGGTCATTGGTACCACTGTTTCATATTCAATATCGAGAAAATAAGAACACTTAAGGGAACTTAATGACTTCACAAAGCTTACATATGAACTGATTATAAAATAAGCAGTTTCTCAGTTACACGTCAAATCCCAGGGTGCTGACAAGCTGGAGTTACCTACCCTCTAGTCTAAAGGAGCAGAGCACAACTTTATGGAGTGACTACCTGTATTTCTGCTGTCCATTTCCACAGGAGTCCGTGTAGGAGTAGCTGTCCCACCCTTACCATTCAGGATAGCCTCATAGACACCCTTTCACCCAGGAAGACCAAAAGATCCAAATACTCACATTGCAACAAACTATCGTTTTTCCCCCTCAATTCCAGTTTTGGCCCCAAAGTTATTTCTGTTTCCCAGGAAAATAACGCCGAGGATGATGTAAGGTCTACACCAAACATTCTGAGGGATGTCTTTGCATACACAGTTGTCACGACTAAAGAACATTTTATGTTTTCAACAGCACAGCTCTGAGATACAAAATGTTGCATCCAACATGACCTTTATCCACAAGGCCAATACAAGTTTTAGAGCTAACAAATTCCAAGATAATAGGTCAATCCCTTAAAGGGAGATGAATATAGAATAATTCATAGGTCTTGATATTCTTTCATGCTTATAAAGTAATATGAGAATAAATATTCTGTAAATTATTATTTAACTGTGAAAATATCAGGTTCAATAGAAGCTGCTTCTGAAATTTGAAAATGCATAAGGGTCTCTCAAAATACGACTGTGGTCACTAGTCTCACTATGTGATCCGGACGGGGGTGCTCAGAGGGCAGGACACTGAGGGCTCCACCCTGGAGTGGCCCTCTGTGTCCACAGATACCACAGGAAGGAGGTCACAGCCTTCTTGTTCCTCTCTAAATACCATTAAAAGACTTTAATATTCAACATTTTCTTTTAATATTTAAATTTTTTAAAACATTTAATATTTCCCTTGAATATTAGGAAAACTGACCTATAAAAAGCTGTCACATATTTAATCATATGACCTGATGAGCCTGGACACACACCAGGACATCATCACATAATCACCCATAACCATCTCTAGTATCTCACAGCTTCCTGTCATGAAGAGGGTCATTTTCTACTCTCCCTAGAATAGATAAACATGAGGAGGCCTGTCAGGCATGAATTAAATGAATAAGAATTAACAACAAAAACAGTGAAAGGACCACAACCTCACTACAAAGATCCATGTAATCCCCAGGGTAAAAAAAAAAAAAGCATGAGCTGGGGTTGATACAAAGGTCCTTTCTATGATTGACATGTCTCCTTTGGTTGGTTGTAGAGGTCCTGTGATGGATGCTATGTCTCTACGATGGTGACTGACATTCTAGGTGAAACAAGGCACTCAAGGAGCATGTGCTAATGCATGAATAAATAATTCTAAATATAGATAGATATGCACACATATATACAGACAGATATGGACAGATGTCACATTGGCATTTCACAGTGTCCACTGGATTTCAAATATCTCCTGTTGTAACCTGGCAGAGATAGCAACACAGCACTCCTGAACTTACAAGCTCCTAAATCTATTCCACTCTTATGAACTGAAGTATCACTACAGGCTCATGCCCTATAAGCATGTTCTATCATTAGTTTCTATCTATTGTCAAAGCTGTGAATTATAATTTATGAGGAAAAAAGTTCACAATTAAATGTAATCCCTGAGTATGACTTTCTTTTAGGAAATGCTGAGTAATACATGTAATTTAAATAGGATGCTTCTTTGGGGTATAGCTGAATGTGCTTGACGATATGGAGGATATATTTGTAGAGGAAATGGCAACATAAAAATGAACTAATGTCTCACACCCGTTTGAAGTGATGATTATGAGGAGTTCCAGGGAAATTGCTTTGGTGATAAATTCCTTATTTGGAAAGTAAAATAAACTCAAAAAGGCCCTTCAAGGCACATGCAAGGACACTTTTGAATATTTTCAAAATATTCACCTGAGGGAGGCATCAATTGGGAGGGCAGTGGCCACTTAGTAAGAATATCAGAAAAAATGGGAGAAAAGTCCTAGATTCTACAAACATGATTGTATTTTGAAGGTTTATTTAAGTTTGCATAAAGTTGGCAACATTTTTCAACAACTATAAAATCTGTATTACAGAGGTGAAAGGGAGTAATTGCCTCTTTTTTGAGATTATTTACTAATGTCTGAGCAAACTAATCTTCTCCATTACCATTACATTCATTTTCTTTAAATGTTTGCAAAAATAATCATAACGGCAGATTAAAACTCCTAAGTCATGCAGCACAGGAATTGTGAAGAATGTCAATAAAGCCGACATAAAACATCCCCTCCCTAGTCCTTACAATAGCAGAGGTTCAGCAATGAAGGTGTGTGGGTCAGTGAGGCCATTCAACCCTGCGGGGCTGGACCAGGAGCTGGGAGCTTATCTCTCTGCAGCTCTAGTCAGCAGTATCAGCACTCACTGCATCCTGTGTTATTGTAGGACAATGTCATAAATATCTGCAATTTCTGGGTCTAATAATTATTAAGATTTGGTGATAACCTGGGGAAGTTTCAATAAGAAATATCTATGTGACAAACTTACTTCTTAAACTTTTTCCAAAAGAAAAAGACTTCCCTGGTATGGTTACTAGGATTTTCTTTCTAGTAACTGAGGTTACTCTAGCAATGTCTTCTCTGTGTTAGGCAATATAAGATTCTTTGATTCCTTTGAGAATCAAAGGATTTTAGAGCTTTATCCAGAGGAACTTCTTACATGTAAGGCTCCTCATCCTTCTAGATGCCCTTGCCAAAAATACACTGGAATCATTTGAATGACCAGCCCTCAACCATACTGGGAGATGATGATGAGAAAACTGCCAAAACATCAGAAACACACCACCACGTACATACCATCACCACACCTCAGGGGACAGAAGTTTCCAAAGCTGGGTTAGGGGTGAAATCTGAGGGTTCATTCCATTACTCTGTGACGTCTCATCAGGGAGATCAGTTTGTTTCACTAGGATGTCATTCCTTCTACAAAGGCATGTCAGGTTCTCTAGCCACTCAGCTCTCTGTCAACTCCCTAGATTGAAAATCAACTCACATGAAAATATATCTATTTTTAATGAGGAGACAGCACCTCTAAATCACATACAGTGCAGTAAAACAACATTACCTCAATAAAAAAATATAATAAAACAAGATGTCAGCACTGGATATGCCTCAGGAACCTCCTCTCACCCAGATAAAACCCTTCAGAAGTTCAGGACATAGACTATGAAGACACTGTAGCAGGCACCTGAGGATAAATGTCATTGACAAGATTTGCTACAGCTGATAAAGGCTGTCAACAAAGCATGAAGCTCTAAATTATACCTCAAGGAGTAGAGTTTTATTTACAATCAACTAAAAACTACAATTCCCTGAAGGAAAATTTGACATGATTCTTTCTCCCTTCTTCTTCCTAAAGTAGAAGCACTCTCCTCTCTCTGGAGGAGACAGAGATTCTGCCTGCTTTTCCCTTGAGGAATATTCTCGTCAGGCCACATACTGGCATCAAAATGTGTCCATGCAGATTTTCAAAGACTCGGGGCTATGAACCTAAGAGAGAAGTCACAAATCAGAGTGTACAAGTCTTTCAAATTATTTCAGTTTTTATTTTCTTGCTGCTCTCTGATCCTCATAAATATAGGTGAGAGAGTATGACTTTGAGAAAGTTAGAGAAGGTCCCCATGGAACCAGCTAAGGGAAAACTGAGTAGGAATTAGTCCTTCAAACCAAGGTGATCCATGTCAGAAGCAGGGCTGATGAGGCAAATGAGCAAGGACTGTAATATCCATAAACAGCTACTCATGAGCCATCAAAATGTTTTAGAAAATACTTCAATTCCTTGATATGGACTATATGGTCCCATTGATTCATTACAATTTTAGGGATATACAGACAACATTCTAGGTAATGACATCAATATTTCTTCATCTTTGATAATGGGACTGTTGAGATCTTTGGAAAGTGACTTGAGGTCAATATTGTCATTAAATCTAAAATATTAATTTTTAGTCACACTTATCCCATCATTAGGGTCAGTGGGGTTTTCCTAAGTGTATAGATATTGGGTGTTTTAACAGATTGGATGCAGGTGTAAAAGCAAAATCCTATTTTCCAAGACCCACATTCAGAATTTTACAGAAACGTAAAACATAGCAGGATTTTCACTTTTTGGTCTTAGAGACTACAGCTATTTTAATAAATCTGTTACATATAGCCTCTCTAATGAGATATTTATTTTTCAATGGATCGACAAATATTTTCAAATGCTATTTTAGCTTCCTCCCTTCCATCTTTAGTTAGGTATTATATTATTGACACCCAATAATGTTTGTATATTTGAGGTGCACCACGATTTAATACACATTTACACTATGAAATGATTGTCACAAATTAATTGACACATGCATCATTTCACATAGTTGTATTGTGTGAGTGTATGAAGGTTTGCAGCAAACACTTGAAGTAGATGTTCAACAAATTTCCAGTATAGAATGTATCACAAAGAGCTAGCATCACCATGCTCTATGTTACATCCATGGCACTTGTGCACATTCCAACTAAAAATTTGTCCTCTTTGACCTACCAAAAATGCATAGATTTTTGAAGATTCAAAGCACCCCCTCAACAAGCCCAATAGATCATACCATATAGTAACATTCTAATTTCAAATAGTAAGGAAACCTTCATCTTACAGTCCATTTATAAGAGATAAGATAATAAGAGATATTAATGCAGTATTAGTCATTTTTATCTGGCTTATGTCATGTAGCATATGTCTTTCAGTTCAATCAGACTGTTGTAATTTAATCTATTTCCTTTATAACTGAAAAAAAAATATACACTATACCATAGCACTGTAGGAATATACTGGCATATAATATGAAGGGTACTTTAATCATTCCCACCCTGTTGAACACTAAGGTTGTGTCCATATCGTGGCTGTGGAATAATGCTGCAATATACATGGCAGGGAAGCTATCACTAAGGTACTAAGATAGCCTAAGATACACTTCCTTTTGATGGCAGTTCTACTTTTTTTAAGGAACCTCTATACTTCCTACATTTTGCATAATGGTTGTACCAATTTACATTCCCAACTAGCATATACAAGGATTCCCTTTTCTCCACACTTTGGGAAACACTTGTCTGTTGTCTTGTTGATAAAACCCATCCTCACAGGTGTCAGTGATTCTGTGATTCTGAGTTTTATTTCCCTGGTGGGAACTGAGATTGAGCAGCATGTCATACGCCTGTTGCCCATTTGTGCATCACTTCAGGCCTTTTACCACTTGGAAACCAACCTGTTTCATTTTATGTGGTGAGCGGCAGGAGTTCTTTATACATTCTAGGTGTTAACCTCTTAACCTGTGATCTACAAATCCTTTCTCCCATTTCACACCTGTCATTTCAATCTGTTGATTGTTGTTCCCTTTGAGAGGCATAACTTTTGAGTTTGATATAGTCCCCTATGTCTAATTTTGCATTTGTTTGCCTGTGCTTTCTGCGTCAGATTCAAGCGACTAAGGACAAATGCAATGTCATGAAGGTTTTCCCCTGTATTCTCTTAGGAATTTTATGGCTTCAGGTGTTCTATTTAGGTCTTTTGTCCATGGTCAGTTAGGGATTCTGATCCGCCATCTTGTTGATGGTATTTAGATAACTCTCCTCTTAAATGTGTCTCTATGGGGGAATTTCTGTTTCATTCCCTTTGATAGTGTCAGCAACCTCACATTTTATAAAATTTTTAAAAAATTACTTTTTATTGAAGCTACTTTGGTTTACAACACTGCATAGGACTTGAAGGTACAGGCACATACCTCCTCAGATGGGTATTACTATACCATGTCAAGGATCAAAGCACCCACAATCCTCCATCATAATCCATTGCCTCCCCCACTTTCCTTGGCTTCCTCACTATCTCCTGCTGATAGCCTCAGTTCTACGGTATGATTCCTAGGGTTGGAATTGCCTTAGTTTGTCAGTCTCTTTATTTGTTTCTCTATGTTTTCCATACGAGTGAAATCATCTATCAATATATTTACCTTCTCCTTCTGACTTATCTTACTCATCATCATCATATCCCCCACACAATTCCATCTTTTGTCAAAAAGGGCAAGTGTCATCTTCTTGGATAGTTGAGTGGTAACCGCAGCACATCTCTACCACACTTTTGAAAAACTGCTCAGTCTATGGGCTTTTAGGATGTTCCCATAACATGACTATAATAAATAGTGTTATGATGAATAGGGGAGGAAATTCAGTCCTTAGAATAACTGATTTTGCATTCTGCAGATAGCTGCCTAGACATAGGATGGACAAAGAGCTAAACAGACAATTCTCCACAGAAGACATACTTGGTGACAAACAGCCATATTAAAAAATGCTTAGCATCACTCATCACAAGAAAGATACAACGAAAAGGACAATGATAAGCCAACTTACACCTGTGAGAACAGCCTACATTAAAAAACACCAAAACAAAAAAATGTTGCAGGATTATTCAGAAAATGGAATTTTGTACACTGTTGGTGGCAATGTACATTGGTCCAACAGCTATGGAAATCAGTATGGAGGTTTCTAAAGATAGTAAAAATAGATCTACAACATGATTCAGAAATTCCAATCCTTGCTGAAATTACTTTTATTTCCCTTGCCCTTAGTGTTGAGTCCCCAAACACAACCTTGAAGCCAATGCCATAGAATTCCAAGAATGTCTGCCTATGTATGTTTCCTTCTATATATTTTATGGTTTCAGGACTTCCATCAAAGTCTTTAATCATTTTGGGTATGCTAAATGGAATGAGATAGCAGTCTAGTTTCATTTGTTGAGATGGAACTCTCCAATTTCCCCAATACCATTTGATGAAGAGACCTTTCTTTTTCCATTGCATGCTCTTTGATCTGAGTTTCAGTATGCCAGCAAGAACATATGTGAGCATTACCAACTGCATAAAATTCCACCCCTCCTTCATTATGTCCTCTGTTTCTGCAATGCTCTCTTGAGGGCAGCCTTCACTTGAGCATTCCTCAGACTGTAAACAAGGGGGTTCAGCAATGGGTTGAAGAGGACATAAAAAAGGGTCAGGACTTTCTTCTGCTCATCTCGGTGACCATTGTCAGGGACTAAGTAAATCATCATGGCAATGCCAAAGTAGAACCCAGCCACACAGAGGTGGGAGGAGCAGGTGGAGAAGGCCTTTCTGCGGCCCTCCTTTGACTTGATCTTCAGGATGGCCAAGCCGATATGCATGTAAGAGACCATCATCAAGGAAAGGTTCCAAGTAATGCAAGTGAACCAGAAGAAAGGACAAAAACTTTGTTAATCTAAGTGTCCGCACAGGCCACTTTGAGGAGAGCCAGGATTTCACAGAAGATGAAATTCACCTCCGGGGACCCACAGTAGGGCAATCTCAGAAAGAGAATTAGATTTCCTAAGGCCAGTAAAAAGCCACCTACCCAGGAAGTTATGGCCAGCACCGTGCACAGTCTCTAGGTCATGATGTCGGTATAGTGGAAAGGTTGGCAGATGGCCACTTAACTGTCATAGGACATCACCACCAAAATCAGGCACTCGATACAAGACAAACCCACGTACAGAAACAATTGTGCAGCACATGAAGCATAGGAGATTGGTTTTTTGTGTTTCACTAGGTTTTCCAGAAATTTGGGTAAATTTCTGGAAGCATAGGCTATGTCAATGATGGCCAGATGAGAGAGGAAGAAGGACATGGGGGTGTGCAGTCTGACATCCAGCCAGATGAGCCCCAAGATCATGCCATTTGCCAGCAGGTTGGGGACATACAGTAGGGAGAAGACACAGCAAAGGAGAATTTCCTTCTGTGGGCTGAGGTAGAATCCCACCAGGATGAATTCGGGGAACCATGACTGATTAACCCCCATCCTTATGACAGTTTGTACAGGACTGAAATGCAATAGAAAGACCAGTGCTGGAGGGCAATGAAAACTGGAGTTATCAATCTTGAAGTGATCTTGGAGAAAGCATACATGCTTATCTCTGTTTGACTGAGTATATTCTTTGCTTTTTGGTTTTTTTTTTCATTTCATTATGAAGTAATTAGATTTTCAAATGAAATTAAGACCTATAAGCAAGAGTACTTGACGCATATCACCAAATTATTTATTCTTGTTTTTTTTCTATCTTTCCCCATGAGTGTATATAGACCTTTTGATATTTGTATACTCATATATGTTATATTTTATTAAACCATGTAATTGCTGAAATAATGCCAATTCATCCCTGTTTTGTTTTTTCAAGAACAATTCTATTCACTTATCTATTCTCAGTATGATTATCCAAATTGTAATTTAAACATGATTCATTACAGTGAATGTATTAATTTGTTACACTTTGTTCCAAGTTGTAACCTCTTTTGAAATTTTATTTCTTTTCAAATCCATGATAAGTACCCATGAGCCACATTTTTATATGGTACACTTGGTTTTATACAATTTCTCCCATTTATACAATATCTTCCATTGATTATGCATGTTGTAGTCAATAAAATGTAACTTTAATTCACTTCATTAACACTGGATGATATTTGCATCTGACATGACTTTAATCCACAAGACCAATGCAAGTTTTACAGAGCTACAAATTCCAAGATAATAGGAGGGCAATCCCTTAAAGGGATGATGAATATAGATTAAGTCATAAGTCTTGAGATTCTTTTATGATTATAGAAGGAATATGCACATGAATTCTGGAAATTATTGTATATCCCTGTGAATATATCAGATTCAGTAAATGTAATTCCTCTGGCTTGAAAATGCATGAGGGCCCTTCAAAATATGAGTGTGGTCACACTGTGCAGTCATTGGTCTCACTGTGTGAGCCTGAAGGGGTTGCTCAGTGGGCAGGACACTGAGGGTTCCTCCCTGGAGGTGTTCCTGTATGTCCACAGATACCAGAGAAAGGAAGGTGACAGCCTGCCTCTTCCTCTCTAAACACCATTGAAAGATGTTAATATATTTAATATCTTCATTTAACATTTTAACTTTTAAAAATATTTAATATTTCCCTTTAATATTAGGAAAGCTGACATATAAAAAGCTGTCATATATTTAATCATATGACCTGATGAGCCTGGAGGTAATACACACCCTGACATCCTCACATTATCACTCATAACCATCTTCATCATCCACAGTTTCCTGTCACCAAGAGGTTCTTTTTCTCCACTCCCTAGATGAGGAGGCCTGTCAGGCATGAATTAAATGAATAAGAATTGACAAAAAAAAAAACAAAACAGTAAAAGGACTTACAAGCTCATTATAAAGATCCACGTAATCTCCAGGGTAAAATAAAACATGAGCTGGGATTTGATACCAAAGATCCTTTCTTTGAACTTAGGTGACCCCTTTAAGTGGTTATAAATTCCTGTGACTGGACGCTCTGTCTCTATACAAGTCACTGAAGTTCTAGGTGAGATAAGGGTGAATAATAAATTCTAAATATAAATAGAGATATACACACGTATATACAGACAGATATGGTATATGTCAAATTGGCATTCAGTGTTCACAAGATTTCAAGTATCTCCTTTCATAACATGGCAGATAGATAGCAAACAGCACATCTGAACTTACAAGCTCCTAAAATTATTGCACTTTTATGAATTTAAGCATCTCGATGCTCCATAAATATCCTCTATCCCTAGTTTCTATCGATTGTCCAAGGTGTGAATTATAATTTACTAGTAAAATAGTTCACAAATAGAATTTAATCACTAAATACCTCTTTCAAAAATACTGAAATACAGTATGGATTTTCTTTGGGATATTGCTAAATATGTTTGAAGATATGGGCCATAGTGTATCTGAGGAGAAAATGGTAACAAAATATGAGCTTACACCTGCTTTGAAGCGATGCTATGACAGAGTTTCAGAGACATTGCTTTGGTGATAAATTCCTTAGTTGGAAAGTAAATCAATAACCTATCAGGACCCTAGAAGGCACATTCAATGACTCTTTTCAATATTTTCAAAATATTAGCTTAAGGGAGGCATCAACTGAGAGTACAGCAGCCCATAGTAATCACGTCAGAAAAAAATGGAGAGACATTCCTAGGTTATATAAATATGATTGCATTTATATAAATGTGCATTAAGTTAGTAACAGTTTTTCTACAACTCTAGAATCTACATTATAAAGCAAAAGAGCATATTATTTACATTGTTTTAGATTAATGTCTGAACAAACTATAATCTTTTCCATTATATTACATTCATTTTACTGAAATGTTTTTAAAAATAATCGTAATGGTAGATTAAAACTCATAAGTAGTGCAGCACAGAAATAGTGAAGACAATGTCAAGATAACCTAAATAAAACTTCCCCTTCCCAAAGAATCCGTACAATACTAGTGGTTCAGAAATGAAGGTCTGCTGGTCAGGGATGCCCCAGTGTGGGGCTGGAACTGGAGCAGGGAGCTCATCTCTCTCCAGCTCTAGACAGTGATATCAGCACTCACTCCATCTTATGTTGTAGAACAATTTTGTAAATATAAGTAACTTCTGTGTCTAATAATTATTAAGATCTGGTGATAGCCTAAGGAAGTTCCAAAAAGAAATAACTATGTGACCATCTTACCTCTTACACTGTTTCTACAAGGAGACTTCCCTGTTTCAGTTGACAGAATTTTCCTCCTAGTATGAGGTTTCTCTAGCAACGTCTGCTCTGGGGTAGGCATTATAAGGTTCTTGGATTCCTTTGGCCATTTCAGAGTCTTCTGCAGAGGAAATACTTGCATCTGAGGCTTCTCATCCTTCCAGAATCCTCCTCAAACAATACATTGGAATCATTGACTGACCAACCCTCAACCACACTGGGAGATGACGATGATGAGAAAACTGCCAAAACATCAGAAAAACTCCCCATCACCAACACACACACCACACACACACACACCCCATCACTACACATCACAGGGACAGGACTTTCTAGAGTTGGGTTACAGGTGAAATCTGGGCATTTATTCCATCTATACACAGTCCATCAGGGGAGATCAGTATGTTTCACCAGGAATGTGATTCCCTCTACAAAGGCATGATGGTTTCTGCAGCCACCAGCTCTACTTCAACTCCCGAGATTGAAAATATCATCTCCTGTGCAAATATACCTATATTACATTAAGAGATGGCACCTCTAAATCACAAACAGTGGAGTAAAAAAAACATTACCTCAGTTTAAAAATAGAATATAACAAGATGTCAGCACTGGATACTCCTCAGGAATCTCCTTTCAGCAAGATAAGGCCCTTCAGAGGCAAAGAACATGTTCTATGTGCTTGTGGCAGGGATTTGAGGAGAAATCTCAGTTGAGGAGAATTTGCTACACTTGATGATGGTTTTTCAACGAATCATGGAGTTCTAAATCATACCTCAAGGAGTAAAGATTCATTTAGAATCAACTGAAAACTACAATTCCCAGAAGAAAATTTTGACCTGATTCTTTCTACATTTTCCTTCCTAAAGTGGGAGGAAAACATCCCTGTCTTCTCTCTCTCGAGGTGAGTAAAGATTCTTACTGAATTTCCCTTGAGGAATATTCTAGGCAAAAATCAAATTGCAAAAGTCAAATCACACAGAATCTACACAGACTTTCAAATATATCAAGGGTTATGAACCTTTGAGAGAGGTCACAAATTGGAGTGGAGAAATCTTTAAAATGATTTCTGTTTTCAAATGCATGCTGCTCTATGATAACCATAGATAAATTATGTGAGACTGTGACTTGTAGAAGGTTAAGGAAGGTTCCCATGGAACCTGCTATGCAAACCTGATAAAGAAATAGTCCCTCAAACCAATGTGCTCCTTAGCAGGGCTGATAGATGCAAACGAGCATGGACTTCAATATCCACAAACAGCTACTCATGAGCCCTTAAAATGTTTTAGAAAATTCTTCACTGCTTGATACAGACTATATGTTTTAAATAATCATTATAACTTCAGTGATATACAGAATGGATTTTGAGTACATGAAATGAATATTGCTTCATCGGTGATAATGGACCTCTTGAGAACTTTCAAGTGGTCAATAATTTTTTAAAATCTAAAATACTAATTTTATATCACATTCATCCTGCCATCAGATTGAGTGGGGATTCCCAAAGGCTACAGCTATGGGATATTTTAACACATTGGATGCAGATGTAAAAGCCAAAGCCTATTTTTCGAGATACACATTCATGATTTTTTACAAAAATATAAAACATGACTACCTTTCACTTGTTGGTCTTAGAGATGACAGGTATTTTACATGCCATATATTATCATATATTAAACATCATATATTATCACTATGAGATAATTCTTTTAAATAGATCTGTAAATGTTTTCAAGTGCCATATTTTCTCTTTCACCTTTTTTAGGTATTATTGACACACAATGTTATTTGAGGTACACAACATAATGATTTGATACCTGTTTACAATGTGAAATGATGACTGCAGAGTGACACATCCAACTTTTCACATAGTTTCTTTCCTTTTATAGTGCCAGCATGTTGACATTTTAAAAAATCCAATTACTTTTTAATAAGGCAACTTTGGTTATAACACTGCCTATGACTTGGAGGTACAAGTTCATAACTTTCATGTCACTATACCATGCCCACCATGAAAACACCCATAATCCTTAATTGTAATCCACTGCCTCCCTCCTTTCTGGATCCTCCACTATCTCCCTCAGGTGGCCTCAATTCTAGACTCCTAGGGTATGTTTTGGCTTATTTTTGTTACACCCTTTATTTTCTCCTCCACATCTACATCTGAGTGAAATCATCTAGTATTTGCTTTTCCTTCTGATTTATCTTATTTAGCATCACCCTCCCCAGTTCTAGCCTCTTGTCACAAGTAGCGAGTGGTCATCTTCTTTGATAGTTGAGTGGTACCCACTGCACATCCATACCACATCTTCTCGAAAACTGTTCAGTCAATGGTCATTTATGTTGTTTCCACAAAATGGTTATAATACACAGTGCTATAATAAGCAGGAGAGGGCACATATTCATTTGAGTCATTGATCTTGTATTCTTCATGCCTAGATACCTAGGCATGGGATGGGCTAAGATCTAAAGAAACAGTTCTCCACCAAAGACACATGTGTGATGAACAGCCACCTTAATAAATGCTCAACATCACTCATCACAAGGGAAATGTAATGAAAATTACAATGATAAGTTATCTTGCATGATGAGAATTGTGTACAGTAAAAAAAATAGAATCAACAAATATTGGCAAGACTATGGAGAAAATGAAATATCTGTATACTGGTGATGGGAAAATAGATGGTCCTGGTCCAATGGAAAACAGTACAGACGTTCTCAAGATATTAAAAATAGATCTACCATATGTTCCAGAATTACCAGTCCTAGGTGAAATTACTTTTATTTCCCTTGGTATTGGTATTGAATCCCCAAAGACATCATTGAGGCCAATGACAGGAAATGTCGTGGAATGTTTGTCTATATATGTTTTCTTCTATGTATTTTATGGCTTTAGGACTTCCTTCAAAGGCTTCAATCAATTTTGAGTTTTCTGTATGAGATAGTGGTCGTGGATCATTTTGTTGGAAAAGAAACTTGCCAGTCTCCCCAACACAATTTGGTGAAGATTTTTTTCTCCATTGTCACCTCTTTGATCTTGAATTTCATTATACTAGCAAGACCATATGTGAGCACTACCAACAGCATAAAATTCCAGCCTCCATCATGATGCCCTCTGCTTCTGCAATACTCTGTTGAAGGCAGCCTTCACTTGGGCATTCCTCAGACTGTAGATCAGGGGGTTCAACAATGGGTTGAAGAGGTCATAAAACAGGGAAAGGATTTTCTTCTCCTCATCCCGGTGACCATCATCGGGGACCAAGTAAACCATCATAGCAATGCCAAAGTAGAACCCAACCACACAGAGGTGGGAGGAGCAGGTAGAGAAGGCCTTTCTGCGGCCCTCCTTTGACTTCATCTTTAGGATGGCCAAAACGATGCGGATGTAGGAGACCAGCATCAAGGAAAGGGGCCCCAATATGATAAATGCACCAGTAGCAAGGACAAAAAGTTTGTTGATCCAAGTGTCCCCACAGGCCACTTTGAGGACAGCTACTATTTCACAGAAGATGAAATTCACCTCCTGGGACCTACAGTAGGGCAGTCTCAGAAAGAGAATGAGATCTCCTAAGGCGAGAGACAAACCACAAGCCCAGGAGGTGATGGCCAGCACTGTGCACAGTCTCCAGCTCATGATGACCGTGTAGTGGAGAGGATGGCAGATGGCCACGTACCTGTCATAGGACATCACCACCAAAATCATGCACTCGGTACAAGCAAAACCCAAATACAAAAACAACTGTGCAGCACATGAAGCATAGGAGATAGTGTTTTTGTGTTTCACTAGGCTTTCCAGAAATTTGGGCAAATTGCTGGAGGCATAGCATATGTCAAGGACGGCCAGATGAGAGAGGAAGAAGAACATGGGGGTGTGCAGTCTCACATCCAGCCAGATGAGCCCCAAGATCATGCAATTTGCCAGCAGGTTGCTGACATAAAGCAGGGAGAAGACACAGCAGAGAAGCACTTCCATGTCTGCACTGAGCGGGAATCCCACCAGGATGAATTCTGGGACCCATGACTGGTTGTCCCCCATCCTTAATGGTACTTGGTCCAGGACTGTACGTGAATGAGAAGCCAGAGCTGGAGGTCAAGGTAGAGTTATTTATCTTGAAATGAGCTTGGAGAAAGCATTCCATTTTATTATGGTGTGATTAGCATTTTAGATAAAATTGCACTAACACATTTCACCATATTATTTAGTCATGTTTCTTTTTTCATACCTTTTCCCATGAGTGTATTTGTGTTTGTATCACATATATCTTATATTTGATTGAACCATGTAATTGCCGAAATAATGCCAAATATCCTTCTTTTGTTTTTTCAAGAATAATTCAATTCACTATTCTATTCTCAGTACGATTACCCAAATTGTAATATAAACATGATTGATGTCAGTTTGCTACAAGTTATAACCTCATGTCACATTTTATTTCTTTTCTAATCTCAGATAATTAGCCCTGACCCATGACCATTTTGAATGGTGCACAGTCTTTGTTTTATACAATATCTCCCCTTTTATATCTTCTATTGATAATCCACGTTGTAGCCAATAAAATAAACACGATTTTAACTCACTTCATTTACACTAAGACAATATTACTTTGTCCCATTTTTTCAGGGTTAATATGGATTAGTCAACCAATGTTTTTTCTCCATACATCTACATTGCAAAGTCATTTATCCACACTATTTCGTGTCAATACTTTCCTGCTTCTATTTCAAATATTTGTTCACTGCCAACCTTCTACTTACCCAACTCAGCATGAAATCAGTTACCTCATTAAAAGGTCTAATTCTTTTTAATGGTGAATCATATTTTCAAAGCAATTATACTTAACAAGAAGTTTAATCATGTATATTTTTATCAAGATTATTATCACTATTCAAACATCATCATTCATTTAGGGAGAATATATAATTTGGGGTACAGATTGTTAAAGGGATAGTAGATTCTTAAGATTCTTTAATTCTCATGCATCATTACTTCACCTTTGGGAGAGACAAATCTAATTTCCTAAATTAACATTGACCAAAATTAACATTTGGAAACTAATGTTATCAAATTTACATTAGTATCACCCTATGTCTTTGATATTGTACAGCAAATCAAATGTAAATTTATTATCCCAGATTCTTATGAATTATCTCTTTAAATATGTTATTGTTCTCTTTATATTTATATAGAAAAGATTCTTTCACATTTTAAATTCAAAACAATCATAATGGTAGATTAAAACTCATAAGCAATGCAGCACAGAAATTGTGAAGACAACGTCAAGATAGACGAAATAAAACTTCCCCTTCCCAACAGAATCCTTACAATAATAGCAGATGGAAGAACTTCAGAAATGAAGGTCTGCAGGTCAGCGAGTGCCTTCTCCCCAGAGCACCCAGAACTGGAGCAGGGAGCTTCGCTCTCTCCGGCTCTAGTCATTGGCATCGGCCCTGACTCCATCTTACGTTGTAGGGCAATTTTGTAAATATCAGCAGTTTCTGTGTCTAATAACTATTAAGATCTGGTGATAGCCTAGGAGAGTTGCAAAAAGAAATAACTATGTGACCATCTTACCTCTTACACTGTTTCTACAAGGAGACCTCCCTGTTACAGTGAGCAGAATTGTCAGTTCTAGTATGAGGTTTCTCTCAGAATGTCTGATCTGGGTCAGGCCCTGTAAGGTTCTTGGATTCCTTTGGCCATTTCAGAGCCTTCTCCAGAGGAAATGCTTGCATATGAGGCTTCTCATCCTTCCAGGTTCCTTCGCCAACAATACATTGGAATCATTTGAATGACCAACCCTCACCACACTGGAAGATGATGAGAAAACTGCCAAAATATCAGAAACACTCCCCCACACACCCCCCACACATACATATACCCACCACCACCACCACCACACTTCCGGGCACAGAAATTTCCAGAGCTGGATTAGGGGTGAAATCTGGGCATTTATTCCCTTTATCTGTACACAGTCTTGTCAGGCGAGAGCAGTGTATTTCACCAGGAATGTGATATCCTCTACAAATTCATGTTGGTTTCTGCAGCCTCCCTGCTCTACTGCAATGCCCTAGATTAAAAATCATTTGCAATTCATCTATTTTAAATTAGGAGATGGCACCCCTAAATCACAAACAGTAGGGTAAAACAGCATTACCGCAATTTAAAAAAATACAATAAACCAAGATCTCAGCACTGGATACTCCTCAGGAATCCCCTTTCACCAGGAGAAGACACTTCAGAGGCAAAGGACATGTTCTAAAACAGTGTGGCAGGGATCTGAGGAAAAATCTCAGTTGAAGAACATTTGCTACAATTGATGATGTTTTTTCTACATAACACGGAGTTCTAAATTATACCGCTAGGAGTAAACATTTATTTAGACTCAACAAAAAAACTACAATTCCCAGAAGGAAAATTTGACATGATTCTTTCTACCTTCTTCTCCCTAAAGTGGGAGAAAAATATCCCTGTCTCCTCTCTGTAGAAGAGAGGAAAGATGCTCTGGGCTTTTCCCTGGGGAATATTCTAGACAAAAGTCAAATCACATATTGACATCACACTGTGTCCACACAGACCTTCATGGTCTCAAGGGTTATGCACCCTAGAGAGATGTCACAAATTGGAGTGTACAAATCTTTAAAATTATAGCTGTTCTAAATTCATGCTGCTTTATGAACCCCATAGATATTATGAGGCTGTGATTTGTAGAAGGTTAGAGAAGTTTCCCATGGAAGCTGCAATTGCAAACCTGATAAAGACACAAATAGCAAGGACTGCAATATCCAAACAGCTACCATGAGCCCTTAAAATGTTTAAAAAATACGTCAATTGCTTGATTAGGACGATATATATTAAATAATCATTATAATTTCAATAATATACAGAATGGATTTTGAGTATATGAAGTTCATATTGTTTCATCTGTGATAATGGACATCTTGAGAACTTTTCAAAGTAACTGACAGGTCCATAATTTGCTCTAAGTCTAAAACACTGATTTTTAATCACATTTATCCAGACATTAGGTGAGTGGGGATTCCCTAAGTCTACAGTTATGTGGTATTTTAACAGATTGGATGCAGATGTAATAACAAAGACCATTTTCCAAGATATAGATTCCTGATTTTTTACAAAAATATAAAACAGGACTAACTTTTCACTTTTTTGTGTAGAGACTATAGCTATTTTAAATACTCTAACACATATATTATCCACATGAGCTACTTCTTTCAAATGGATCAGTAAATATTTCATGTGCCATTTTAATTTTCTCTCAGCTTCATTTAGGTATTACTGACACATAATAATGTTTATATATTTGAGGTGCACAATGTAAGGACTTGATGCCTGTTTACACTGTGAAATGATGGCCGCAGAGTGACACATGCAGCATTTCACATACCTTCTCCCCTCAGCACCCAGAACCGGAGCAGGGAGCTTCACTCTCTCTGGCTCTAGTCAATGGCATCGGCCCTGACTCCATCTTACGCTGTAGGCAAATGTTGGCAAGACTATGGAGAAAATGAAATCTTTGTACATTGTTGTTGGGAAAATAGACGGTCCAGGTTCAATGGAAAACAGCACAGAGGTTCTCAAAATAAATAAAAACAGATCTACCATATGATCTGGTAATTCCAGTCCTTGGTGAAATTATTTTTATTTTCCTTGGTATTGGTACTGAGTCCCCAAAGACATCATGTAGCCAATGCTTGTCTATGTATGTTTTATGGAATGGTTTGTCTATGTATGTTTTATGGCTTTGTCTCTTTATATATATTTTTTAAATTATACAATTTTTTATTCATTAAGCAATTACCATTTTTTAAAATAAATTTTATTTTTATATTCCCCATACAATTGCAACCCCCTTATTTTGACCCCAATGCCTCCCCTCCCCCTCCACCCCCATAGAGTGTCTCTGGTTCATAGTTTTTTATTGATTTTGATTTTCACTTTCTTATAGTTATTCATTTTCCTGGTCCCTTATTTAAGTTTTCTAGATTCCTGCTATGAGTGAGACCATCCAGTATTTTTCTTTTTCTTTCTGGCTTGTTTCGCTGAGCATGATCCCTTCCAGTGCCATCCATGTTGCTGCAAATTGCATGTGTTTATCTTCTTTGAGTTTTGAGTAATATTCCATGGTGTATATGGACCACATCTTCTTGATCCAGTCATCTATTTTGGGGCATTTGGGTTGTTTCCAAAGCTTAGCTATTGTAAACAGTGTGCTATAAACATAGGGGTGCAGGTGCTCTTTGGAATTAATGTTTCTGTGTTCTTCGGGTAAATACCTGGGAGTGGAATTGCTGGATCCTATGGAAGCTCTATGTTTAGTAGGTCCCAGAAATCTCCACACAGCTCTCCATAGTGGTTGGACCAGTTTGCACTCCCACCAACAGTGCAGGAGACTTCCTTTTTCTCCACATCCTCGCCAACATCTGTTGTTGCTAGTTTTTTTAATATGTGCCATTCTCACTGGTGTAAAATGGTATCTCATGGTAGTTTTGATTTGCATTTCCCTGATGACAAGTGATGTTGAACATTTTTTCATATGTCTGTTGGCCATTTGCATTTCCTCTTCAGAGAAGTTTCTTTTTAGCTCTTCTGCCCATTTTTTGACTGGATTATTTTCTTTGTGTTGAGTCTCATCAGCTCTTTGCAAAAATGTTCTCCCAGTCGGTGGGGTTTCTCCTTTATTTGTGTTATTGTCTCTTTTGTTGTGCAGAAGCTCTTTAAGTTGATGTAGTCCCAGCTGTTTAAAAATATGGAACACTTCACAAATTTGCATGTCATCCTTGAACAGGGGCCATGCTAATCTTCTCTGTATCATTCCAATTTTAGTATATGTGCTGCCGAAGCAAACACTGTCTCTGTATATTTTATGACTTCAGGACTTCCTCCAAAGTCTTCAATCAATTTTGAGTTTGTTTTATGAGATATTGGCCGTGTTTCATTTTGTTGGAAATGAACTGTCCAGTTTCTGCAACACCATTTGGTGAAGAGAATTTCTTTCTCCAGTGTATGCTCTTTGACTTGAGTCTCATTATGTCAGCAAGTCATAGGTGAGCAATACCAACTGCATATAATTCCAGCCTCCATCATGATGCCCTCTGCTTCTGCAATACTCTGTTGAAGGCAGCCTTCACTTGGGCATTCCTCAGACTGTAGATCAGGGGGTTCAACAATGGGTTGAAGAGGTCATAAAATAGGGAAAGGATTTTCTTCTGCTCATCCCTGTGACCATTGTCTGGGACCAAGTAAATCATCATGGCAATGCCAAAGTAGAACCCAACCACACAGAGGTGGGAGGAGCAGGTAGAGAAGGCCTTTCTGCGGCCCTCCTTTGACTTGATCTTTAGGATGGCCACGACAATGTGCATGTAGGAGAACAACATCAAGGAAAAGGGCCCTACTAAGATAAATGCACCACTAGCAAGGACAAAAAGTTTGTTGATCCAAGTGTCCCCACAGGCCACTTTGAGGAGAGCTACTATTTCACAGAAGATGAAATTCACCTCCTGGAGACCACAGTAGGGCAATCTCAGAAAGAGAATGAGATCTCCTAAGGCAAGAGATAAACCACAAACCCAGGAGGTGATGGCCAGCACCATGCAAAGTCTCCAGCTCATGATGACTGTGTAGTGGAGAGGATGGCAGATGGCAACGTACCTGTCATAGGACATCACCACCAAAATCATGCACTCAGTACAAGCAAAAGTCAAATACAAAAACAACTGTGCAGCACATGAAGCATAGGAGATCGTGTTTTTGTGTTTCACTAGGTTTTCCATTAATTTGGGCAAATTGCTGGAGGCAAAGGACATGTCGATGACAGCCAGATGAGAGAGGAAGAAGTACATGGGGGTGTGCAGTCTGACATCCAGCCAGATGAGCCCCAAGATCATGCCATTTGCCAGCAGGTTGGAGACATACAGCAGGGAGAAGACACAGCAGAGAAGCACTTCCATGTCTGCACTGAGCGGGAATCCCACCAGGATGAGTTCTGGGACCCCTGACTGGTTGTCCCCCATCTTTAACGATAGTTGGTCCCAGTCTGAAACATGACAGAAAAGTCAGATCTGGAGGTAAAGGTAGATTGATTTATCTTGAAATGAGCCTGGAGAAAGCATACATGATTATCTATACTTTATTGAGTATTTCCCAGTGTTTCTTTGATTTTGGGTGGGTTTTTTTCCATTTTATTATGATGTGATTGGTCTTTCAGATAAAAATCAAGAACTATAAATAATGGCAGTAATGCAAGTGCTTAAATAATGCCAATTTATCCCTCTTTTGTTTTTTCAAGATCAATTTTATTCATTCCTCTATTCTCAGTACAATTACCCAAATTGTAATAAAAACATGATTCATATCAGTTTGTTACCTTTGCTCAAGTTATATGTTATTTTCCATTTAATTTCTTCTCTAATCTCAGATTATTAGCCCTGAACCATGATAATTTTGAATAGTGCACATTCTTGGCTTTATACAATATCTTCCATTTTATGTCATTAACCCTAGAGAGTATTACTTTGTCCACTGTTTTCAAAATTAATATGGATTAGCTGACCCAAGTGGGTCTCCACAGATCTACATTACAAAATCATTTATCCATACTATTTAGTACCAATATTTTCCTGCTTCTACTTTAAAAATGTGTTCACTGCCAACTTTATACTCACCCAATTCAGCTTGAAATCAGTTACCCCATCAGAAGGTCTAATTCTTTCTAATGGTGAATCTTATTTTCAAAGCAATTATCACACTTAATAGGAAGTTTAATCATGTATATTTTTATCAAGATTGTTATTATTCAAATATCATCATTTAATACGGAGAATATATAATTTGGCGTGCAGATTGTTAAAGGGATAGTCCATTCTTAAGATTTATTAATCCTAATACATCATTACTCCTTTTGGAGAGTCAAATCTAATTTCCTTAATTAACATTAATCAAAATTAACATTTGGAAACTAATGTTATCAAATTGACATTAGTGTCAGCCTAGTCTTTGATATTATACAGTAGTCTGTTTTAAAGCAAATGTACATTTATTATCCCAGATTCTAAGAATTTTCTTCTTTAATATGTTATTGTTCTCTTTATATATGAGATTGTTTTATACTTTAAATTTACAAATTTCATTTCACTAATTTTGTTCATTGTGTGGACAAGGTGGCACATACCTAACATGAGATTTTGAAGTTTTCAAAAATATCTGGGAAAACATGAAATTCAACAAAATCCTATAGAGATAATATTATACAATATACTATTTGTAATGATTTCCCTAAGAGTGATACTGACAACTGTCAATACATGTACATATAGTGTTCATTTTATGTTATATTTTCATATGTATTACTAAAACTTTATAAATAGTATCATTGCATTTATTACAATTAGAATCATATGCACATTTTTCATATCAACTGAATTTCCCTGACACATGTTTCAAAGGATGCATACCATTAATGTGCATACTAACTTTTTTGTTGAGTTAGTACATTATCTTCCACCTGGGTTGTATGCCATGTAATGAGAAAGTGGTTAAATATAATACACTTATTCTGTGTAACTTTTATTATTAAAGTAAATTCCCAGATGGTATATCTGTCAATTCTACATATTATCGTCTTTCTATAGCTCCTCTTTCTCCGTCACCACCTCCATTACCATCATCATTCTCAACCACATCATCTTTTCTCATTTGATAAAAACAAACAAGCAAAATCCCAGACATTTTGTAACTGTAATGCATCACCTAGGGGGGAGAGTCCCCAATTTACCAATCAAGGCTGTATAATAACCTCCAGCTCACCTTGCTATGGAGTTTCCCATTTTAGTTCTCAGTTCTATTATTCTGACTTCTGTGTTTAACACTATTTAGTCAAAGATGGTTTAAAATGTACCACTTTCAGTTCCAACACTATTTAGTCAAAGATGGTTTAAAATGTACCACTTTCAGTTCCTTGTTGCCACTGCTTCATATTAAATACAAAGAAAGATCAACAATACTTAATGGAAAGTGACTTCACAAAGCTTGAGTATAAAATGATAATAATGTAAGTATTTGTGTATTTACACATTAAATTCCAGTGTGCTTACAAGCTTGAGTTAGCTACCCTCTGGATTAAAGGAGCTGAGTACAAATTTATGGAGTGATTGCCTGTACTTTTTACTTCCCATTTCCACATGATGCCTGTAGAATTGGCAATTCCTACCCCACTATTCATGATTTCCTCAGACACACTTTCACATGTGAATGAAGACCAAATGATACAAATACTCACTTTGCATCAAAGTATTATTTTTTCCACAATTCCAATTTGTGGTCCCAGAGTTAGCTCTGTTTCCCAGGGGAATATCACCTAGGATGAGGTAAGGACAACACCAAACATTCACAGGGGAGGTCTTTGCACATAGAGTGTTACAACTAAAGATCATTATATATTTTCAACACCACAGCTCTGAAATACAATGTTGTATCTAACATGACTTTTACTCACAAGACCACTACAAGATTTACAGAGCTACAAATTCACATATAATAGGATCTCAGTCCCTTAATCAGATGATGAATTAGAATAATTCATAGGTCTTGAGGTTCTTTTATACTTATAAAAGTAATTTGCAAATCAATATTCTGGAAATTATTGTAAACCCTGTGAAAATATCAGAGTCAGTAAATATAATTCATCTGGCTTGAAAATGCATAAGGGGCCTTCAAAATACAAGTGTGATCACACTGTGCAGTCACTGGTCTCACTGTGTGAGCCTGAAGAGGGGTCAGTGGGCAGGACACTGAGGGTACCACCCTGGGGTGTCCCTGTATGTCCACAGACATGACAGACAGGAAGGTGACAGCCTGCTTCTTCCTTTATTATCAGCATTAAAAGACTTTAATATATTTTATATTTTCATTTAACATTTAAACTTTTAATGATATTTAATATTTCCCTTTCATATTTCGAAAACTGACATAGAAAAAGCTGCCGTATATTTAATCGTATGACCTGATGAGCCTGGGGGTAATACACACCAGGACGTCCTCACATAATCACTCATAACCAGCTCCATCCTCTACCAGCTTCCTCTCACCAAGAGAGTCATTTTCTACTCTCCCTAGCAGAGATAAACATGAGGAGGCCGTCAGGCATGAATTAAAGGAATAAGAACTGACAACATAAACAGTGAAGGGACCACAAGCTCACTATAAAAATCCTATGTAATCCCCAGGGTAAAATAAAACATGAGGAGGGTTTGACATGAAAGAGACATTCTTTGAGCTAAGATGACTCCTTCGAGTTGTTATACAGGTGCAGTGATGGATGCTATGTCTCTACGGCAGTCACTGAAATTCTAGGTGAAAAAAGGCACTCGAGGAGTATGTGATAATGCGTGAATAAATAATTCTAAATATAAATGGAGATATACACACGTATATACAGACAGATATGGATAGATGTCACATTGGCATTTCACAGTGTCCACAAGATTTCAATATCTCCTGTCATAACCTGGCAGAGATAGCAACATAGCACACCTGAACTTACAGGCTCCTAAAATTATTGCACTTTTATGAATTTAAGTTTCTAGACAGGCTCACACTTCATAAATATCTTGAATCACTAGCTTTTATCTATTGTCTAAGGTGTGAGTTTTAATTTAATAGTAAAATAGTTCATAATTAGAACTTAATCACTGAATACCTCTTTCTTTCAGAAAATCTGACTAATACAGTAATTTAAATATGGCATTTATTTGGGATATTGCTAAATATGTTTGAAGATATTGGCCATGTTGTATCTGAGGAGAAATTGGCAACAGAAATTGAACAAACATCTTATGCCTGCTTTGAAGTGATGCTGAAACTTGGAGTTTCAGTGGCATTGCTTTGGTGATCAATTTGTTAGTTGGAAAGTAAACAATAACCTATCAGGATCCTTGAAGGCAAATGCAATACATTTTTCATTATTGTCAAAATATTAGCTTAAGGGAGGCTTCAACTGAGAGTACAGCAGCCCATACTAATCACGTCAGGAAAAAAATGGAGAGACATTCCTAGGTTATATAAATATGATTGCATTTATATAAATGTCATTAAGTTAATAATGAAGTTTTTCTACAACTCTAGAATTTACATTACAAAGCAAAAGGAAATATTTACATATTTTTAGATTAATGTCTACGCAAACTATAATCTTTCCCATTACTAATACATTCATTTTACCTAAATGTTTCAAAAACAATCATAAAAAGAGCTTCTGCACAGCAAAAGAGACGATAACAAAAACAAAGAGAAACTTACCAAATGGGAGAACATTTTTGCACACAACACTAATGATAAAGGACTGATCACAAAAATCTGCAAAGAGCTGATGAGACTCAACACAAACAAAGAAAATAATCCAGTCAAAAAATGGGCAGAAGAGCTAAAAAGAAACTTCTCTGAAGAGGAAATGCAAATGGCCAACAGGCATATGAAAAAATGTTCAACATCACTTGTCATCAGGGAAATGCAAATCAAAACTACCATGAGATACCATCTAACACCAGTGAGAATGGCACATATTAAAAAAACTAGCAACAACAAATGTTGGCGAGGGTGTGGAGAAAAAGGAACTCTCCTGCACTGCTGGTGGGAGTGCAAACTGGTCCAACCACTATGGAGAGCTGTGTGGAATTTCTGGACCTACTAAACATAGAGCTTCCATATGATCCAGCAATTCCACTCCTAGGTATTTACCCAAAGGACACAGAAACATCCATTCCAAAGAGCACCTGCACCCCTATATTTATAGCAGCACTGTTTACAATAGCTAAGCTTTGGAAACAGCCCAAATGCCCAAAAATAGATGACTGGATCCAGAAGATGTGGTCCATATACACCATGGAATATTACTCAGCATTCAGAAAAGATAAACACATGCAATTTGCAGCAACATGGATGGCGCTGGAAGGGATCATGCTCAGCAAAATAAGCCAGAAAGAAAAAGAAAAATACCGGATGGTCTCACTCATAGTAGGAATCTAGAACACTTAAATAAGGGACCAGGAAAATGAATAACTATAAGAAAGTGAAAATCAAAATCAACAAAAAACTATGAACCAGAGACACTCTATAGGGGGTAGGAGGTGGGAGGGGAGGGCTTGGGGTCAAAGTAAGGGGGTTGCAATTGTATGGGGAATATAAAAATAAAATTTATTATAAAAATAAATAAAACAATCATAATGGCAGATTAACACTCATTAATAATGCAGCACAGATATTGTAAAGACAATGTCAAGATAGCCTAAATAAAGCTTCCCCTTCCCAACAGAATCCTTACAATAATAACGTTCAGAAGAACTCAGCATTATTAAGAACTGGTGGTAGCCTAGGAGAGTTGCAAAAAGAAATAACTATGTGACCATCTTATCTCTCACACTCTTTCTACAAGGAGACCTCCCTGTTACAGTTGACAGAATTTTCATCCTAGTATGAGGCTTCTCTCATAACATCTGATCTGGGGTAGGCACTATAAGGTTTTTGGATTCCTTTGGCCATTTCAGAGTCTTCTCCAGAGGAAATGCTTGCACATGAGGCTTCTCATCTGTCTGGGTTCCTTTGCCAACAATACGCTGGAATCATTTGAATGACCAACCCTCACCACACTGGGAGATGATGATGAGAAAACTGCCGAAATATCGGAAACACTACCTCACACCACCACCATGACCACACCCCGCCCCCACCACCACACACACACTTCAGGGGACAGAAGTTTCCAGAGCTGGGTTAGGATGAAATCTGGGCATTTATTCCATTTATCTATACATGCAGTTGAGTCAGTGTGTTTCACCAGGATGGAGATTTCCATCCAGGAAAATGAATATAAGAAAGTGAAAATCAAAATCAACAGAAAACTATGAACCAGAGACACTTTTTGGGGGGTGGGTGGCGGGAGGGGAAGGATTGGGGTCAGAATGGGGCGTTTGCAATTGTATGGGGGAATATAAAAATAAAATTTATTATTTAAAAAAAAAGGCATGTTCGTTTCTGCAGTCACTCTGCTCTACTTCAATTTCAACTCCCTAAATTAAAAATTATCTCATGTGCAAATATATCCATTTTACATTAGGAGATGGCACCTCTAAATCACATACAGTGCAGTAAAACAGCATTACCTCAATAAAAAAATACAATCAAACAAGATGTGAGCACTGGATACTCCTCAGAAATCTCCTTTCACCAAGAGAAGACACTTCAGAGGCAAAGGACATGTTCTATGACCCTGTGGCAAGGGATCTGAGAAGAAATCTAGCATTTGCTACAATTGATGATGTTTTTTCTACATATCACGGAGCTCTAAATTATACCGCTAGGAGAAAAGATTTATTTAGAATCAACAAAAATACACAATTCCCAGAAGGAAAATTTGACATGATTCTTTCTACCTTCTCCCTAAACTGGGAGAAATCATCCCTGTCTCCTCTTCTGTGGGAGAGAGGAAAGATGCTCAGGGCTTTTCCCTGGGGGATATTCTAGACAAAAGTCAAATCACATATTGACATCACACTGTGTCCACACAGACCTTCATGGTCTCAAGGGTTATTCACCCTAGAGAGATGTCACAAATTGGAGTGTACAAATCTTTAAAATTATAGCTGTTCTAAATTCATGCTGCTTTATGAACCCCATAGATATTATGAGGCTGTGATTTGTAGAAGGTTAGAGAAGTTTCCCATGGAAGCTGCTATGGCAAACCTGATAAAAACGCAAATAGCAAGGACTGCAATATCCAAACAGCTACCATGAGCCCTTAAAATGTTTAAAAAATACGTCAATTGCTTGATTAGGACGATATATATTAAATAATCATTATAATTTCAATAATATGCAGAATGGATTTTGAGTATATAAAGTTAATATTGTTTCATCTGTGATAATGGACGTCTTGAGAACTTTTCAAAGTAACTGACAGGTCCATAATTTTCTCTAAATCTAAAATACTGATTTTTAATCACATTTATCCAGGCATTAGGTGAGTGGGGATTCCCTAAGTCTACAGTTATGGGATATTTTAACAGATTGGATGCAGATGTAATAGCAAAGACCATTTTCCAAGATATAGAGTCCTGATTTTTTACAAAAATATAAAACAGGACTAACTTTTCACTTTTTTGTGTAGAGACTATAGCTATTTTAAATACTCTAACACATATATTATCCACATGAGCTACTTCTTTCAAATGGATCAGTAAATATTTCATGTGCCATTTTAATTTTCTCTCAGCTTCATTTAGGTATTACTGACACATAATAATGTTTATATATTTGAGGTGAACAATGTAATGACTTGATGCCTGTTTACACAGTGAAATGATGGCCGCAGAGTGACACATGCAGCATTTCACATACTTTCTTTCCCTTTGACATTTTAAAAAAATCTATTACTTTTACTGAGGCAACTTTGGTTGATAACACTGCCATGACTTGGAAGTTCAGGTTCATACCTCTTCATGTTACTGCACCATGTGCACCATCCAAGCACCCAAAATCCTCCCTCATAATCCACTGCATTTGCATCTTCTGCTATCTCCCTCTGGTGGCCTCAATTCTATGCTCAGATTCCTACTGTCTGTTTTGGCTTATTTGTGTTACCCCCTATGGTTTTTTTTATAATAAATTATATTTTTATATTCCCCATACAATTGCAACCCCCTTATTTTGACCCCAATCCCTCCCCTCTTGCCCACTAACCCCCATAGAGTGTCTCTGGTTCATCGTTTTTTGTTGATTTTGAGTTTCACTTTCTTATGTTATTCATTTTCCTGGTCCCTTATTTAAGTTTTCTAGATTCCTGCTATGAGTGAGACCATCCGGTATTTTTCTTTTTCTTTCTGGCTTATTTCGCTGAGCATGATCCCTTCCAGCGCCATCCATGTTGCTGCAAATTGCATGTGTTTATCTTTTTTGAATGCTGGGTAATATTCCATGGTATATATGGACCTACTAAACATAGAGACTAACTCCTAGGTATTTACCCAAAAGACACAGAAACATCAATTCCAAAGAGCACCTGCACCCCTATGTTTATAGCAGCACTATTTACAATAGCTAAGCTTTGGAAACAACCCAAATGCCCAAAAATAGATGACTGGATCAAGAAGATGTGGTACATATATACCCCCTATGTTTTTCCCTTCATATTCTACGTCTGAATGAAATCATCTAGTATTTTCCTTTCCCTTCTGACTTATCTTACTCAGCATTGCCCCAGCTGCAACCACTTGTCACAAGTGGCAAGTGGTCATCTCCTTTGATCATCTCCTGCACATCCATACACATCTTCTTAAAAACTGCTCAGTCAATGGGCATTTAAGTTCTTTCCATAGCACAGTCAGAATAAGGAGGGCTATAATGAGCAAGGGAGGGCATATATTCCTTTGAATCACTGATTTTTGTCCTTCATTGAGGTACGTAGGCATGGGATGGGCAAGAAGCTAGACAGAAATTTCTCCAGGAAGACCTATAGGTGACAAACAGCTGCATTAAAAAATGTTCAACATCACTAATCACAAGGGAAATACAATCAAAAGGACAATGATAAGCCACCTTATACTGTGAGAATGGCCTATATTAAAAAAATCGAAAACAATAAATGTTGGCAAGACTATGGAGAAAATGAAATCTTTGTACATTGTTGTTGGGAAAATATATGGTCCAGGTTCAATGGAAAACAGCACAGAGGTTCTCAAAATAAATAAAAACAGATCTACCATATGTTCTGGTAATTCCAGTCCTTGGTGAAATTACTTTTATTTTCCTTGGTATTGGTACTGAGTCCCCAAAGACATCATGTAGCCAATGCCATGGAAGGGTTTGTCTATGTATGTTTTATGGCTTTGTCTCTGTATATTTTATGGCTTCAGGACTTCCTCCAAAGTCTTCAATCAATTTTGAGTTTGTTTTATGAGATATTGGCCGTGTTTCATTTTGTTGGAAATGAACTGTCCAGTTTCTGCAACACCATTCGGTGAAGAGAATTTCTTTCTCCAGTGTATACTCTTTGACTTGAGTCTCATTATGCCAGCAAGTCATAGGTGAGCAATATCAACTGCATAAAATACCATCCTCCATCATGATGCCCTCTGCTTCTGCAATACTCTGTTGAAGGCAGCCTTCACTTGGGCATTCCTCAGACTGTAGATCAGGGGGTTCAACAATGGGTTGAAGAGGTCATAAAATAGGGAAAGGATTTTCTTCTGCTCATCCCTGTGACCATTGTCTGGGACCAAGTAAATCATCATGGCAATGCCAAAGTAGAACCCAACCACACAGAGGTGGGAGGAGCAGGTAGAGAAGGCCTTTCTGCGGCCCTCCTTTGACTTGATCTTCAGGATGGCCAAGACGATGCGCAAGTAGGAGAACAGCATCAAGGAAAGGGGCCCCAATATGATAAATGCACCACCAGCGAGGACAAAAAGTTTGTTGATCCAAGTGTCCCCACAGGCCACTTTGAGGAGAGCTACTATTTCACAGAAGATGAAATTCACCTCCTGGAGACCACAGTAGGGCAATCTCAGAAAGAGAATGAGATCTCCTAAGGCAAGAGACAAACCACAAGCCCAGGAGGTGATGGCCAGCACTGTGCACAGTCTCCAGCTCATGATGACTGTGTAGTGGAGAGGATGGCAGATGGCCACGTACCTGTCATAGGACATCACCACCAAAATCATGCACTCTGTTGCAGCAAAAGTCAAATACGAAAACAACTGTGCAGCACATGAAGCATAGGAGATCGTGTTTTTGTGTTTCACTAGGTTTTCCATTAATTTGGGCAAATTGCTGGAGGCAAAGGACATGTCGATGACAGCCAGATGAGAGAGGAAGAAGTACATGGGGGTGTGCAGTCTGACATCCAGCCAGATGAGCCCCAAGATCATGCCATTTGCCAGCAGGTTGGAGACATACAGCAGGGAGAAGACACAGCAGAGAAGCACTTCCATGTCTGCACTGAGCTGGAATCCCACCAGGATGAGTTCTGGGACCCCTGACTGGTTGTCCCCCATCCTTAACGATAGTTGGTCCCAGACTGAAACATGACAGAAAAGTCAGATCTGGAGGTAAAGATAGGGTTATTTATCTTGAAATGAGCCTAGAGAAAGCATACTTGATTATCTATACTTTATTATTTCCCAGTGTTTCTTTGATTTTGGGTGGGTTTTTTTCCATTTTATTATGATGTGATTGGTCTTTCAGATAAAAATCAAGAACTATAAATAATGGCAGTAATGCAAGTGCTTAAATAATACCAATTTATCCCTCTTTTGTTTTTTCAAGATCAATTCTATTCATTCTTCTATTCTCAGTACTATTACCCAAATTGTAATAAAAACATGATTCATATCAGTTTGTTAACTTTGCTCGAGTTATATGTTATGTTCCATTTAATTTCCTCTCTAATATCAGATTATTAGCCCTGAACCATGATAATTTTGAATAGTGCACATTCTTGGCTTTATACAATATCTTCCATTTTATGTCATTAACCCTAAGAGAGTATTACTTTGTCCACTGTTTTCAAAATTAATATGGATTAGCTGACCCATGTGGGTCTCCACAGATCTACATTACAAAATCATTTATCCACACTATTTAGTACCAATATTTTCCTGCTTCTACTTTAAAAATGTGTTCACTGCCAACTTTATACTCACCCAATTCAGCATGAAATCAGGTACCCCATCAAAAGGTCTAATTCTTTCTAATGGTGAATCTTATTTTCAAAGCAATTATCACACTTAATAGGAAGTTTAATCATGTATTATTTTTATCAAGATTGTTATTATTCAAATGTCATCATTTAATACGGAGAATATATAATTTGGTGTGCAGATTGTTAAAGGGATAGTCCATTCTTACGATTCATTAATCCTAATACATCATTACTCTTCTTTTGGAGAGTCAAATCTAATTTCCTTAATTAACATTAATCAAAATTAACATTTGGAAACTAATGTTATCAAATTGACATTAGTATCAGCCTAGTCTTTGATATTATACAGTAGTCTGTTTTAAAGCAAATGTACATTTATTATCCCAGATTCTTAAGAATTTTCTTCTTTAATATGTTATTGTTCTCTTTATATATGAGATTGTTTTATACTTTAAATTTACAAATTTCATTTCACTAATTTTGTTCATTGTGTGGACAAGGTGGCACATACCTAACATGAGATTTTGAAGTTTTCAAAAATATCTGGGAAAACATGAAATTCAACAAAATCCTATAGAGATAATATTATACAATATACTATTTGTAATGATTTCCCTAAGACTGATGCTGACAACTGTCAATACATGTACATATAGTGTTCATTTTATGTTATATTTTCATATGTATTACTAAAACTTTATAAATAGTATCATTGCATTTATTACAATTAGAATCATATGCACATTTTTCATATCAACTGAATTTCCCTGACACACGTTTCAATGGATGCATACCATTAATGTGCATACTAACTTTTTGTTGAGTTAGTACATTATCTTCCACCTGGGTTGTATGCCATGTAATGAGAAAGTGGTTAAATATAATACACTTATTCTGTGTAACTTTTATTATTAAAGTAAATTCCCAGTCAGTATATCTGTCAATTCTTTTTTTTTAATAGAATTTAATTTTATTTATTTATTTTTTAAAAGATTTATTTATTTATTTATACAAGCACTGGGTACAGTCAGAAGCACAGGAGGGTGAGAGAATTCACCAGAGCCAGAGCGGGGAGCAGAGCAGGCAGAAGGACCGAAGTACACTGCAGAGGGGAGCAGCGGGCGGCAGGAGAGGTCTGCGTGCCATGTGGGACCCTCCTCCGGTGGCCAGGGAGCAGCCGGGGATCGAACCGGCGCTGCAGAGGTTGCGGGCAGCTTCACAACTCAGCGCCCAACCGCTGCGCCACTTGGGAGGCCCATATCTGTCAATTCTACATATTATCGTCTTTCTATAGCTCCTCTTTCTCCATCACCACCTCCATTACCATCATCATTCTCAACCACATCATCTTTTCTCACTTGATAAAAGCAAACAAGCAAAATCCCAGACATTTTGTAACTGTAATGCATCACCTAGGGGGGAGAGTCCCCAATTTACCAATCAAGGCTGTATAATAACCTCCAGCTCACCTTGCTATGGAGTTTCCATTTTAGTTCTCAGTTTTATTATTCTGACTTCCGTGTTTTAACACTATTTAGTCAAAGATGGTTAAAATGTACCACTTTCAGTTCCTTGTTCCCACTGCTTAATATTAAATACAAAGAAAGATCAACAATACTTAATGGAAAGTGACTTCACAAAGCTTGAGTATAAACTGATAATAATGTAAGTATTTGTCATTTACATGTTAAATTCCAGTGTGCTTACAAGCTTGAGTTAGCTACCCTCTGGATTAAAGGAGCTGAGTACAAATTTATGGAGTGATTGCCTGTACTTTTTACTGCCTATTTCCACATGATTCCTGTAGAATTGGCAATTCCTACCCCACTATTCATGATTTCCTCAGACACACTTTCACATGTGAATGAAGAACAGTGATACAAATATTCACTTTGCATCAAATGTATTATTTTTTCCACAATTCCAATTTGTAGTCCCAGAATTAGCTCTGTTTCCCAGGGGAATATCACCTAGGATGAGGTAAGGACAACACCAACATTCACAGGGGAGGTCTTTGCACATAGTGTTACAACTAAGATCATTATATATTTTCAACACCACTGCTTTGAAGTACAATGTTTTATCTAACATGACTTTTACCCACAAGACCAATACAAGATTTACAGAGCTACAAATTCACATATAATAGGATCTCAGTCCCTTAAGCAGATGATGAATTAGAATAATTCATAGGTCTTGAGGTTCTTTTATACTTATAAAAGTAATTTGCAAATCAATATTCTGGAAATTATTGTAAACCCTGTGAAAATGTCAGAGTCAGTAAATGTAATTCATCTGGCTTGAAAATGCATAAGGGGCCTTCAAAATACAAGTGTGATCACACTGTGCAGTCACTGGTCTCACTGTGTGAGCCTGAAGAGGGGTCAGTGGGCAGGACACTGAGGGTACCACCCTGGGGTGTCCCTGTATGTCCACAGACATGACAGACAGGAAGGTGACAGCCTGCTTCTTCCTTTATTATCAGCATTAAAAGACTTTAATATATTTTATATTTTCATTTAACATTTAAACTTTTAATGATATTTAATATTTCCCTTTCATATTTCGAAAACTGACATAGAAAAAGCTGCCGTATATTTAATCGTATGACCTGATGAGCCTGGGGGTAATACACACCAGGACGTCCTCACATAATCACTCATAACCAGCTCCATCCTCTACCAGCTTCCTCTCACCAAGAGAGTCATTTTCTACTCTCCCTAGCAGAGATAAACATGAGGAGGCCGTCAGGCATGAATTAAAGGAATAAGAACTGACAACATAAACAGTGAAGGGACCACAAGCTCACTATAAAAATGCTGTGTAATCCCCAGGGTAAAATAAAACATGAGGAGGGTTTGACATGAAAGAGGCATTCTTTGAGCTAAGATGACTCCTTCGAGTTGTTATACAGGTGCAGTGATGGATGCTATGTCTCTACGGCAGTCACTGAAATTCTAGGTGAAAAAAGGCACTCGAGGAGTATGTGATAATGCGTGAATAAATAATTCTAAATATGAATGGAGATATACACACGTATATACAGACAGATATGGATAGATGTCACATTGGCATTTCACAGTGTCCACAAGATTTCAATATCTCCTGTCATAACCTGGCAGAGATAGCAACATAGCACACCTGAACTTACAGGCTCCTAAAATTATTGCACTTTTATGAATTTTAGCTTCTAGACAGGCTCACACTTCATAAATATCTTCGAACACTAGTTTCTATCTATTGTCTAAGGTGTGAATTTTAATTTAGTAGTAAAATAGTTCATAATTATAACAATCACTGACTACTTCTTTCTTTCAGAAAATCTGACTAATACAGTAATTTAAATATGGCATTTATTTGGGATATTGCTAAATATGTTTGAAGATATTGGCCATGTTGTATCTGAGGAGAAATTGGCAACAGAAATTGAACAAACGTCTTACACCTGCTTTGAAGTGATGCTGAAACTTGGAGTTTCAGCGGCATTGCTTTGGTGATATATTTGTTAGTTGGAAAGTAAACAATAACCTATCAGGAACCTTGAAGGCAAATGCAATACATTTTTCAATATTGTCAAAATATTAGCTTAAGGGAGGCATGAACTGAGAGTAAAGCAGCCCATAGTAATCATGTCAGAAAAAAATGGAGAGACATTCCTAGGTTATATAAATATGATTGCATTTATATAAATGTGCATTAAGTTAATAATGAAGTTTTTCTACAACTCTAGAATCTACATTACAAAGCAAAAGGAAATATTTACATATTTTTAGATTAACGTCTACACAAACTATAATCTTTCCCATTATTATTACATTCACCTTACCTAAATGTTTCAAAAACAATCATAATGGTAGATTAACACTCATAAGCAATGCAGCACAGAAATTGTGAAGACAATGTCAAGATAGCCTAAATAAAGCTTCCCTTTCCCAAAAGAATCCTTACAATAATAATGTTTAGAAGAACTTCAGCATTATTAAGAACTGGTGGTAGCCTACAAAGTTTCAAAAAGAAATAACTATGTGACCATCTTACCTCTCACACTGTTTCTACAAGGAGACCTCCCTGTTACAGTTGACAGAATTTTTGTCCTAGTATGAGGTTTCTCTCATAACATCTGATCTGGGTCAGGCACTATAAGGTTCTTGGATTCCTTTGGCCATTTCAGAGCCTTCTCCAGAGGAAATGCTTGCACATGAGGCTTCTCATCCTTCTGGGTTCCTTTGCCAACAATACGCTGGAATCATTTGAATGACCAACCCTCACCACACTGGGAGATGATGATGAGAAAACTGCTGAAATATCAGAAACACTACCCCCCACCACCATGACCACACCCCCCACCACCACCACACACACACTTCAGGGGACAGAAGTTTCCAGAGCTGGGTTAGGATGAAATCTGGGCATTTATTCCATTTATCTATACATGCAGTTGAGTCAGTGTGTTTCACCAGGATGGAGATTTCCATCAAAAAGGCATGTTCGTTTCTGCAGTCACTCTGCTCTACTTCAATTTCAACTCCCTAAATTAAAAATTATCTCATGTGCAAATATATCCATTTTACATTAGGAGATGGCACCTCTAAATCACATACAGTGCAGTAAAACAGCATTACCTCAATAAAAAAATACAATCAAACAAGACGTCAGCACTGGATACTCCTCAGGAATCCCCTTTCACCAGGAGAAGACACTTCAGAGGCAAAGAACATGTTCTATGACCCTGTGACAAGGGATCTGAGGAGAAATCTCAGTTGAAGAGCATTTGCTACATTGATGATGTTTTTTCTACATATCACGGAGCTCTAAATTATACCGCTAGGAGTAAAGATTTATTTAGAATCAACAAAAATACACAATTCCCAGAAGGAAAATTTGACATGATTCTTTCTACCTTCTCCCTAAACTGGGAGAAATCATCCCTGTCTCCTCTTCTGTGGAAGAGAGGAAAGATGCTCAGGGCTTTTCCCTGGGGGATATTCTAGACAAAAGTCAAATCACATATTGACATCACACTGTGTCCACACAGACTTTCGTGGTCTCAAGGGTTATGCACCCTAGAGAGATGTCACAAATTGGAGTGTACAAATCTTTAAAATTATTTCTGTTCTAAATTAATGCTGCTTTATGAATCCCATAGATATATTGAGGCTCTGACTTCTAGAACACTAGAGGAAATTTCCATGGAAGCTGCTATGGCAAACCTGATAAAGAATGAGTCCCTCAGCCAAGGTGATCCATCATGGAAGCAGGGATAATAGACACAAATAGCAAGGACCGAATTATCCATAAATAGCTACTTACAAACACTCAAAATGTATAAAAGTCTTCATTGCTTGATATGGACTATATATTTTTAAATAATCATAATTTCAGTGATATCCAGAATGGATTTTGAGTATATGCACTTAATATTGCTTCCCCTGTTTTAATGGACCTCTTGATAAATTTGAAAGTGAGTGGGAGGTCAATAACTTTCTTTAAATCTAAAATATTAATTTTTAATCACATTTATCCTGCCTTTGGGATGAGTGGGGATTCCCTAAGTCTGCAGCTATGGGATATTTTAACAGATTGGTTGCAGATGTAAAAGCAAAAACCTATTTTTCAAGATACACATTCATGATTTTAAAAGAGGACTAATTTTTCACTTTTTTTCCCCTTAGAGATGACAGCTAATTTAAATACCCTAATACATATATTACCAAGATGGGATATTTGTTTTCAATGGATCAGTAAATGTTTTCAAGTGCCATTTTAATTTTCTCTCAGCTTTACTTAGGTTATTGATACTTAATATGTTTATATATTTGAGGTGCACAATGTAATGACTTGATGCCTGTTTACACTGTGAAATGATGGCCGCAGAGTGACACATCCAGCATTTCACATACTTTCTTTCCCTCTTTACTGCCAGCATATTGACATTTTAAAAAATCCTATTACTTTTTATTGAGGCAACTTTGGTTGATAACACTGCCATGACTTGGAGGTTCAGGTTCTTCCTCTTCATGTGCACGATCAAAGCACCCACAATCCTTCATCATAATCCACTGCCTCCCCCCTTTTTGCATCCTCCACTATCTCCCTCTGGTGGCCTCAATTCTACGCTCAGATTCCTAGAGTCTGTTTTGACTTATTTTTGTTACTCCCTCTAATTTTTCTTTCATATTCTACATCTGAATGAAATCATCTAGTATTTTCTTTTCCCTTCTGACTTATCTTACTCAGCATCACCCTCCCCCAGTTCCATCCTCTTGTCACAAGTGACAAGTGTTCATCTCCTTTGATAGCTAAGTGGTACCCACTGCACATCCATACGCATCTTCGTAAAAGATGCACGGTCAGTGGGAATTTAGGTTGTTCCATAGCATGGCTAGAATAAAGAGGGCTATAATGAGCAGGGGCAGGCATATATTTCTTTGAATCACTGATTTTGGGTCCTTCAGTGAGGTACCTAGCCATGGGATGGGCAAAGAGCAAGACAGACAATTTTCCAGGAAGATCTATGGGTGACAAACAGCCATCTTAAAGCTCAACATCACTCATCACAAGGGAAATACAATCAAAAGGACAACGATAAGCCCCCTTACACTGTGAGAATGGCCTATATTTAAAAAAAAATCTGAAACAATAAATGTTGGCAAGACTATGGAGAAAATGGAATCTTTGTACACTGTTGTTGGGAAAATAGATGGTCCAGGTCCAAAACCTCTGTACCAGAAAACAGTACAGAGGTTCCCAAAATAAATAAAAATAGATCTACCATATGTTCTGGTAATTCCAGTCTTAGTGAAATTAATTTTATTTCCTTGGTATAGGTATTGAGTCCCCAAAGACATTCTTGAAACCAATGTCATGGAACGTTTATCTGTGAATGTTTTCTTCTATATAGTTTATGGCTTCAGGACTTCTTTCAAAGTCTTCAATCAATTTTGAATTTTTGTTTGAGATAGTGGTCATGGTTCATTTTGTTGGAAATGAAACTGTTCCAGTCCCCAACACCACTGGTGACGAGAATTATTTTCTCCATTGTATGCTCTTTGATCTTGAGTTTCATTATACCAGCAAATCATATGTGAACACTACCAACTGCATAAAATTCCACCCTTCTTCATGATATCCTTTGTTTCTGCACTACTCTGTAGAAGGCAGCCTTCACTTGAGCGTTCCTCAGACTGTAGATCAGGGGGTTCAGCAATGGGTTGAAGAGGTCATAAAATAGGGAAAGGATTTTCTTCTGCTCATTCTTGGTCCCATTGTCTGGGACCAAGTACATTATCATGGCAATGCCAAAGTAGAACCCAACCACACAGAGGTGGGAGGAACAGGTGGAGAAAGCCTTTTTGCGGCCTTCCTTGGACTTGATCTTCAGGATGGCCAAGACGATGCGCATGTAGGAGACCAGCATCAAGAAAAAGGGCCCTGTTATGATGAATGCAGCAGAAGAAAGGATATAAAGTTTGTTGAACCAACTGTCCCCACAGGCCATTTTGATGACAGCTTGGACTTCACAGAAGATGAAATTCACCTCTTGGGACCCACAGTAGGGCAATCTCAGAAAGACAATCAGATCTCCTAAGGCAAGAGAAAAACCACAAGCCCAGGAGGTGATGGCCAGCACCTTACACAGTCTCCAGGTCATGATCACCATATAGTGGAGAGGATGGCAGATGGCCACGTACCTGTCATAGGACATCACCACCAAAATCATGGCCTCTGTACAAACAAAAGCCAAATACAAAAACAACTGTGCAGCACATGAAGCATAGGAGATTGTTTTTTTGTGTTTCACTAGGTTTTCCATTAATTTGGGCAAATTGCTGGAGGCATAGCATATGTCAATGACAGCCAGATGAAAGAGGAAGAAGTACATGGGGGTGTGCAGTCTGACATCCAGCCAGATGAGCCCCAAGATCATGCCATTTGCCAGCAGGTTAGAGACATACAGCAGGGAGAAGACACAGAAGAGAAGCACTTCCATGTCTGCACTGAGCTGGAATCCCACCAGGATGAGTTCTGGGAACCATGACTGGTTGTCCCCCATCCTCAATGATGGTTGGTTCCAGTCTGAAATGTGACAGAAAAGCCAGAGCTTCAGGTCAATGTACAGTTATTTATCTTGAAAAATGCTCAAAATGTCTTTACTTATTTTCCCAGTGTTCCTTTGTTTTTTCCATTTTATTATGATGTGATTAGTCTTACAGATAAGAACTATAAGAAGAACTATAAGAACTATAAGCAATTGCAGCAATGTATTTCACTTTATTATTTATTACTTTCTTTTTTCATATCTTTTCCCATGATTATGTTTGTGTTTGTATACACATATATCTTAAATCTTATTGAATCATGTAAGTGCTGAAATAATTTCAATTTATCCCTCTTTTGTTTTTTCTAGAACAATTCTACTCACTATTCTATTCTGAGTACAATTACCCAAATTGTAATATAAACATGATTCATATCACTTTGTTACTCTTTGCTCCAAGTTATAACCTCCTGTCACATTTTATTTGTTTTCTCATCTCAGATAATTAGCCCTGATCTATGATAATTTTGAATGGTACAGTCTTTGTTTCATACAATAAGATTCACCATTAAAAAGAATTAGACCTTTTGGGTAACTGATTCCATGCTGAATTGGGTTGTTACAAAGTTGGCAGTGAACAAATTTTTAAAGTAGAAGAGGGAAAATATTGATACTAAATAGTGTGGATAAATGATTTTGTAATGTAGATCTGTGGGGAAAAACATTGGTAGACTAATCCATATTTACTTTGAGAACAGTGGACAATGTAATATTATCTTTGTGTTAATGAAGTCAAATAAAGTCATATTTATTTTATTGGATACAGCAAAGATTATTTTCTAATTTTCAATTATCACACTTAACAAGAAGTTTAATCACATATATTTTTATCAAGATTGTTAATCATTACTCAAATATCATCATTTAATAGGGAGAATATATAATTTGGTGTACAGATTTTTAAAGGGATAGTCTATTCTTAAGATTCTTTAATCCTATTGCAATATTACAGTATCTTTTGGAGAGACAAATCTAATTTCATAAATTAACATTAACCAAAATTAACATTTGGAAACTAATGTTACCAAATTAACATTAGTATCAACTTATGTCTTTGATATCATAGGTAGGTTATTTTTTAGTAAATGCCCAGATTCTTATGAATTATCTTCTTTATAATCATATTGTTCTCTTTATATTTATGTATAGAGATTACATTCTAAATTTACACATTATGACTTTACTAATCTTGTTCATTGTGGATAAAGTGGCACATACCTCATATGAGATTTTGACATTGAGTTTTCAAAAATATCTTGTAAAACATAAAATTCAACAAAAACCTATACAGATAATATTATATAATACAAATATACTGTATATAAATGACTTCCCTATGACTGATGGTGAGAATTGTCAATAATTATACATACAGAGTTCATTCTATGTTGTACTGATATTTTCATACATATATTAATAAAATTTTATTTATTACATTTAGAATCATATGTACATTTTTCATATTAATTATTTTTCCTATGTTTCAATTGGTGCATATGGTTCATTTATTTACTAACTTTTTCTTGAGTTAGTACATTACCTTCTACCTTGGTTGAATGCCATATATATAATCAAAAGTGACTAAATTTAATGAATTTATTTTTGTGTGACTTTTAGTATTAAATTCCCAGATGGTATGTCTCAGTCAACTCTATGTATTATTTGTCTTTCCATATCCCCTCCTTCTGCATCATCACCTGTATCACCATCATCATTCTCAACCACATCATCTTTTCTCACTGATAAAAGCAAACAATCAAAATCCCAGACACAATGTAACTATAATGAATCACCTAGTGGGGAAGAGTCCCCAATTTACCAATCAAGGCCTTATAACCTCAAGCTCATCTTCCTATGGAGCTTCCCACTTTAGTTCTCAGTTCTATTAGTCTGACTGCCATGTTTTTACACTATATAGTCAAAATTGGTATAAAATGTACCATTTTCAGTTCATTGTTGCCACTGCTTCATATTAAGTATCAAGAAAGAATAGAATACTTAATGGAAAGTGACTTCACAGAGCTTAAGTATAAACTGATTATAATGTAAGTATTTGTCATTTACACATTAAATTCCAGTGTGCTTATAAGCTTGAGTTAGCTACCCTCTAGATTAAAGGAGCTGAGTACAACTTTACAGAGTGATAACCTTTATTTCTTACTGTCCATTTCATAAGATTCCTGTACAAATGATAATCCCTACCCCACTCAGGATTTCCTCATAGACACACTTTCACACGTGAATGAAGACCAAAAGATACAAATACTCACTTTGCATCAAATCTATTGTTTTTTTCTATAATTTCACTGTGTGGACCCAGAATTATTTCTGTTTCCCAGGTGAATAACACCAAGGATGAGGTAAGGACTACACCAAAAATTCCTGGGGGATGACTTTGCACATACAGTTGTTACAACTACTGAGCATTATATACATTCAACACCACAGCTCTAAGATACAATGTTGTTTCTGACATGACTATTACCCACAAGGCCAATACAAGATTTACAGAGCTATAAATTCCAAGATAATAGGAGGTCAGTCCCTTAAAGTGATGACAAATATAGATTAATTCATAGGTCTTGAGATTCTTTTCTGCTTATAAAAGTAATTTGAAAATAGGGCCTCCCCTGGTGGCGCAGGTGGTTGAGCGCAGCGCTGTGAAGCTGTCTACAGCCTCTGCAGCACCGGTTTGATCCCAGCCAGCTGGATAGCGAGGGTCCCACATGGCGAGCAGACCTCTCCTGTCTCACCTGCTGCTCCCCTCAGCAGTGTATTTCGTCAATCTGCCTGTTCTGTTCTCCACACTGTCTCTGGTGAATCCTCTCACCCTCCTGTGCATCTGGCCTGTACGCTGGTTCTTATATAAATAAATAAATAAATCTTTAAAAAAAAGGTAATTTGAAAATAAATATTCTGGAAATTATTGTATATCCCTGTGAAAGTATCAGGTTCAGTAAATGTAATTCCTCTGGCTTGAAAATGCATAAGGGTCCTTCAAAATACAAGTGTGGTCACACTGTGCAGAGTCACTGGTCTCACTGTGTGAGCCCAAAGGGGGTGCTCAGTGGGCAGGACACTGAAGGCTCCTCCCTGGGTTGTCCCTGTATGTCCACCGACACCACAGAAAAGAAGGTGACAGTCTGCTTCTTCCTTTCCAAATACCATTAAGACTTTACTATTTTTAATATTTTCCTTTAACATTTTAACTTTTAAAATGGTTAATATTTCTCTTTAATATTAGGAAAACTGACTTATAAAAACTTGTCACATATTAAATGATTATGACATGATGAGCCTGGGGGTAATACACACCAGGACATCCTCACATAATCACTCATAACCAGCTCCATGCTCTCCCAGCTTCCTGTCACCAAGAGGGTCTTTTTCTACTCTCCCTAGAATAGATAAGCATGAGGAGGCCGGCCAGGCAGGAATTAAATGAATAAGATGGACAACAAACAGAGTCAAAGAACTTACAAGCTCACTATAAAGATCCATGTAATCCCCAGGGTAAAATAAAACACAAAGATCCATTCTTTGAACTGAGATGACTCCTTTGAATGGTTATAGAGGTCTCTGATGGATGCTTTCTCTCTACGACAGTCACTGAGGTTCTAGGTGAAACCAGGCACTTGAGGCACATGTGCTAATGCATGATAATATATTCTAAATATAAATATATACACATATATACAGATAGATTATGGATAGATGTCACTTTGGCATTCACAGTGTCCACAAGATTGTCAAATATCTTCCATCATAACCCAGCAGAGATAGCAACACAGCACACCTGAACTTACACGCTCCTAAATCTATTTCACTTTTATGAACTGGAGTTTCTCTCCAGGCTCACGCCCCATAAATATATTCTATCATTAGTTTCTATGTTTTTCCAAGGTGTGAACTATAATTTATTAGGAAAATAGTTCACAATAGAATTTAATAATTAAATGCTGCTTTCTTTTAAAAAAAAAAGCTGAGTAATACAGTAATTTAAATATGGCATTTCTTTGGGATATTGCTAAAATGTGGTTGAGGATTTGGGCCATATTATATCTGAGGAGGAAACAGCAACAAAAAATGAACTAATGCCTTACGCTTGCTTTGAAGTGATGCTATGAGAGAGTTGCAGGGAAATTGCTTTGGTGATAAATTCCTTAGTTGAAAAGTAAAACAATAACCTATCAGCACCCTTGAAGGCACATGCCAATACACTTTTGAATGTTGTCAAAATATTAGCTTAAGGGAGGCATCAAGTGAGAGGACATAGGCGCCACAGAAAAATGTGAGAAAAAATGGGAGACAGTCCTAACTTAAACAAATATGATCACATTTTTACATAAATGTGTGTTAAATTTATAACATTAAGTTTTTCTACAACTACAGAAACTACATTATAAAGCAAAAGGGAATATTTACATTTTTAAGATTAGTTTAAAATGTCTGACAAACTGTCATCTTTTAATAATGCAGTTTAGAAATAGTGAAGACAATTCACTAAAAAAGACATCCCCTCCCAACAGAATCCCTACAATAATAGCCACTCAGAAAGGGAGATTTGCAGGTCACTGAGTGCCATTCTTCCCTGCGGGGAGGGAACTGGAGCAGGGAGTGTCCAGCTCTAAGCAGCAGTATCAGCACTCGCTCTATCCTGTATAGTTGCAAGACAATTTTATAAACATCAGTAATTTCTACATCTAATAATTAAGATCTGGTATAGACTAGGGAAGTGTCAATAAGAATAACTATGAGAGTGGGCCTCCCCTGGTGGCCCAGCGGTTGAGCGCTGGGCTGCGAAGCTGCCCGCAGCATCTGCAGCACTTGTTCAATCCCAGGCTGCCAGTGAGGGTCCCACCTGGCGCGCAGACCTCTCCTGCCACGCCCGCTGCTCCCCTCAACAGCATATTTGGTCAGTCTGCCTGTTCTGTTCCCTGCTCTGGCTCTGGTGAATTCTCTCACGCTCCCATGCTCCTGACTGTACCCAGTGCTTATATAAATAAATAAATCTTAAAAAAAAAAAAAAGAATAACTATGAGACAAACTTACCTCTACACTGCTTCCGCAAGGAGAAGACTTCCCTGTTAGTGACTAATTTTCCTAATAACTGAGGTTACTCTACCGGTATCTCATCTGGGTGAGGCACTATAAGGTTCTTTGATTCCTTTGGCCACTTCAGAGCCATATCCAGAGAAAATGTTTTCATATGAGGATTCTCATCCTTCTAGATTCTTTTGTAAACAGCACCTTGGGATAATATGAATGACCAATTGTCAACCACACTAGCAGGTGATGACAAGAAAACTGCCAAAATATCAGAAAATTGCCCGCCCCACCACCAATACAGAAACACGTCAGGGGACAGAAGTTTATAAAGATTGGGTAAGGGTGATCTCTAGGAATCTCTACATAGACTTGCACCTACTCTCTCAAAAGAGATCAGCGTGTGTCATCAGGAATGTGATTCCCTCGGCAAGGCATGTTGGTTTCTGCAAACAACCGGCTCCACTTCAGCTCCCTAGATTGAAAATCATCTCAGGAGCAAATAAATTTATTTTACATTAGGAGATGGCACTTCTGAATCACATACAGTGGAGTAACACAACATTACCTTAATTGAAAAATACAATAAAACAAGATGTGAGCGCTTGATACTCCTCAGGAATCTCCTTTCACCAAGAGAAGACTCTTCAGAGGCAAAGGATGTTTTCTAAGACCCAGTGGTAAGGATTTGAGGAGAAATATCAGTCGAGGAGCATTTGCTACAATTGATATTTTTTCTACATATCATGGAGTTCTAAATTATACCTCTAGGAGTAAAGATTTATTTAGAATCAACTGAAAACTACAATTCCCAGAAGGAAAATTTGACAGGGTATCTTTCTACCTTCTTCTTCCTGAAGTGGGAGAAAATATCCCCATCTCCTCTGAGTAAAGATTCTCTATGTGTTTCCCTTGAGGAATATTCTAGGCAAAAGTCAAATCACATATTGACATTGTACTGCGGCCACACAGACTTTCAAATATCTCAAGGGTTATGAACCCTAGAGGATTGTCACAAATTAGAGTGTACAAAACTTTAAAATTATTTCTGTTCTAAATTCACGCTGCTTCATGAATCCCATAGATATTATGAGGCTGTGATTTATAGAAGGTTAGAGAAGTTTTCCATGGAAGCTGCTATGGCAAACCTGATAAAGAGTCTCTCATCCAAGGTGATCCATCACCAAAGCAGGGCTGATAGACACAAATAGCAAGGACAGAAATATCCATAAACAGCTACTTATGGGCCTTAAATTGTTTTCTAAAATTCTTCATTGCTTGATATGAACTATATATTTTTAATTAATCATTATAATTTCAGTGATATTCAGAAAGGATTTTGAGTATATGGAGTTAATATTGCTTCATCTGTGATAACGGACCTCTTGAGAACTTTTGAAGGTGACTGGGAGGTCAAAAATTTTCTTTAAATCTAAAATACTAATTTTTAATCACATTTATCCTGCCATTAGATGAGTCTGGAATGACTAAGTCTACAGCTGTGGGATATATTAACAGATTGGATGCAAATGTGAAAGCAAAAACCTATTGTCCAAGATACAGTTTCCTGATTTTTTTTTTACAAAAATATAAAACAGGACTAGTTTTTCACTTTTTTGTCCTAGAGACTACAGCTATTTTAAACACCATAAAAATATATTATCCATATGAGATACTTCCTTCAAATGGATCAGTAAATGTTTTCAAGTGCCATTTTAATTTCCTCTCTTTCAGCTTTATTTAGGTATTATGGACACGTAACAATGTTTATATATTTGAGGTGCACAATGAAATGATTTGATACCTGTTTACACTGTGAAATGATGGCCAAAGAGTGACACATCCAACATTTCACATGGATTGTTTCCCTTTTTACTGCCAGCATGTTGACATTTTTAAAAATCCTATTACTTTTTACTGAAGCAACTTTGGTTGATAACACTGCCATGACTTGGAGGTTCAGGTTCATACCTCTTCATGTTACTGCACCATGTGCACCATCAAAGCACACACAAACCTCCATCATAATTTACTGCCTCCCAACCTTTTTGCATCCTCAACTATCTCCCTCTGATGGCCTCAATTCTATGCTCAGATTCCTAGCGTCTGTTTCGGCTTATTTTTGTTACTCCCTCTATTTTCCCTCCATATTCTACATCTGAGTGACATCATCTAGTATTTTCCTTTCCCTTCTGACTTATCTTACTCAGCATTACCCAATTTCATCCTCTTGTCACAAGTGGCAAGTGGTCATCTGCTTTGATAGCTGAGTGGTACCCAATGCACATCTATACACATTTTCTTTAAAACTGCTCAGTCAATGGGCATTTAAATTCTTTCCATAGCACGGCTTGAATAAGGAGGGCTCTAATGAGCAGGGGAGGGCATATATCCCTTTGAAACAATGATTTTGTGTCCACAAAGTACCTAGGCATGGGATGGGAAAAAAGATGCAAAGACAATTTTCCACAGAAGACACAAGTGACAAAAGCCACCTTAGAAAATGCTCAACATCACTCAGCGCAAGGGGAATACAATCAAAAGGACAATGATAAGCCAATTATACCTGTGTGAATGGCATATATTCAAAAACACAGAAACAACAAATGTTGGCAGGACTGTTGAGAAAATGGGATCTTTGTACACTGTTGGTGGGAATGTAGATCGGTCGAGCACCTATGGAAGAGAGTATGTAGGTTTCACAAGATACTAAAAATAGATCTACCACATGATCCAGAAATTTTGCTCCTAGTTAAAATTATTTTTATTTCTTTTGCCCTTGGTGTTGTGTCCCCAAAGACATCCTTGAAGTCAATGCCTATGCACGTTTGCCTATGTATGTTTTCTTTTATATATTTTATGGCTTCAGATCTTCCTTCAAAGTTTTTTTTTTTTCTTTCTTCCTTCAAAGTTTTTAACCCATTTGAGTTTCCTTATGGTATGAGATAGTGGTAAAGGTTCAATCTGCTGGGAATGAAACTGTCTATATTCCCCAACACCACTGAAGAGACTTTTCTTTCTCTTTCATCTTGAGTTGCATTATACCAGCAAGTCCATATGTGAGCACTACCAACTGCATACAATTCCACCTTCCTTCATGATGTCCTCTGCTTCTGCACGGCTCTGTTGAATGCAGCCTTCATTTGAGCATTCCTCAGACTGTAGATGAGGGGGTTCAACAATGGGTTGAAGAAGATATAAAACAGGGTGAGAACTTTTTTCTGCTCATCCCAGTGACCATCATCGGGGACCATGTAAATACATGGCAATGCCAAAGTAGAACCCAACCACACAGAGGTGGGAGGAGCAGGTGGAGAAGGCCTTTCTGCGGCCCTCCTTAGACTTGATCTTCAGGATGGTCAAGACGATGCGCATGTAGGAGACCAGCATCAAGGAAAGGGGCCCCACTAAGATAAAAGCACCACAAGAAAGGATAAAAAATTTGTTGATCCAGGTGTCCCCACAGGCCACTTTGAGGACAGCTATTATTTCACAGAAGATGTGGTTCACCTCTGGGAATCCACAGTAGGGCACTCTCAAAAAGAGAATCAGATCTCCTAAGGCAACAGAAAAACCACAAGCCCAGGAAGTGATGGCCAGCACCGTGCACAGTCTCCAGGTCATGATCACCGTATAGTGGAGAGGATGGCAGATGGCCACGTACCTGTCATAGGACATCACCACCAAAATCAGGCACTCTGTGCAGGCAAAACCCAAATAAAAAAACAATTGTGCAGCACAAGAAACATAGGAGATCATTTTTTTGTGTTTCACTAGGTTTTCCAGTAATTTGGGCAAATTGCTGGAGGCATAGGAGATGTCAATGATGGCCAGGTGAGAGAGGAAGAAGTACATGGGGGTGTGCAGCCTAACGTCCAGCCAGATGAGCCCCAAGATCATGCCATTTGCCAGCAGGTTGGAGACATACAACAGGGAGAAGACACAGCAGAGAAGCACTTCCATGTCTGCACTGAGTGGGAATCTCACCAGGATGAGTTCTGGGTCCCCTGACTGGTTGTCCCCCATCCTTAATGATAGTTCGTCCAAGACTGAAACTTGATAGAAAAGCCAGAGCTGGAGGTAAAGGTGGCATTATTTATCTTGAAATAAGCTCACAGAAAGCATACAGGATTATCTATATTTGACTAATTCCCCAGTTTTTCTTTGATTTTTGGTGTTTTTTTCCATTTTATTATGATGTGATTAGTTTTTCAGATAAAAATTAAGAACTACAAACATTGCATTAATGCATTTCACCGTATTATTTATTAACATTTCTTTTTTCATTTCTTTTCCCATAAGTGTATCTGTGTTTGTATACACATATATCTTATATTTATTGAACCACATAACTGCTGAAATAATGACAGTTTATCCCTCTTGGTTTTTGAAAAACAATTCTATTCACTATTTAATTCTCAGTATGATTACATAAATTGTAATATCAACACAATTCACTATGGTAAAAATATTAGTTTGTTACCCTTTGCCCATTTTATAATCTCACATCACATTAGCCCTGAACCATGATAATACTGAATGGTTCACAACCTTTTTTTATACAATAGCTCCCATTTATGTTTGCCATTGATTATCCATGTTGTACTCAATAAAATAAATGTGACTTTAGTTCCCTTCATGAACACTAAGATAATGTAACTTTGTCCAGCGGTTCTCAAGGATAATATGGATTAGTCAACTGATGTTTTTCTCCACAGATCTACATTACAAAATCATTTATCCACACTATTTAGTATCATTACTTTCCTGTATCTACCTTAAAAATTTGTTTCTTTCAACCTTGTCCTCACCCAAGTCACCATGGAATTAGTTACCCCATCAAATGGTCTAATTTTTTTTAATGGTGAATCATATTTTCAAAGCAATTATCACACATACCAAGAAGTTTAATTATGTATATTTTATCAAGATCATTATCATTGTTCAAATATCATCATTTAATAGAGAGAATATATAATTGGGTGTACAGATTTTTAAAGGGATAGTTGATTCTTAAGATTCTTTAATCCTACTGCATCTATACCCCATCTTTTGGAGAGACAAATCTAATTTACTGAATTAACATTAACCAAAATTAACACTTGGAAATTAATGTTACCAAATTAACATTAGTATCAGCCTATGTTTTAATATTATACATTAGTTTACCTTAAGGCACATGTTCATTTATATTCCAGCTTCTTATAAATTATCTTCTTTAAATGTGCTATTGTACTCCTTATATTTACATATAAGAGATTCTTTTACATTTTAAATTTATACATGATCATTTCACTGATCTTGTTCAGTGTGTGCATAAAGTGGCACATACCTCATATGAGATTTTAATGTTGGGTTTCAAAAATATCTTGGAAAACATAAAATTCAACAAAAACCGATACAGACATATCATACAATTTACTGTGTATAAATGATTTCCCTATGACTGATGGAGACAATTGTCAAGTGTTCAGTCTATGCTGTATACTGATATTTTCATAATATACATAAGTAAAATTTTATGATTATTTTATTTGTTTTAGTATCATTTTATTTGTTACCTTTAGAATCACATGTACATTTTTTATATTATTTTCCCTGACCTGTGTTTTAAGTGGTGCATACTGTTCATTTTCATACAAACTTTTTGCTGAGTTAGTATATTCCCTTCCACCTTGATAGTATGCCATATAAAGCAAGTGATTAAATGTAATGTATTTTTGTGTAACTTTTATTATTAAAGTAAATTCCCAGACAGTATATTTCAGTCAATTCTTTGTATTATTTTCTTTCTATATTCCTTCTTGCTCCATCACCACCTCCATCACCTCATCATTCTCAATCACATCATGGTTTCTCACTTGATAAAAGCAAACTAGCAAAATCCCAGACACGATGTAACTATAATGTATCACCTCGTAAGAAAGAGTCTCCAATTTACCAATCAATTTACCAATCTGGCTGTATAACCTGAAGCTCATCTTCCTATGGAGCTTCCCACTTCAGCCTCTCTGTTCTATTATTCTGACTGCCATGTTTTTTTTGTTGTTGTTGTTGTTTGTTTGTTTGTTTGTTTTTGTGGGACCCTCGCCTGTGGCCTGGGAATGAACCCGCATTGCACAGGCTGCGGGCAGCCTCAAAGCCCAGCGCTCAACTGCTGCGCCACCAGGGAAGGCCCCTGACTGCCATGTTTTAACATTATTTAGTCAAAGTTGGTTTAAAATGTACCACTTTCAGTTCATTGTTACCACTGCTTCCTGTCAAATACAAAGAAAGAACAATACTTAATGGAAAGTGACTTCACAAAGGTTAGGTATACACTGATTATAATGTAAGTAGTTCCTCTTTACACATCAAATCTCTGTGTGCTAACAAGCTTGAGTTAGTTACCCTCTAGATAAAAGGAGCTGAGTACAACTTTATGGAGTGATTCCTGTACTTTTTACTGCCTATTTCCACATGATTCTTGTAGAAGTGGCGGTTCCTACCCCACTATTCAGGATTTCCTCATAGACACACTTTCACACATAAATGAAGACCAAAAGACATCAATTTTCACTTTGCATAAAATCTATTATTTTTTCCTCAATTCCAGTTTGTGGCCCCAGAGTTATTTCTGTTCATCCCAGGTGAATAACACCTAGGATGATGTAAGGGTGACAGCAAACATTCCAGGGAGACCTCATTGCACATACAGTTGTTACACGCTAAAGAATAGTCTATACTTTCAACACCACAGCTCTAAAATACAAAATGTTGCATATCAGATATAACTTTTACCCAAAGGACCAATACGAGTTCTACAGAGCTACAAATTCCCAAATAATAAGAAGTCAATCCCTTGAAGAGATGACAGGTATAGATTCATTCATAGGTTTTCAGGTACATTCTTTGAACTAAGATGACTCCTCTGAGTGGCTATAGAGGTCCTGTGATGGATGTTATGTCTCTATGACAGCCACTGAGGTTCTAGATTAAACAAGGCACTTAAGGAGCATGTGCTACTGGGTGAATAATAAATTCTAAATATAAATACAGATATGCACATACAAATACAGACACCTATGGATAGAGTCACGTTGGTATTTCAGTGTCCACAAGATTTTAAATATCTCCCATCATAACATGGCAGAGATAGCAACACAGCACACCTGACCTTACAAGCTCCTAAAATTATTCCACTTTAATGAATTTAAGATTCTCTACAGGCACATGCTCCATAAATATCTTCTATCACCAGTTTCTATCCATTGTTTATGGGTGTGAATTATAGTTTACTAGCAAAATAGTTTACAATTAGAATTTAATCATTGAATAACTCTTTCTTTCAGAAAATGATGACTAATACAGTAATTCAAATATGACATTTCTTTAGGATATAACTAAATATGTTTGAGGATTTTGACTATATTATATCTGAGGAGAAAATGGCAACAAAAAATGAACTAATGTCTTACACCTGCTTTGAAGAGATGCTATGAAGAAGTTTCTGGGAAATTGCTTTGGATAAATTCCTTAGTTGGAAAGTAAAACAATAACCTATCAGCACTCTTGAAGGCAAATGCAAAGCCACTTTTCAATATTTTCAAAATATCAGCTGAAGGGAGGCATCAACTAAGGGTATAGTTTCAAAAGAAATAACTATGTGACAATCTTACCTCTTACACTGTTTCTATAAGGAGATTTCCCTGTTACGGTTAACAGAATTTTCCTTTCTAGTATAAGGTTTCTCTAGTAACATATGATCTGGGGTAGGCACTACAAGGTTCTTGGATTCCTTTGGCCATTTCAGAGCCTTCTCCAGAGGAAATGCTTGCACATGAGGCTTCTCATCCTTCTCGGTTCCTTCACCAACAATACACTGCAATTATTTGAATGACCAACCCTCAACCACACTGGAAGATGATGAGAAAACTGCAAAAATATTGGAAACACTCCCCCACCATGACACAAATATTTCAGGGGACAGAAGTGTACAGAGCTGGGTTAGGGGTGAAATCTGGGCATTTATTCCATTTATCTGTACACAGTCTAGTCAGGGGAGATCTGTATGTGTCTCCCTCTACAAAGGCATGTTGGTTTCTGCAGCCACCTGGCTCTACTTCATCTCACTAGATTGAAAATCATCTCATATGCAAATATATCTATTTTACATTAGGAGATGGCACCTCTAAATCACAAACAGTGGAGTAAAACAGTATTACCTCAATAAAAAATACAATAAAACAAGATGTCAGCACTGGATACTCCTCAGGAATCTCCTTTCACCAAGAGAAGAAACTTCGGAGGCAAAGAAAGGACGTGTTCTATGTCCTTGCGGCAGGGATCTGAGGAGAAATCTCAGTTGAGGAGCATTTGCTACAATTGATGATGGTTTTTCTACATATCATAGAGTTCTAAATTATACCTCAAGGAGTAAAGTTTATTTAGAATCAACTAAAAATTACAATTCCCAGAAGGAAAATTTGACATGACATGATTCTTTCTACCTTCTTCTTCATAAAGTAAGAGAAAAACATCCCTGTCTCCTCTCCCTGGAGGTGAGCAAAGAGTCTCTATGCTTTTCCCTTGAGGAACATTCTAGGCAAAAGTCAAATCACATATTAACATCACACATGGTCCACAGAGACTTTCAAAAATCTCAAGGGTTATAAACCCTAGAGAGACGTCACAAATTAGAGTATACAAATCTTTAAAATTATTGCTGTTCTAAATACATGCCTCTTTATGAACCTCATGGATATTATGAGGCTGTGACTTGTAGAAGGTTAGAGAAGGTTCCCATGGAAGCTGCTAAGGCAAACCTGATAAAGAGTCTCTCTCTCCAAGGTGATCCATGATGGAAGAAGAAGCAGGGCTAATAGATGGAAATAGCAAGGATTGCAATATACAAACAGCTACTCATGAGCCCTTAAAATGTTTAGGAAATACTTCAATGGCTTGATTAGGACTATATATTTTAAATAATAATTATAATTTCAGTGATATGCAGAATGGATTTTGAGTATATGAAGTTAATATTGCTTCATCTGTGATAATGGACCTCTTGAGAACTTTTGAAAGTAACTGACAGGTCCATAATTTTCTTTAAATCTAAAATACTAATTTTTAATCACATTTATCCTGCCATTACATGAGTGGGGAATACCCTAAGTCTACAGCTATGGGATATTTTAACAGATCGGATGCAGATGTAAAAGCAAAACCCTATTGATCAAGAAACAGATTTATGATTTTTTTTACAAAAAATATAAAACAGGACTAGTTTTTCGTTTTTTAGTTCTAGAGACTACAGCTACTTTAAATACCATAAAACATATATTTTCCACATGAGATACTTCTTTCAAATTGATCAGTAAATGTTTTCAAGTGCCATATTAATTTCCTCTCAGCTTTATTTAGGTATTACTGACACATAATAATACTTATATATTTGAGGTGCACAATGTAATGATTTGATACCTGTTTACACTGTGAACGGAAGGCTACAGAGCGATACATGCAGCATTTCACACAGTTTCTTTCCCTCTTTACTGTCAGTGTGTTAACATTTTAAAAAATCCTGTTACTGGGCCTCCCCGGTGGCTCAGCTGTTGAGCGCTGGGTTGCAAAGCTGCCCGCAGCCTCTGCAGCACCGGTTCAATCCCCGGCTGCTGGGCGAGGGTCCCACATGGCGCGCAGACCTCTCCTGCTGCCCGCTGCTCCCCTCAGCAGTGTACTTCAGTCCTTCTGCCTGTTCTGCTCCCCGATCTGGCTCTGCTGAGTTCTCTCACCCTCCTGCGCTTCTGACTGTACCCAGTGCTTGTATAAATAAATAAATAAATCTTTAAAAAAAATCCTGTTACTTTTTATTGAGGCAACTTTAGATGATAACACTGCCATGACTTGGAGGGTCAGCTTCACAACTCTTCTTATAACTGCACCATGTCCACCATCAAAGCACCCAGAGTTCCCCATCATAATCCACTGCCTCCACCCTTTTTGGATCCTGCAGTATCTCCCATGGATGGCTACGCTCATATTCCTAGGGTCTGTGTTGGCTTATTTTTGTTACTCCCTCTGATTTTTCCTCCATATTCTATATACGAATGAAATAATCTAATATTTACTTTTCTCTTCTGACTTATCTTACTCAGCATTGCCCTCCTCAAATTCCAGCTTCTTGTCACAAGTGGCAAGTGGTCATCTCTTTGATGGTTGAGAGGTACCCACTGCACATCCATACACACCTTCTTGAAAACTGCTAGTCAATGGCATTTAGGTTGTTTCCCTAGCACGGCTATAATAAAGAGTGCCAGAATGAGCAGGGGAGGGCATATATCCCTTTGAACCACTGACTTTGTGTTCTTCCATGAAGTACCTAGGCATGGGATGGGCAAAAAGTTGAAAAGACAATTTTCCACAGAAGACACAGCCCCCTTAAAAAATGCTCAACATCACTCAGCACAAGGGGAATATAATCAAAAGGAAATTGATAAGCCACCATATACCTGGGAGAATGGGCTATATTAAAAAAAAAAAACACAGAAACAACAAATGATGGCAGGACTATTGAGAAAATGGAATCTTTGCATGCTATTGATGGGAATGTAGATTTGCCCAGCACCTATGTAGGTTTCACAAGATATTAAAAAAAAGATCTACCACATGATCCAGAAATTCCATTCCTAGTTAAAATTATTTTTATTTCTTTTGCCCTTGGTGTTGTGTCCCCAAAGACATCCTTGAAGTCAATGCCTATGTATGTTTGCCTATGAATATTTTCTTTTATATATTTTATGGCTTCAGATCTTCCTTCAAAGTCTTTAACCCATTTGAGTTTCCTGTATGGTATGAGATAGTGGTCTAGGTTCATTCTGTTGGGAATGAAACTGTCCAGTTTCCCCAAATCCATTTGAAGAGACTTTTCTTTCTCCAATGTATGCTCTTTCACCTTGAGTTGAATTACACCAGCAAGTCCATATGTGAGCACTACGAACTGCATACAATTCCACCTTCCTTCATGATGTCCTCTGCTTCTGCACTGCTCTGTTGAAGGCAGCCTTCATTTGAGCATTCCTCAGACTGTAGATTAGGGGGTTCAACAGTGGGTTAAAGACGGCATAAAACAGTGTAAGTACTTTCTTCTGCTCATCCCGGTGACCATCATCTGGGACCAAGTAAATCATCATGGCAATGCCAAAGTAGAACCCAACCACACAGAGGTGGGAGGAGCAGGTGGAGAAGGCCTTTCTGCGGCCCTCCTTTGACTTGATCTTCATGATGGCCAAGACGATGCGCATGTAGGAGAACAGCATCAAGGACAGGGGTCCCACTAGGATAAATGCTCCACAAGAAAGGATGAAAAGTTTGTTAATCCAAGTGTCCCCACAGGCCACTTTGAGGAGAGCTAGGATTTCACAGAAAATGTGGTTCACCTCCTGCAACCCACAGAAGGGCACTCTCAGAAACAGAAGTAGATTTCCTAAGGCCAGTAAAAAGCCACATATCCAGGAGGTGATGGCCAGGACTGAGCACAGTCTCCAGGTCATGATGACCGTGTAGTGGAGAGGATGGCAAATGGCCACGTACCTGTCATAGGACATCACCACCAAAATCATGTCCTCTGTACATGCAAAAGCCAAATACAGAAACAACTGTGCAGCACATGAAGCATAGGAGATTGTTTTCGTGTGTTTCACTAGGTTTTTAAATATATTGGGCAAATTGCCAGTGGCATAAGACATGTCAAGGACGGCCAGATGAGAGAGGAAGAAGTACATGGGGGTGTGCAGTCTGACATCCAGCCAGATGAGCCCCAAGATCATGCTATTTGCCAGCAGGTTGGAGACATACAGCACGGAGAAGACACAGAAGAGGAGAATTTCCTTCTCCACATTGAGGTGGAATCCCACCAGGATGAATTCCGGGAACCAAGACTGATTCACCCCCATCCTTGTGGACAGTTTGTCTGAGATTGAAATGCAGTACAATCACCAGAGCTGGAAGGCAATAAAAACTAGAGTTATTTGTCTTAAAATGTGCTCACAGTAAACATACATGCTTATCTGCACTTTACTATTTTCCCAGCATTTCTTTGCCTTTTTTTTTTAAGATTTATTTATTTATTATTTATACAAGCACTGGGTACAGTCAGAGGCGCGGGAGGGTGAGAGAATCCACCAGAGCCAGAGCGGGGAGCAGAGCAGGCAGAAGGACCGAAGTACACTGCTGAGGGGAGCAGCGGGCGGCAGGAGAGGTCTGCGCGCCATGTGGGACCCTCCTCCGGTGGCCGGGGAGCAGCCGGAGATCGAACCGGTGCCACAGAGGCCGTGGGCAGCCTCGCAACCCAGCACTCAACCGTTGTGCCACCAGGGAGGCCCCATTTCTTTGCTTTTTGTTGTTTTTTCCCATTTTATTATGAAGAAATTAGATTTTCAAAAGAAAATGTAAACTATGAACTATTCTACTCTATGCATGTCACCAAACTATTCATTTATGTTTGCTTTGTAATATCATTTCCCATGAGTGATGTTTGTATATATGTATTTTAAATGTGATATCTATATCTTGTGTTTCCTAAAACCACATAAGTGCCGAAATAGTGCCAATTTATCCCTCTCTTATTTTTAAAGAACAATTATTTACTCTAGTTTCAGTATCATTAGCACAACTCAGGAAATTTAACATAAACATGATTCACTACTAAATACCTTAAGTTGATCCAAGTTATAACCTAATATCAAATTTTCTTTTCTAATCTGAGAAAATTACCCAGGAGTTCACTGCATGAACCATGATATTTTTGAATGGACACAGTATTTGTTTATGAAATAGCTCCCATTTTAAATCTTTCATTGATTATCCATGTGGTAGTTCATGGTAGAAATTTTTGACCCAATAAAGTAAATGTAAATGAAATTCCCATCGTTAATACCAAGATAATATTAATTTGTCCCACTATTGGCAAGATTAATATAAATTAGTTGGCCCATGTGTTTTCTCTGCAGGTCTACATTATAAAATCATTAATCCACACTATTTAGCACTTCCCTACCGCTACTTAAAAGACTTATTCTGTGCCAACCTTGTGCTTACCCAGGTCATGGAAACAATTACTGCACTAAAAGGTCTAATTCTTTTTAATGGTGAATCATATTTTCAAAGCAATCATATTTAACAAGATGTTTAATAATTTATTTTCAATCATTATTGTTTTAATGTTTCAAATATAATCTAGGGGCCCCCCTGGTGGCACAAGGGGTTAAGATAGCACAGTGAAGCTCTCCGCAGGCCTCTGCAGCATGAGTTAGATCCCTGGCGGTCAGGGAGCTGACCACATGGCGCAGCAGACCTCTCCTGTCTTGCCACTGCTCCCCTCAGTAGTATATTTCAGTCAGTCCGCCTGTTCTGCTCCCCACTCTATCTCTGAATCCTCTCATACTTCCTCTGCACCTCTGGCCTGTACCCCTGTTCTTGTATGCATAAATAAATCTTTTAAAAATATAATTTAGCAGGGAGAATATATAATTTGGTGTAGAAATTGTTGAAGGGATAGTGGATTCTTAAGATTTTTTTAATCCTAATGTATCATTACTGACATCTTTTGGAGAGACAAATCTATTTTACAAAATTAACATTTGTATCAGCATATGTCTTTGATATTATACAGTAGTTTATTTTAAGGAAAATATATATTTATAACTCCAGATTCTTATGATTACCCTATTCAAATATGTTATTGTTCTCTTTATATTTATCTATAAGAGATTATTTTACATTTTAAATTTACAAATTATAATTTCACTAATCTTGTTGAATGTCTGGATAACGTGGCATAGACCTCATATGAGATATTTCCATTAAGTTTTCAAAACTATCTTGGAAGACATGAAATTCTATATCCCCTCTTTCTGCATCATCACCTGTATCACCATCATCATTCTCAACCACATCATCTTTTCTCACTGATAAAAGCAAACAATCAAAATCCCAGACACGATGTAACTATAATGAATCACCTAGTGGGGAAGAGTCCCCAATTTACCAATCAAGGCCGTATAACCTCAAGCTCATCTTCCTATGGAGATTCCCACTTTAGCTCTCAGTTCTATTATTCTGACTGTCATGTTTTTACACTATATAGTCAAAATTGGTATAAAATGTACCATTTTCAGTTCATTGTTGCCACTGCTTCATATTAAATATCAGGAAAGAACAGAATACTTAATGGAAAGTGACTTCACAGAGCTTAAGCACAAACTGATTATAATGTATTTGTCATTTACACATTAAATTCCAGTGTGCTTACAAGCTTGAGTTAGCTACCCTCTAGATTAAAGGAGCTGAGTACAACTTTACAGAGTGATAACCTTTATTTCTTACTGTTCATTTCACAAGATTCCTGTACAAATGATAATCCCTACCCCACTCAGGATTTCCTCATAGACACACTTTCACACGTGAATGAAGACCAAAAGATACAAATACTCACTTTGCATCAAATCTATTGTTTTTTCTACAATTTCAGTTTGTGGACCCAGAATTATTTCTGTTTCCCAGGTGAATAACACCAAGGATGAGGTAAGGACTACACCAAAAATTCCTGGGGGATGACTTTGCACATACAGTTGTTACTACTACTGAGCATTATATACATTCAACACCACAGCTCTAAGATACAATGTTGTATCTGACATGACTTTTACCCACAAGGCCAATACAAGATTTACAGAGCTATAAATTCCAAGATAATAGGAGGTCAGTCCCTTAAAGTGATGACAAATATAGATTAATTCATAGGTCTTGAGATTCTTTTCTGCTTATAAAAGTAATTTGAAAATAGGGCCTCCCCTGGTGGCACAGGTGGCTGAGCGCAGCGCTGTGAAGCTGTCTACAGCCTCTGCAGCACAGGTTAGATCCCGGCCAGCCAGCCAGCAAGGGTCCCACATGGCACAGCAGACCTCTCCTGTCTCCCCGCTGCTCCCCTCAGCAGTGTATTTCGTCAGTCTGCCTGTTCTGCTCCCCACACTGTTTCTGGTGAATCCTCTCACCCTCCCGTGCATCTGGCCTGTACGCTGGTTCTTATATAAAAAATAAATAAATCTTTAAAAAAAAAGTAATTTGAAAATAAATATTCTGGAAATTATTGTATATCCCTGTGAAAGTATCAGATTCAGTAAATGTAATTCCTCTGGCTTGAAAATGCATGAGAGTCCTTCAAAATACGAGTGTGGTCACACTGTGCAGAGTCACTGGTCTCACTGTGTGAGCCCGAAGGGGGTGCTCAGTGGGCAGGACACTGAAGGCTCCTCACTGGGTTGTCCCTGTATGTCCATAGGCACCACAGAAAAGAAGATGACAGCCTGCTTCTTCCTTTCTAAATACCATTAAGACTTTACTATTTTTAATATTTTCCTTTAACATTTTAACTTTTAAAATGGTTAATATTTCTCTTTAATATTAGGAAAACTGACATATAAAAACTTGTCATATATTAAATGATTATGACATGATGAGCCTGGGGGTAATACACACCAGGACATCCTCACATAATCACTCATAACCAGCTCCATGCTCTCCCAGCTTCCTGTCACCAAGAGGGTCATTTTCGACTCTCCCTAGAATAGATAAACATGAGGAGGCCTGTCAGGCAGGAATTAAATGAATAGATGGACAACAAATAGAGTCAAAGGACTTACAAGCTCACTATAAAGATCCATGTAATCCCCAGGGTAAAATAAAACACAAAGATCCATTCTTTGAACTGAGATGACTCCTTTGAATGGTTATAGAGGTCTCTGATGGATGCTTTGTCTCTACGACAGTCACTGAGGTTCTAGGTGAAACCAGGCACTCAAGGCACATGTGTTAATGCATGATAATATATTCTAAATATAAATAGAGATATACACATATATACAGTGTCCACAAGATTGTCAAATATCTCCCATCATAACCCAGCAGAGATAGCAACACAGCACACCTGAACTCACACGCTCCTAAACCTATTTCACTTTTATGAACTGGAGTTTCTCTCCAGGCTCACGCCCCATAAGTATATTCTATCATTAGTTTCTATGTTTTTCCAAGGTGTGAATTATAATTTATTAGGAAAATAGTTCACAATAGAATGTAATAATTAAATGCTGCTTTAAAAAAAAAAGCCGAGTAATACAGTAATTTAAATATGGCATTTCTTTGGGATATTGCTAAAATATGGTTGAGGATTTGGGCCATATTATATCTGAGGAGAAAATGGCAACAAAAAATGAACTAATGCCTTACGCTGGCTTTGAAGTGATGTTATGAGAGAGTTGCAGGGAAATTGCTTTGGTGATAAATTCCTTAGTTGAAAAGTAAAACAATAACCTATCAGCACCCTTGAGGGCACATGCCAAGACACTTTTGAATGTTTTCAAAATATTAGCTTAAGGGAGGCATTAAGTGAGAGGACAGCAGCACCATAGAAAAATGTGAGAAAAAATGGGAGACAGTCCTAGCTTAAATAAATATGATCACATTTTTATATAAACATGCGTTAAATTTGTAACATTAAGTTTTTCTACAACTACAGAAACTACATTATAAAGCAAAAGGGAATATTTACGTTTTTTAAGATTAGTTTAAAATGTCTGAACAAACTGTCATCTTTTAATAATGCAGTTTAGAAATAGTGAAGACAATTCACTAAAAAAGACATCTCCTCCCAACAGAATCCCTACAATAATAGCCACTCAGAAAGGGAGATTTGCAGGTCACTGAGTGCCATTCTTCCCTGTGGGGAGGGAACTGGAGCAGGGAGTGTCCAGCTCTAAGCAGCAGTATCAGCACTCGCTCTATCCTGTATAGTTGCAAGACAATTTTATAAACATCAGTAATTTCTACATCTAATAATTAAGATCTGGTATAGACTAGGGAAGTGTCAATAAGAATAACTATGAGAGTGGGCCTCCCCTGGTGGCCCAGCGGTTGAGCGCTGGGCTGCGAAGCTGCCCGCAGCATCTGCAGCACTTGTTCAATCCCTGGCTGCCAGCGAGGGTCCCACCTGGTGCACAGACCTCTCCTGCCATGCCCGCTGCTCCCCTCAGCAGCGTATTTGGTCAGTCTGCCTGTTCTGTTCCCCGCTCTGGCTCTGGTGAATTCTCACACCCTCCCGCACTTCTGACTGTACCCAGTGCTTATATAAATAAATAAATAAATCTTAAAAAAAAAAAAGAATAACTATGAGACAAACTTACCTCTACACTGCTTCCGCAAGGAGAAGACTTCCCTGTTAGTGACTAATTTTCCTAATAACTGAGGTTACTCTACCGGTATCTCATCTGGGTGAGGCACTATAAGGTTCTTTGATTCCTTTGGCCACTTCAGAGCCATATCCAGAGAAAATGTTTTCATGTGAGGATTCTCATCCTTCTAGATTCTTTTGTAAACAGCACCTTGGGATAATATGAATGACCAATTGTCAACCACACTAGCAGGTGATGACAAGAAAACTGCCAAAATATCAGAAAAGTGCCCCCCCCCCACCAATACAGACACACATCAAGGGACAGAAGTTTATAGAGACTGGGTAAGGGTGATCTCTAGGAATCTCTACATAGACTTGCACCTACTCTCTCAAAAGAGATCAGCGTGTGTCATCAGGAATGTGATTCCCTCGGCAAGGCATGTTGGTTTCTGCAAACAACCGGCTCCACTTTAACTCCCTGGATTGAAAATCATCTCAGGAGCAAATAAATTTATTTTATATTAGGAGATGGCACTTCTGAATCACATACAGTGGAGTAACACAACATTACCTTAATTGAAAAATACAATAAAACAAGATGTGAGCGCTTGATACTCCTCAGGAATCTCCTTTCACCAACAGAAAACCCTTCAGAGGCAAAGGATGTTTTCTAAGACCCAGTGGTAGGGATCTGAGGAGAAATATCAGTCGAGGAGCATTTGCTACAATTGATGATATTTTTTTCTACATATCATGGAGTTCTAAATTATACCTCTAGGAGTAAAGATTTATTTAGAATCAACTGAAAACTACAATTCCCAGAAGGAAAATTTGACAGGGTATCTTTCTACCTTCTTCTTCCTGAAGTGGGAGAAAATATCCCCATCTCCTCTGAGTAAAGATTCTCTATGTGTTTCCCTTGAGGAATATTCTAGGCAAAAGTCAAATCACATATTGACATTGTACTGCGGCCACACAGACTTTCAAATATCTCAAGGGTTATGAACCCTAGAGAATTGTCACAAATTAGAGTGTACAAAACTTTAAAATTATTTCTGTTCTAAATTCACGCTGCTTCATGAATCCCATAGATATTATGAGGCTGTGATTTATAGAAGGTTAGAGAAGTTTTCCATGGAAGCTGCTATGGCAAACCTGATAAAGAGTCTCTCATCCAAGGTGATCCATCACCGAAGCAGGGCTGATAGACACAAATAGCAAGGACAGAAATATCCATAAACAGCTACTTAAGGGCCTTAAATTGTTTTATAAAATTCTTCATTGCTTGATATGAACTATATATTTTTAAATAATCATTATAATTTCAGTGATATTCAGAAAGGATTTTGAGTATATGGAGTTAATATTGCTTCATCTGTGATAACGGACCTCTTGAGAACTTTTGAAGGTGACTGGGAGGTCAAAAATTTTCTTTAAATCTAAAATACTAATTTTTAATCACATTTATCCTGCCATTAGATGAGTCTGGAATGACTAAGTCTGCAGCTATGGGATATATTAACAGATTGGATGCAAATGTAAAAGCAAAAACCTATTGTCCAAGATACAGTTTCCTGATTTTTTTTTACAAAAATATAAAACAGGACTAGTTTTTCACTTTTTTGTCCTAGAGACTACAGCTATTTTAAACACCATAAAAATATATTATCCATATGAGATACTTCCTTCAAATGGATCAGTAAATGTTTTCAAGTGCCATTTTAATTTCCTCTCTTTCAGCTTTATTTAGGTATGATGGACACGTAACAATGTTTATATATTTGAGGTGCACAATGAAATGATTTGATACCTGTTTACACTGTGAAATGATGGCCAAAGAGTTACACATCCAACATTCCACATGGATTGTTTCCCTTTTTACTGCCAGCATGTTGACATTTTTAAAAATCCTATTACTTTTTACTGAAGCAACTTTGGTTGATAACACTGCCATGACTTGAAGGTTCAGGTTCATACCTCTTCATGTTACTGCACCATGTGTACCATTAAAGCACCCACAATCCTCCATCATAATTTACTGCCTCTCCCCCTTTTGCATCCTCCACTATCTCCCTCTGATGGCCTCAATTCTATGCTCAGATTCCTAGTGTCTGTTTGGCTTATTTCTGTTACTCCCTCTATTTTCCCTCCATATTCTACATCTGAGTGACATCATCTAGTATTTTCCTTTCCCTTCTGACTTATCTTACTCAGCATTACCCAATTTCGTCCTCTTGTCACAAGTGGCAAGTGGTCATCTGCTTTGATAGCTGACTGGTACCCAATGCACATCTATACACATTTTCTTTAAAACTGCTCAGTCAATGGGCATTTAAATTCTTTCCATAGCACGGCTTGAATAAGGAGGGCTCTAATGAGCAGGGGAGGGCATATATCCCTTTGAAACAATGATTTTGTGTCCACAAAGTACCTAGGCATGGGATGGGAAAAAAGATGCAAAGACAATTTTCCACAGAAGACACAAGTGACAAAAGCCACCTTAGAAAATGCTCAACATCACTCAGCGCAAGGGGAATACAATCAAAAGGACAATGATAAGCCAATTATACCTGTGTGAATGGCATATATTCAAAAACACAGAAACAACAAATGTTGGCAGGACTGTTGAGAAAATGGGATCTTTGTACACTGTTGGTGGGAATGTAGATCGGTCGAGCACCTATGGAAGAGAGTAAGTAGGTTTCACAAGATACTAAAAATAGATCTACCACATGATCCAGAAATTTTGCTCCTAGCTAAAATTATTTTTATTTCTTTTGCCCTTGGTGTTGTGTCCCCAAAGACATCCTTGAAGTCAATGCCTATGTACGTTTACCTATGTATGTTTTCTTTTATATATTTTATGGCTTCAGATCTTCCTTCAAAGATTTTAACCCATTTGAGTTTCCTTATGGTATGAGATAGTGGTAAAGGTTCAATCTGCTGGGAATGAAACTGTCTATATTCCCCAACACCGCTGAAGAGACTTTTCTTTCTCTTTCATCTTGAGTTGCATTATACCAGCAAGTCCATATGTGAGCACTACCAACTGCATACAATTCCACCTTCCTTCATGATGTCCTCTGCTTCTGCACTGCTCTGTTGAATGCAGCCTTCATTTGAGCATTCCTCAGACTGTAGATGAGGGAGTTCAACAATGGGTTGAAGAAGATATAAAACAGAGTGAGAACTTTTTTCTGCTCATCCCAGTGACCATCATCGGGGACCATGTAAATAATCATGGCAATGCCAAAGTAGAACCCAACCACACAGGGGTGGGAGGAGCAGGTGGAGAAGGCCTTTCTGCGGCCCTCCTTTGACTTGATCTTCAGGATGGTCAAGACGATGCGCATGTAGGAGACCAGCATCAAGGAAAGGGGCCCCACTAAGATAAAAGCACCACAAGAAAGGATAAAAAATTTGTTGATCCAGGTGTCCCCACAGGCCACTTTGAGGACAGCTATTATTTCACAGAAGATGTGGTTCACCTCTGGGAATCCACAGTAGGGCACTCTCAAAAAGAGAATCAGATCTCCTAAGGCAACAGAAAAACCACAAGCCCAGGAAGTGATGGCCAGCACCGTGCACAGTCTCCAGGTCATGATCACCGTATAGTGGAGAGGATGGCAGATGGCCACGTACCTGTCATAGGACATCACCACCAAAATCAGGCACTCTGTGCAGGCAAAACCCAAATAAAAAAACAATTGTGCAGCACAAGAAACATAGGAGATCATTTTTTTTGTGTTTCACTAGGTTTTCCAGTAATTTGGGCAAATTGCTGGAGGCATAGGAGATGTCAATGATGGCCAGATGAGAGAGGAAGAAGTACATGGGGGTGTGCAGCCTAACGTCCAGCCAGATGAGCCCCAAGATCATGCCATTTGCCAGCAGGTTGGAGACATACAACAGGGAGAAGACACAGCAGAGAAGCACTTCCATGTCTGCACTGAGTGGGAATCTCACCAGGATGAGTTCTGGGTCCCCTGACTGGTTGTCCCCCATCCTTAATGATAGTTGGTCCAAGACTGAAACTTGATAGAAAAGCCAGAGCTGGAGGTAAAGGTGGCATTATTTATCTTGAAATAAGCTCACAGAAAGCATACAGGATTATCTATATTTGACTAATTCCCCAGTTTTTCTTTGATTTTTGGTGTTTTTTTCCATTTTATTATGATGTGATTAGTTTTTCAGATAAAAATTAAGAACTACAAACATTGCATTAATGCATTTCACCGTATTATTTATTAACATTTCTTTTTTCATTTCTTTTCCCATAAGTGTATCTGTGTTTGTATACACATATATCTTATATTTATTGAACCACATAACTGCTGAAATAATGACAGTTTATCCCTCTTGTTTTTTGAAAAACAATTCTATTCACTATTTAATTCTCAGTATGATTACATAAATTGTAATATCAACACAATTCACTATGGTAAAAATATTAGTTTGTTACCCTTTGCCCATTTTATAATCTCACATCACATTAGCCCTGAACCATGATAATACTGAATGGTTCACAACCTTTTTTTATACAATAGCTCCCATTTATGTTTGCCATTGATTATCCATGTTGTACTCAATAAAATAAATGTGACTTTAGTTCCCTTCATTAACACTAATGTAACTTTGTCCAGCGGTTCTCAAGGATAATATGGATTAGTCAACTAATGTTTTTCTCCACAGATCTACATTACAAAATCATTTATCCACACTATTTAGTATCATTACTTTCCTGTATCTACCTTAAAAATTTGTTTCTTTCAACCTTGTACTCACCCAAATCACCATGGAATTAGTTACCCCATCAAATGGTCTAATTTTCTTTAGTGGTGAATCATATTTTCAAAGCAATTATCACACATACCAAGAAGTTTAATTATGTATATTTTATCAAGATGGTTATCATTGTTCAAATATCATCATTTAATAGAGAGAATATATAATTGGGTGTACAGATTGTTAAAGGGATAGTTGATTCTTAAGATTCTTTAATCCTACTGCATCTATACCCCATCTTTTGGAGAGACAAATCTAATTTACTGAATTAACATTAACCAAAATTAACACTTGGAAATTAATGTTACCAAATTAACATTAGTATCAGCCTATGTTTTAATATTATACATTAGTTTACCTTAAGGCACATGTTCATTTATATTCCAGCTTCTTATGAATTATCTTCTTTAAATGTGCTATTATACTCCCTATATTTACATATAAGAGATTCTTTTACATTTTAAATTTATACATGATCATTTCACCGATCTTGTTCAGTGTGTGCATAAAGTGGCACATACCTCATATGAGATTTTAATGTTGGGTTTCAAAAATATCCTGGAAAACATAAAATTCAACAAAAACCGATACAGACATATCATACAATTTACTGTGTATAAATGATTTCCCTATGACTGATGGAGACAATTGTCAAGTGTTCAGTCTATGCTGTATACTGATATTTTCATAATATACATAAGTAAAATTTTATGATTATTTTATTTGTTTTAGTATCATTTTATTTGTTACCTTTAGAATCACATGTACATTTTTTATATTATTTTCCCTGACCTGTGTTTTAAGTGGTGCATACTGTTCATTTTCATACAAACTTTTTGCTGAGTTAGTATATTCCCTTCCACCTTGATAGTATGCCATATAAAGCAAGTGATTAAATGTAATGTATTTTTGTGTAACTTTTATTATTAAAGTAAATTCCCAGACAGTATATTTCAGTCAATTCTATGTATTATTTTCTTTCTATATTCCTTCTTGCTCCATCACCACCTCCATCACCTCATCATTCTCAATCACATCATGGTTTCTCACTTGATAAAAGCAAACTAGCAAAATCCCAGACACGATGTAACTATAATGTATCACCTCGTAAGAAAGAGTCTCCAATTTACCAATCAATTTACCAATCTGGCTGTATAACCTGAAGCTCATCTTCCTATGGAGCTTCCCACTTCAGCCTCTCTGTTCTATTATTCTGACTGCCATGTTTTTTGTTGTTGTTGTTTGTTTGTTTGTTTGTTTTTGTGGGACCCTCGCCTGTGGCCTGGGAATGAACCCGCATTGCACAGGCTGCGGGCAGCCTCAAAGCCCAGCGCTCAACTGCTGCGCCACCAGGGAAGGCCCCTGACTGCCATGTTTTAACATTATTTAGTCAAAGTTGGTTTAAAATGTACCACTTTCAGTTCATTGTTACCACTGCTTCCTGTCAAATACAAAGAAAGAACAATACTTAATGGAAAGTGACTTCACAAAGGTTAAGTATACACTGATTATAATGTAAGTAGTTCCTCTTTACACATCAAATCTCTGTGTGCTAACAAGCTTGAGTTAGTTACCCTCTAGATAAAAGGAGCTGAGTACAACTTTATGGAGTGATTCCTGTACTTTTTACTGCCTATTTCCACATGATTCTTGTAGAAGTGGCGGTTCCTACCCCACTATTCAGGATTTCCTCATAGACACACTTTCACACATAAATGAAGACCAAAAGACATCAATTTTCACTTTGCATAAAATCTATTATTTTTTCCTCAATTCCAGTTTGTGGCCCCAGAGTTATTTCTGTTCATCCCAGGTGAATAACACCTAGGATGATGTAAGGGTGACAGCAAACATTCCAGGGAGACCTCATTGCACATACAGTAGTTACACGCTAAAGAATAGTCTATACTTTCAACACCACAGCTCTAAAATACAAAATGTTGCATATCAGACATAACTTTTACCCAAAGGACCAATACGAGTTCTACAGAGCTACAAATTCCCAAATAATAAGAAGTCAATCCCTTGAAGAGATGACAGGTATAGATTCATTCATAGGTTTTCAGGTACATTCTTTGAACTAAGATGACTCCTCTGAGTGGCTATAGAGGTCCTGTGATGGATGTTATATCTCTATGACAGCCACTGAGGTTCTAGATTAAACAAGGCACTTAAGGAGCATGTGCTACTGGGTGAATAATAAATTCTAAATATAAATACAGATATGCACATACAAATACAGACACCTATGGATAGAGTCACGTTGGTATTTCAGTGTCCACAAGATTTTCAAATATTTCCCATCATAACATGGCAGACATAGCAACACAGCACACCTGACCTTACAAGCTCCTATAATTATTCCACTTTTATGAATTTAAGCTTTTCTACAGGCACATGCTCCATAAATATCTTCTATCACCAGTTTCTATCTATTGTTTATGGGTATGAATTATAGTTTAGTAGCAAAATAGTTCACAATTAGAATTTAATCACTGAATGACTTTCAGAAAATGATGACTAATACAGTAATTCAAATATGACATTTCTTTAGGTTATAACAAAATATGTTTGAAGATTTTGACTATATTATATCTGAGGAGAAAATGGCAACAAAAAAATGAACTAATGTCTTACACCTGTTTTGAAGAGATGCTATGAGGGAGTTTGCGGGAAATTGCTTTGGATAAATTCCTTAGTTGGAAAGTAAAACAATAACCTATCAGCACACTTGAAGGCAAATGCAAAGCCACTTTTCAATATTTTCAAAATATCAGCTTAAGGGAGGCATCAACTGAGGGTACAGTTTCAAAAAGAAATAACTATGTGACAATCTTACCTCTTACACTGTTTTTACAAGGAGATTTCCCTGTTACAGTTAACAGAATTTTCCTTTCTAGTATAAGGTTTCTCTAGTAACATATGATCTGGGGTAGGCACTATAAGGTTCCTGGATTCCTTTGGCCATTTCAGAGCCTTCTCCAGAGGAAATGCTTGCACATGAGGCTTCTCATCCTTCTGGGTTCCTTCACCAACAATACAATGGAATTTGAATGACCAACCCTCAACCACACTGGGAGATGATGATGAGAAAACTGCCAAAAAATTGGAAACACTCCCCCACCATAACACAAATATTTCAGGGGACAGAAGTTTACAGAGCTGGGTTAGGGGTGAAATCTGGGCATTTATTCCATTTATCTGTACACAGTCTTATCAGGGGAGATCTGTATGTGTCTCTCTCTACAAAGGCATGTTGGTTTCTGCAGCCACCTGGCTCTACTTCATCTCACTAGATTGAAAATCATCTCATATGCAAATATATCTATTTTACATTAGGAGATGGCACCTCTGAATCACAAACAATGGAGTAAAACAGTATTACCTCAATAAAAAATACAATAAAACAAGATGTCAGCACTGGATACTCCTCAGGAATCTCCTTTCACCAAGAGAAGAAACTTCGGAGGCAAAGAAAGGACGTGTTCTATGTCCTTGTGGCAGGGATCTGAGGAGAAATCTCAGTTGAGGAGCATTTGCTACAATTGATGATGGTTTTTCTACATATCATAGAGTTTTAAATTATACCTCAAGGAGTAAAGTTTATTTAGAATCAACTAAAAATTACAATTCCCAGAAGGAAAATTTGACATGACATGATTCTTTCTACCTTCTTCTTCATAAAGTAAGAGAAAAACATCCCTGTCTCCTCTCCCTGGAGGTGAGCAAAGAGTCTCTATGCTTTTCCCTTGAGGAACATTCTAGGCAAAAGTCAAATCACATATTAACATCACACATGGTCCACAGAGACTTTCAAAAATCTCAAGGGTTATAAACCCTAGAGAGACATCACAAATTGGAGTGTACAAATCTTTAAATTACTGCTGTTCTAAATACATGCCTCTTTATGAACCTCATGGATATTATGAGGCTGTGACTTGTAGAAGGTTAGAGAAGGTTCCCATGGAAGCTGCTAAGGCAAACCTGATAAAGAGTCTCTCTCTCCAAGGTGATCCATGATGGAAGAAGAAGCAGGGCTGATAGATGGAAATAGCAAGGATTGCAATATACAAACAGCTACTCATGAGCCCTTAAAATGTTTAGGAAATACTTCAATGGCTTGATTAGGACTATATATTTTAAATAATAATTATAATTTCAGTGATATGCAGAATGGATTTTGAGTATATGAAGTTAATATTGCTTCATCTGTGATAATGGACCTCTTGAGAACTTTTGAAGGTGACTGGGAGTTCAATAATTTTCTTTAAATCTAAAATACTAATTTTTAATCACATTTATCCTGCCATTAGATGAGTGGGGAATACCGTAAGTCTACAGCTATGGAATATTTTAACAGATCGGATGCAGATGTAAAAGCAAAAACCTATTGATCAAGAAACAGATTTATGATTTTTTACAAAAAATATAAAACAGGACTAGTTTTTCGCTTTTTTGCCCTAGAGACTACAGCTACTTTAAATACCATAAAACATATATTATCCACATGAGATACTTCTGTCAAATTGATCAGTAAATGTTTTCAAGTGCCATATTAATTTCCTCTCTTTCAGCTTTATTTAGGTATTACTGACACATAATAATATTTATATATTTGAGGTGCACAATGTAATGATTTGATACCTGTTTACACTGTGAAATGAAGGCTACAGAGTGATACATGCAGCAATTCACACAGTTTCTTTCCTTCTTTACTGTCAGTGTGTTGACATTTTAAAAAATCCTGTTACTGGGCCTCCCCGGTGGTGCAGCTGTCGAGCACTGGGTTGTGAAGCTGCCCACAAGCAGCCTCTGCAGCACTGGTTCAATCCCCGGCTGCCGGCTGAGGGTCCCACATGGTGCGCAGACCTCTCCTGCTGCCCGCTGCTCCCCTCAGCAGTATACTTCAGTCCTTCTGCCTGTTCTGCTCCCCGCTCTGGCTCTGGTGAATTCTCTCACCCTTCCACACTTCTGACTGTACCCAGTGCTTGTATAAATAAGTAAATAAATAAATCTTTTAAAAAAAATCTTGTTACTTTTTATTGAGGCAACTTTGGATGATAACACTGCCATGACTTGGAGGGTCAGGTTCACAACTCTTCATATTACCGCACCATGTCCACCATCAAAGCACCCAGAGTTCCCCATCATAATCCACTGCCTCCACCCTTTTTGGATCCTGCAGTATCTCCCATGGATGGCTACGCTCATATTCCTAGGGTCTGAGTTCGCTTATTTTTGTTACTCCCTCTGATTTTTCCTCCATATTCTACAAACGAATGAAATAATCTAATATTTACTTTTCCCTTCTGACTTATCTTACTCAGCATTGCCCTCCTCAAGTTTCAGCTTCTTGTCACAAGTGGCAAGTGGTCATCTCTTTGATGGTTGAGAGGTACCCACTGCACATCCATACACACCTTCTTAAAAACTGCTAGTCAATGGCATTTAGGTTGTTTCCCTAGCACGGCTATAATAAAGAGTGCCAGAATGAGCAGGGGAGGGCATATATCCCTTTGAACCACTGACTTTGTGTTCTTCCATGAAGTACCTAGGCATGGGATGGGCAAAAAGTTGAAAAGACAATTTTCCACAGAAGACACAGCCCCCTTAAAAAATGCTTAACATCACTCAGCACAAGGGGAATATAATCAAAAGGAAATTGATAAGCCACCATATACCTGGGAGAATGGGCTATATTAAAAAAAAAACACAGAAACAACAAATGATGGCAGGACTATTGAGAAAATGGAATCTTTGTATGCTATTGGTGGGAATGTAGATTTGCCCAGCACCTATGTAGATTTCACAAGATATTAAAAAAAATCTACCACATGATCCAGAAATTCCACTCCTAGTTAAAATTATTTTTATTTCTTTTGCCCTTGGTGTTGTGTCCCCAAAGACATCCTTGAAGTCAATGCCTATGTACGTTTACCTATGAATGTTTTCTTTTATATATTTTATGGCTTCCTTCAAAGTCTTTAATCCATTTGAGTTTCCTGTATGGTATGAGATAGTGGTCTAGGTTCAATCTGTTGGGAATAAAACTGTCCAGTTTCTTCCCCAAAACCATTTGAAGAGACTTTTCTTTCTCCAATGTATGCTCTTTCACCTTGAGTTGAATTACACCAGCAAGTCCATATGTGAGCACTTCCAACTGCATACAATTCCACCTTCCTTCATGATGTCCTCTGCTTCTGCACTGCTCTGTTGAAGGCAGCCTTCATTTGAGCATTCCTCAGACTGTAGATTAGGGGGTTCAACAGTGGGTTAAAGACAGCATAAAACAGTGTAAGTACTTTCTTCTGCTCATCCCGGTGACCATCGTCTGGGACCAAGTAAATCATCATGGCAATGCCAAAGTAGAACCCAACCACACAGAGGTGGGAGGAGCAGGTGGAGAAGGCCTTTCTGCGGCCCTCCTTAGACTTGATCTTCAGGATGGCCAAGACGATGCGCATGTAGGAGAACAGCATCAAGGACAGGGGTCCCACTAGGATAAATGCTCCAGAAGAAAGGACAAAAAGTTTGTTAATCCAAGTGTCACCACAGGCCACTTTGAGGAGAGCTAGGATTTCACAGAAAATGTGGTTCACCTCCTGCAACCCACAGAAGGGCACTCTCAGAAACAGAAGTAGATTTCCTAAGGCCAGTAAAAAGCCACATATCCAGGAGGTGATGACCAGGACCGTACACAGTCTCCAGGTCATGATGACCGTGTAGTGGAGAGGATGGCAGATGGCCACGTACCTGTCATAGGACATCACCACCAAAATCATGGCCTCTGTACAAGCAAAAGCCAAATACAGAAACAACTGTGCAGCACATGAAGCATAGGAGATTGTTTTTGTGTGTTTCACTAGGTTTTTAAATATATTGGGCAAATTGCCAGTGGCATAGGACATGTCAATGATGGCCAGGTGAGAGAGGAAGAAGTACATGGGGGTGTGCAGTCTGACATCCAGCCAGATGAGCCCCAAGATCATGCTATTTGCCAGCAGGTTGGAGACATACAGCACGGAGAAGACACAGAAGAGGAGAATTTCCTTCTCCACACTGAGGTGGAATCCCACCAGGATGAATTCCGGGAACCAAGACTTATTAACCCCCATCCTTATGGACAGTTTGTCTGAGATTGAAATGCAATGCAATGACCAGAGCTGGAAGGCAATAAAAACTAGAGTTATTTGTCTTAAAATGAGCTCACAGTAAACATACATGCTTATCTGCACTTTACTATTTTCCCAGCATTTCTTTGCCTTTTTTTTTTTAAGATTTATTTATTTATTTATACATGCACTGGGTACAGTCAGAAGCACGGGAGGGTGAGAGAATTCACCAGAGCCAGAGCGGGGAGCAGAACAGGCAGAAGGACCGAAGTACGCTGCTGAGGGGAGCAGCAGGCGACAGGAGAGGTCTGCGCGCCATGTGGGACCCTCCTCCGGTGGCCGGGGAGCAGCTGGGGATCGAACAGGCGCCGCAGAGGCCACAGGCAGCTTCGCAACCCAGCGCTCAACCGCAGCGCCACCGGGGAGGCCCCCCTCTCTTATTTTTAAAGAACAATTATTTACTCTAGTTTCAGTATAATTAGCACAACTCAGGAAATTTAACATAAACATGATTCACTACTAAATACCTTAAGTTGATCCAAGTTATTACCTAATGTCAAATTTTCTTTTCTAATCTGAGAAAATTACCCAGGATTTCACTGCATGAACCATGATATTTTTGAATGGACACAGTATTTGTTTATGAAATAGCTCCCATTTTAAATCTTTCATTGATTATCCATGTGGTAGTTCATGGTAGAAATTTTTGACCCAATAAAGTAAATGTAAATGAAATTCCCATCGTTAATACCAAGATAATATTAATTTGTCCCACTACTGGCAAGATTAATATAAATTAGTTGGCCCATGTGTTTTCTCCGCAGGTCTACATATAAAATCATTTATCCACACTATTTAGCACTTCCCTACCGCTACTTAAAAGACTTGTTCTGTGCCAACCTTGTGCTTACCCAGGTCATGGAATCAGTTACTGCACTAAAAGGTCTAATTCTTTTTAATGGTGAATCATATTTTCAAAGCAATCATATTTAACAAGATGTTTAATAATTTATTTTTTAATCATTATTGTTTTAAGGTTTCAAATATAATCTAGGGGCTCCTTGGTGGCACAAGGGGTTAAGATAGCACTGTGAAGCTATCCGCAGCCTCTGCAGCACGAGTTAGATCCCTGGCGGTCAGGGAGCTGACCACATGGCACAGCAGACCTCTCCTGTCTTGCCACTGCTCCCCTCAGCAGTGTATTTCAGTCAGTCTGCCTGTTCTGCTCCCCACTCTGTCTCTGGTGAATCCTCTCATACTTCCTCTGCACCTCTGGCCTGTACCCCAGTTCTTGTATGCATAAATAAATCTTTTAAAAATATAATTTAGTAGGGAGAATATATAATTTGGTGTACAAATTGTTGAAGGGATAGTGGATTCTTAAGATTCTTTAATCCTAATGTATCATTACTGACATCTTTTGGAGAGACAAATCTATTTTACAAAATTAACATTAGTATCAGCATATATCTTTGATATTATATAGTAGTTTATTTTAAGGAAAATATATATTTATAACTCCAGATTCTTATAAATTACCTTATTCAAATATGTTATTGTTCTCTTTATATCTATCTATAAGAGATTATTTTACATTTTAAATTTACAAATTATGATTTCACTAATCTTGTTGAATGTCTGGATAACGTGGCATAGACCTCATATGAGATATTTCCATTAAGTTTTCAAAACTATCTTGGAAGACATGAAATTCAATAAAGGCCTATAAAGATAATATTATATTACACAATATAGTGTACATAACTGATTTCCATGACTGATGGTGATGATGGTCAATCTGCCCATATAGTTTTCACTATATATTTACTGATATTTTCAGATAGATTATTAAAAATTTTATGAATAGTATTTTTATTTAGAATCACATCTACATTTTCCATATCAAAATATTTCCCTGACATGCTTCAATTGGTGCATACTATTAATTTGCATACTAACTTTTATTGATTTGGTCCATTACTTTCCACTGGCTTGTATGACATTTTATTATAATGCTAAAGTGATTAAGTGTAGTGCATTTATTTTTCTGTAATTTTGATTATTAAAGTAAATTCCTAAATGGTATAGCTCAGTCAATTCTCTGTATTTTTCATCTTTCTATTTCTCCTCCTCTGTCATCACTGCCATCAGCATCATCATTCTCAACTTTAGCATCTTTTCTCTCTTCTTAACAGTAAACAAGAAAAAATACAACCACGTTGTAACTGTAGTATGTCACCTGGTGGGTAAGAGTCCCCAATTCAACAATCAAGGCTGTATAACCTCAGTTTCTAGCATTCTGATTCCATGTTTTAACATTCTTTAGTCAAACCTGGTGTAAAATGTGCTCCTTCCAGCTTATTGTGACCACTGCTTCATATCCAATACCACTTAATGGAAAGTGAGCTCACACACTTAGGTATAAACTGACTATAATGTAAGTAGTTTCTGATTTACATTTCAAATCCCAGGGCACTTACAAGCTTGAGTTATCTACCCGCTAGTCTAAGGAACTGACTACAACTTTATAGGAAGTTTACCTGTATTTTTTTGCTTCCAGATACAAATGATTCCATATACAAATCGCTATCCCACCCTTACTACTTAATTCCAGTTAGTGGCCACAGAGCTATTTCTGTTTCCTAAGTGAACAACATGTAGAATGATGAAGGATTACACCAACCATTCCAGGGAGACCTTTGCACATACAGTTGTTACACTAAAGAATATTTATATTTTCAACACAACAGCTCTGAGATACAAAATGTTGCATTTGACATGACTTTTACCCACAAGGCCAATACAAGTTTTAGAGATAACAACTACCAAGATAATAGGAGGTCATTCCTTTAAGGGGATGATGGATATAGATTAATTCATAGGTCTTGAGATTCTTTCATGATTATAAAGTAATTTGCAAATAAATGTTGTGAAATTTATTGTTTAACCCTATGAAAATATCAGGCTTGGTAAAAGAAGCTTCTGAAGTTCAAAAATGCATAAGCATCCCTAAAAATACAAGTGTGGTCACACTGTGCAGAGTTACTAGTCTCACTGTGTGAGCCTGAAAGGAGGAAGTCTCGGAGGGCAGGACACTGAGGTCTCCTCCCTGGGGGCATCCCTGCATGTCCACAGATAACACAAAAGAAACTGACAGCCTGTTTGTTCCTCTCTAAGCACCATTAAAAGACTTTAATATTTTCCTTTAATATTAGGAAAGCTGACATATAAAAAACTGTCATATATTTAATCATATGACCCAATGAGCCTGGGGGTAATACACACCAGGACATCCTCACATAATCACTCATAACCAGCTCTGTCTTCTCACAGCTTCCTGTCACCAAAGGGGTCTTTTTCTACTCTCCCTAGAATAGATAAACATGAGGAGGCCTGTCAGGCATGAATTAATGAATAAGGATGGACAACAAAACAGTAAAAGGACTTACAAACTACAAAGATCTAACTAATCCCCATGATAAAATAAAATACAAGCTGGGATTTGACACCAAAGATCCATTCTTTGAACAGAGATGATTCAGTGGTTATACAGGTCAAGGGATGGATTCTGTGTCTCTACGACAGTCACTGAATTTCTAGGTGAAACAAGGCACTCAAGGAGGGTGTGCTAAGTGTGAATAATAAATTCCAAATATAAATATATATATATATATAAAGACAGATGTGGATAGAGTCAAGTTAGCATTTCACAGTGTCCACAAGATTTTCAAATATCTCCTATTGTAAGCTGGCAGAGATAGCAACACAGCACACCTGAACTTACAAGCTGAAGTTATTGAATTTAAGCTTCTCTACAGGCTCACCTTCCATAAACATATTGTAAAATTAGGATCTATCACTGACCAACATGTGAATCACACTTTGCTAAGAAAATTTCACAATCAGAATTTATTTCTGAATACTGCTTCCTTGCATAAAATGCAAAGTAATACATGTAATTAAATATGTTGTTTCTCTCAGATATTACTGAATATGCATGAAGATATGGACTATATCATAGTTGGAAAAAATGGCAACACAAAAATGAATTAAAGTCTTACACCTGCTTTGAGTTGATGCTTACGAAAGTGTTTTAGGGATTTTGCCTTGGTGATTAATTAATTTCTTGGAAAGTAAAATAATAACCTAATAAAGACCCTTAAAGGCACATGGAACAACACTTTGGGACATTTTGAAAATATTCACATAAGGGAGGCTTCAGTTAGGAGGGCAGGGGCCCCTTAGTAAGACTGTCAGAAAAAAAGTTGAAAACAGTCCTAGGTTCTATAAACATGAATATATTATGAAGGTTTATATAAATGTCTGTCAAGTTGGTAACACTTTTTCTACAACTATAAAATCTATATTACAGAGGCAAAAGGGAATAATTAACTCTTTTTTCGGATTAGTTAATATATTAATAAGCTGTTATCTTTTCCATTACTATTATATTCATTCTACTTAAGTATTTCAAAAATAATAGATTAAAACTCATAAGTAATGCAGCACAGAAACAGTGAAGACAATGTCAAGATAGCCTAAATAAAATTTCCCCTTCCAATAGAATCCCTACAATAATAGCGGTTCAGAAATAGAGGTCGGTGGGTGAGTAAGGGGCATTCTCCCCTGCGGGGCTGGAACCGGAGCCGGGAGCTCTCTCCAACTCTAGACAGCAGTACAGACACTGACTCTATCCTACTCTGTTGAAGGACAATTTTTAAATATTGTTAATTTCCAAGGCTAGCAATTGCAGTAATTTCTGTGTCAAATAATAAGATGTGCTGACAGCCTAGGGAAGTTTCAATAAGAAATAACTATGTGACAATCTTATCTCTTACATGTTTCTACAGGAGAAGACTTCCCTGCCATGGTTACTACAATTTTCCTTTCTAATAACTGAGGTCACTCTATCTGTGTTTCTAGTAACTGAGGTCACTCTATCTGTGATAAGATTCTTTGCTCTTTTGGCCATTTCAGAGCTTTCTCCAGAGGAACTTCTTGCATATGAGGCTTCTCCTCCTTCCAGAGTCCTTGTCGAACAACACATTTGAAACATTTGATGAGAAAATTGCCAAAATAGCAGAAATTCCCACCCCCAAACACACCACCACCCACATCAGGGGACAGAAGTTTCCAGAGCTGGGACAGGGCTAAAATTTGGAGATTCATTCTCTTTCTCTGTACATGAAGTTGAGTCAGGGGAGATTCAGTATATTTCACAAGGAATGTGATTCCCTTTACAAAGCATTTGATTTCTGCAGCCACCCTGCTCGACTTCAACTCCCTAGATTGAAAATTACTTCATGTGCAAATGTATCTATTTTATGTTAATAGATGGCACCTCGAAATCATACACCTCGAAATAAGTAAAACAATATTACCTCAATTAAAAAATACAATCAAACAAGATGTCAACACTGGATACTTCTCAGGAATCTCCTTTCACAAAGACTCTTCAGAGGGGAAGGATGTGTTCTAAGACCCTGTGGCAGGCATCTAAGGAGACATCTTGGTTGAGGAGCATTTTCTACAACTGATGATGGTGTTTCAATGTATCATGAAGATCTAAATCATAGCTCAAGAAGTAGAGTTTTATTCAGAATCAACTAAAAATGGTAATTCCCAGAAGGAAAATTTGACATCTCTTTCTCCCTTCTTCTTCCTAAACTAGAAGAAAAAGATTGCTGTCTCTTCTCTCTGGAGGGAATTGAAGATTCTGCCTGCTTTTCCCTTGAGGGAAAAGTCAGGTCACATATTGGCATCATTGTGTGTCCACACAGATTTTCAGTATCTCAAGGGTATGAACCTGAGAGAGATGTCACAAATTGGAGTGTACAAGTCTTTTAAATAGTTTTATTAATTCATGTTCTCTGATGTCCCCATAGATACATATGATAGGCTGTGACTTTCTAGAAGTTGTTTTGCAAAACTCTGAAGGGGTAGATTCCCCCAAACCAAGGTGTATCTTTCTCTGATTAGGGCAGACTGGATGCAAATGAGTAAAGATAATATCCATAAACAGTATTAGTGAGCCTTGTGAAGTTTACAAAAATATACCTAACAATATGGACTATATACTTTTCATACAATTGTTTTATTTTCGTGATCAACAGACAGGACTTTGAGTCTATGAAGTCAATGTTTCATCTGTGACAATGGGACCTTGAGAACTGTGACTCAATATTTCCCTTCAAAATCTAAAATATTCACCTTTAATCACACTATTTCTGTCATCATGTCAGTGGAGTTTTCCAAAGTCTATAGCCAATGTGTTTTCACAGATTCTAGGCAAATGTAAATACAAAATTCTAATGATTTTCCAAGATACGCATTTAACAAATTTACAAAAAAAGTAAAAAAATATATATATATTTTCACATAGTGTTTTATATACAATTTAAAAATTGGTTAAATATATTATCAATCAGTGAGATTTTTAAAGACTTTGAATTTCCTTTTGCCGAATCTATTTATTATTAACATATTAAATGTTCATGTATTTGGGGAGTACAACTTAATAACATGATAATCATACACTGGAAAGTTTACACTTCTTAGATTGATCCCCTTTTCTGCACTACTTTGTTGAAGGCAGCCTTCATTTGAGCATTCCTCAGACTGTAGACAAGGGGGTTCAGCAATGGATTGAAGAGGGTATAAAACAGGGAAAGGATTTTCTTCTGTTCATCTCGGTGGCCATTGTCTGGGACCAAGTACATCATCATGGCAATGCCAAAGTAGAAGCCAACCACACAGAGGTGGGAGGAGCAGGTGGAGAAGGCCTTTCTGCGACCCTCTTTTGACTTGATCTTCAAGATGGCCAAGAGGATGCGTATGTAGGAGAACATCATCAAAGAAAGGGGCCCCAATATGATAAACACACAAGCAGAAAGGACAACAATTTTATTGAGCCAAGTGTCCCCACAGGCTACTTTTAGGACAGCTATGATTTCACAAAAGAGGTGGTTTACCTTCTGGACCCTACAGTAGGGCAATCTTAGATAGAGAATTATATTTACTAGAGCCAGGATAAAACCATATGCCCAGGAGATGCTGGTCAGGACTGTGCACAACCTCCAGTTCATGATGACCATGTAGTGGAGAGGATGGCAGATGGCCACATACCTGTCATAGGACATCACCATCAAAATTGCACACTCTATAATAGCAAGTGCAGAATACAAAATCATTTGCATAGTGCATGAAACAAAGGAGATTGTTTTTTTGTGTTTCAGTAGGTTCTCCATTATGTTGGGCAAACTGCTAGAAGAATAGGAGATGTCAATGACGGCCAGATGAGAGAGGAAGAAGTACATGGGGGTGTGCAGCCTGGCATCCAGCCAGATGAGCCCCAAGATCATGCCATTTGCTAGCAGGTTGGAGACATACAACAGACAGAAGATACAGAAGAGGAACACTTCAATTTCTGCACTGAGTTGGAATCCCACCAAGATGAATTCTGGGACCCATGATTGGTTGTCCCCCATTCCTTAATGATAGTTTGTCCAGGACTGAAATGTAATATAAAGGCCAGAGATGGAGATTAATGAATATTGGAGTTATTTATCTTGAATGGAGTTCAGAAGTAACTTGTAAACTTATCACAACTACACTAAATTTTTTCACAATGTATGTTTGCTGTTTCGTTTTTAGCTATTAATTATGAAGTAGTTAAACTTGTATACAAATATCAATAATATAAAGAAATATGCCATATACACATCATCAAATTTTTCAACTAATCTAAAATATTGACTCAGACTTTCTTGCCATGACTTTGATGTTATGTAGAGTACAGTCCAATTGTTTTCTCTAATATCTTCAGTTTGGGTTTTCCAAGGACTTACTAGTTTGAGAACAGTTTAGAAAACAATCAGGCTTTCATCAGACTTCTCAGCAGAAATTTTATATACCTTGAGAGAAAAGGATGACAGATTCAAAATGCTGTAGAATAAGCATTAAAGGAATTTGACAAAACTATTTCTCCCCCATAGAAAATGTTGACAGGAGCTCTCCTGTGTAAATCAAAGAGAAGAAAGTCCACAAAAAAACTAACAAGTAAATAAGTAGATAGAACCAGAAAACTATGGAAGTAGCATGTCTTCATATATCAGTAATCACATTTAATACAAATGGACTAAAATCACCAATCAAAAGGCACAGAGTGGTCAGATAGATTAAAAGGCAAATCCCAAATTTATTCTGCATGTATGAAACTCATGATATAAAAATATACCCAGAATCAACATGAAATGATGGAAACTATTACTCCAAGTCAATGCAAAATTTTAAAAGGCAGGAACTATTATACATACATCAGAAAATATAGACTTAAACCCAAAAAAATAGATAGCATGAAACAAAGATGGATATTATATAATAATAAAGGAATAAATACAATAGCTGGACAAAACAGTCATCAATCTTATGTGCCAATATAGTAGCACCAAAATATGTAAAGCAAATGTTAATGGACCTAAAAGAAGACATTGACAATAATAGTAAAGAACTTTAATGCCCTCCACAGAGCAATGGACTAGTCATTGAGACAGAAAATCACCAAGGAAGCAATGGTCTTAAGTGATAAATTGGGTGAGAATGAACTTATTAGACCATTCCACCTCCAAACAGAAGAAACAAATTCTTGTCGAGTGCTCACAGAACCTTCTCAGCAATAGACCATATGAAGGGGCACAAATCTTAACAAATTGATGAAGATTGAATTCCTATCAAGCCTATTATGGGACCACAATGGTAGGAAACTAGAAATCAGCCAAAGAAGAAAGGGGGAAACCACACATTTTTGGAGAATAAACATCATGCCACTGAAACAAACTACTGGATCAAAGAGGAAATAAAAAGTGAAATAAAAATCAAGGGATCAAGGGATAAATTAAAATAAAGGAATGGGGGGCCTCCCTGGTGGCGCAAGGGGTTAAGACGCAGCCTATGAAGCTGTCTGCAGCCATGGCAGCATCAGTTCAATCCCCGGCCAGGGAGCTACCCACATGGCACAGCAGACCTCTCCTGTCTTGCCCGCTGCTCCTCTCAGCAGTTTATCAGTAGATCTGCCAGTTCTGCTCCCCACACTGTCTCTGGTGAATCCTCTCACCCCCCACACCTATGGCCTGTACCCCAGTTCTTGTATGCATAAAACATAAATCTTTAAAAAATATATAATAAAAATAAAGGTATGACTTTTAAGAACCTGGAGGATGCAGCAAAAGCTATACTAAAAAGGAAGTTTCTAGCAATACAGGCCTACCTCAGGAAGCAAGAAGTGTCACAAATAAGAGGTCAAAGCTTATACCTATCTGAACTAAAAAGAAACAAAGAAAAATCAAATGAAAATTCATCAGAGGGAAGGAAATAAGTTAGAGCAGTAACCAACAAAACAGAGATTAAAAGTAATCCAAAAGGTAACAAAATGAAGAGCTGGTTCTTTATAAAGATTAACTTATCCAGGGCCTCCCCTGGTGGCACAGCGGTTGAGCGGTGAGCTGCGAAGCCTCTACAGCCCCGGTTCGATCCCCAGTTTGATCCCCGGCCACAGGAGAGGGTCCCACATGGCGCGCAGACCTCTCCTGCCGCCCACTGCTCCCCTCAGCAGTGTACTTCGGTCCTTCTGCCTGCTCTGCTCCCCGCTCTGGCTCTGGTGAATTCGCTCACTATCCCCAGTGCTTGTATAAATAAATAAATAAATCTTTAAAAAAAAGGCACTTTAAAAAAAAGATTAACTTATCCAGACACACAAAAAAAAAGGGAAAGGAAATACAAACAAAATCAGAAATTACAGAAGAGAAGTTCCAATAGATGTTACAGAAATACAAAGGATCATGATCACAGTTATATGACAACAAACCAGACAATCTAGAGGAAATGGGAAAATTCTTAGAAAAATACAACAGCCCAGGACTGAGTCAGGAGAAGAAAACCTTAACAGACTGATCATGAGTAAAGGAATTCAGCACAAAAGCACAGGACCAGACGGCTTCACTAGTACATTCCTGCAAACAACAGTTACTCCTGTTTCCTAGATGAACAACATCTGGACTTCTGGACGGCTGAAGTCCCACACCACCCACCACACAGACATGTCTTCACTCTTCAGGCACCACAAGCTAAAGAATATTTTAATATATAACAGAGCACTCAAATACAAAATATACATATGTGATTGCATATTTATCCTCATAAGCAAAAATTGTTGCTTCCAAAACTAAAATATTCCTAGGTTGTATGAGAAAAAACTCAAGATGATGGATATTTTATTTCTATTTATTTATTTATTTTTTGCATAGATGATCTGGGGTGCAGGACAGAGGTGTGGGGGATGGGTGAGAAGATTCACCAGAGACAGAGTGGGCAGCAGAATAGACAAATCTATTGAAATACACTGCTGAGGGGAGCAGCAGGGAGACAGGAGAGGTCTGCTGTGCCATGTGTGGGTCTGCTCCCTGGCTGGGGATCAAACTCAGGTGATAGTGATGATAGTGCTGAGACTTAACCCATAGGCCACCAGGGAGGACTGATATTTAAAGTTTAAATCATATTTTGACTTCAACTTGTGCTTGTGGAAGTAACTAGCAACATAAATATCCTAGAAATTATTGTATACTCCTGTAGAAATACAGGGCTCGGTAAATGTAATTTGGAAGGAGCTGTATAGTGAACTCAATAACGTCTGTATGGGTCATTCAGAAATACTGAGCGGTCACACAGGGCCACTAGACTCACTGTGTGAGACTGGAGGAGAGCTCAGAGGGCAGGGATGCTGAGGAACCCTTCCTGGGGGGTGTTCTCCTATGACCAGTTACCAAAAAATGAAAGCTGGCCTATTCCTCTCCAGACACCATCAAAAAAGAAATGAAAACAAATGATCACATGTAATTCTGTGATATAAGATTTGAATTTCAGAGAAAGGGTATGCTTTCTTATAAAAGAAAAAAAATGATCAAAACTGACCTCTAAATTAATTTAAAAAATAGAATGAGATTAAAAAGTCTATATGACTAGACATATGTGACTATGTGGCCTGTGGAGAGGCAGATCATTCCTTTTTTGTAAACTGGTTTTATTATGGTATGAAGGACACATAAACAGATGTACATATTGGATGTAAACTCTCTGATGGGCGTGGAAGTCAGTATATACCCGAGAAGTGATCACTTTAATTATCTCCACAATCATGTCAGAAACATCTCCATCAACTTCAAACTCTACTGAAGTCATTTTCTACTTTAGGGAATTAAAGAAGTTGGATATGAGGAGGCCTTTCAGGCACCAGTTTAATGCATAGGCTGGGACAATAGTAGTGGGGGGAAAATTATATCCTCTGAAGATCTGTGTAATCCTCAAGATAATATCAGAGATGAGGTGGGCTTGAAGCCAACTGCCTTTTTTTGTGTTTTTTGAACTGAGATGATTCTTATTCATATATAAAGTCTTGTGAGTGAGTGACCTATCACATCCCTGCCTTTTGTTCCCTGAAATAGTGTAATTCCCGATGAGTAGGTGCTCAACATGAGCTCCTTAAATGGAAGAAAGTGTTTTTAGAGACTCACATATTGGGCATTAAAGCACATTCACACAGATTCTAAAACACCTCAGGGGTCATAACCTGAGAGAGAGATCAATGATTACAGAATCCCTGAATTTATAAACACCTAAAATAATTCCAGTTTTATGAATTCAGGTTTCTCAACATCCTCTATATTTAAGCACCTCATATCACTAAATTTTATCTTTTGAGCAAGACATAAGTATTATAATAGAAAAAGTTCACAATAGAATTTAATCATTTGAAATTGCTTACTTACAAAAATCCCATGACTAAGCTTGTAATTTGAAGATACTACTAGAGTATGTTTATGAAGCTAAAAGATATGATGCATATTATAGCTGTATAGAAAATGCTGCATGACAATGAATTAATTTCTTATGCCTGCTTTGAAGTGATGCTTCCAAGGAAGTTTTAGCAAAATTGATTTATTGAATAATTAGTTCATAGGAAAGGAAAATAGCCTAACAAGGAAACTTGAAGCTCTTGCAACAGCATTTTGAACTTTTGCAAGTTCAAAAACTGATGTCTAAGAGAGAGAGCATTTGGGCCTCCCTGGTGGTGCAGCTGGTTGAGCGCAGCGCTGTGAAGCTGTCTGCAGCCTCTGCAGCACAGGTTTGATTCCCGGCCAGCCAGGGAGGCATTCTCATGGCGCAGCAGACCTCTCCTGTCTTGTTTGCTGCTCCCCTCAGCAGTGCTTTCAGTCTGTCTGTCTGTTCTGCTCCCTGCTCTGTTTCTGGTGAATCCTCTCACCCTCCCAAGCCTCTGGCCATACCCCAGTTCTTGTATAAATAAAAATTAATCTTACAAAAAATACTAGGTTTAAAAAAAAATGAGAGACAGCAATTTAGAGGGCGCTGGTGCTTTAGGAACTACAGCTTGAGAAATTTTAGAGACAGACCTAATTTTTTTTCTATGAATACAAGTACATTGGTAGGATTTATTCAATGGATATTATGTTGGCAATGTTTAGTTTTGCTAAAACCAGAGGATCTATATTGCACTGTGCAAAATGGCATAATTAAATCTAACTTTTTAGCTTAATTTTGGCTTTGGATTAATAAATACTGCAATCTTCACCTGCATTACTATTACTTACATTTTACTTAAATATTCTTTAAAATAATAAGGAAATCTCTTAAATAAGATAGCACTGAAGTTGAGAAGAAAATTTTAAGATGGTCTAAATAAAAGTTCCTCTTCCCAACACACTCAACAAAATAAAAGCAATTCAGAAAACCAGCGTTTGAGTGACCAGGATGTACAATTTTTCACACTGCAGTCTTGTCACTGGACTAGGAAATTTTATGCTGGTCCCATTTTAGTCCGCGGTTTTGGCACTCACAAGTCTGTCCTGTTTTGTAACAGAATATTTGTACAAATATGTAAGTTATGAGTCTAATCATGAAGATTGTGTGATAGTCTAGGAAGTTTCAACAGGAAGCAACTATGTGACAAACTTACCTCACCACTGTTTCAGCAAGGAACACCTGAATGCTACTGTTGCCAGAACTTTCTTTCCAGATGACAGAGACTATTCTGGCAATATCTTCATCTCTGTTAGGTGATGTGAGGGTTTTCACTCTTGAGCCTTTCAGAGCCTTTTCCAGTGGAAAAGGCTTCATATGAAGTCTCCCTACTTCTAGATTCCTTCCCAAGCAATAGCTCTAGGCTAATTTGAATGACCAGCGCTCAACCACATTGGGGTGGGGTGATAAGGAAACTGCCAGGAGATAAAGAAAATCCTCCCACAGCTGAGCAGACAGAATCTTCCAGAGCTGATGTGGGGGGTGGAATCCAGGGCTCTCTCTCCTCACCTACAGCATTCACTTGAGTCAGGACAGACTCAGGATATTTCACCCAGGAATGTCATTCCTATCCACAAAGCCATGCTGGTTTCCACTATCACCCTGTTCTGCTCTAGCTACTGCACTGAATATGATCTCGGTGCAAACACATCTTATTTACATAAGAGGATGTCAACACTGGGTGTTGCTCAGGAATCTTTGTGACAGAGATACATCCCTTTGGAGGGAAAGCACATGCTCTAAAACATTAGAGTAGGCTTCAGAGCATAAGCCTTAGAGTGAGGAGCATATGCTGTAACTGACGGTGGTTTTGCAAGATTATAATGATCTAAATTAAACCTTAGGAGTAAAGATTTTATTGGGAATCATCTAAGAACTATAATTCCCAGAGGGATGATAATGACACATTTCTACTTTCTCCCTAAGGTGTGAAGACAAGATTCTTGACTCTTCTCTGGAGGAGAGTCAAGATTCTGCCTGGTTTTCCCTTGAGGAACTTTTCTGGGCAAAAATCAGGTCACCTATTGGCATCACACAGTAACTATACAGATTATCATATGCCAAGCTCGGGCTTTGTGAACCTATGGGGGAGATATCACAATTTCAGTCACACAAATCTTTATAAAGTCTTTCAGTTTTATGAATCGATGCTACTCTAGAGTTGTGACTTTCAGAAGGTTAGAGAGATTCCCCAAGGAATCTGCTATGGCAAACCCGAGAAGGAATAGGCCCCCAAGCCACAGAGCATCTTTCTCTGAAATAAGGCATGATAGATGCAAATAAACATCCTCATTAAGAGTCAAATAATATGCCAAGTGCTAGATATGGATTATACATTTTAGCCTAATATGATACATATGTTATCACCTAATGGGGTATTTATTTTCAAATGAATAAATATTAAAGTTTTAAAGTTTTATTTTCAAAATAGTAAAAGCAAATATTAAAGTTTTATTTTCTTTCTCCCCAACCCCCATTTATTTAGGTATTATTGACATACAAAAAATGTTTATATATATATATATATGATATACAATGTAATGATTTGATATATATAAACATTGTGAAATGATCACCACAGTCAAGGTAATTAACATATTCAACATTTCAAATAAGCATCATCTTGTGTGTGTGTGTCTGTGTGTGTAAAACAAGAACTATTCTCAACAAATTTCAAGTATTCAAATACATAATTATTAACTATCATCACAGTGCTATACATTTCATCCCAACTTATTCTTTTAATAACTTAAAAGTTTGTACACTTGGATCTCACACTAGCCCATGACATTCACAGTTACACTCTGCTTCCATTATTTCAGCTAGAGACTTGCCACACTCTTGGAAAACTGAATGTTCCTTTGGTATTATTTGGTAGATTTATTTTTTGTGTGCCTAGGAGAACTATTACCATTGATTTATATGGAAAATTTTTGAGTATATATTTGTATGAACAATATACATATTTATATGCACACACTTTCTTTTTCTTATCCATTCATCCATCTTTGGACATTTAGGTTATGTCCATATTTTGCCTCTTTCTAGTAATGCCACAATAAACATGGGAGGGGAAATATCTCTATGAGATATAGACTTCACCTCTTTTGATATATATATATACATATATATATATAATCATATATACATTCACACTATGTGTTTTTATAGGTTTTATGGTAGCTCTACTTGTTTTTTCAATGAACTTCCATACAAGTTTCCATAATGGTGGTACCAATTTACATGCCAACTACAATGTTCAAGGATTCCCTTGCTCCACACACCATGGAATACACTAGTCATCTGTGACTTTTTGATAACAGCCATCCTAAAGGTGTGAGGTGGTATTTCATTGTGGTTTAGATTTCACTTACGAGTACTGAGGTTAGCACTATTCCATACACCTGCTGGCCACTTACACCTATTCTTGATAAAACTGTCTTTTCGGTCCTTTGCCCTATTTTAAATAAAGTTGTCAGTTTTATGTTGTGAATAGCACATGTTCATAATATATTCGGGATATTAGTCTCTCTCATCAGATGTGATTTATAACTTGCTCCTATCCTGAGGTTACTTTCACTCACATGATTTTTTTTTTTTTTTTGAGATGAAGGACTTTGGAGTTTGAATTTTTTCCTAATTAACACATCTTCATTTCTCCAAGGTGGTTTTGCACATTCCGCTTGTGCCTTAGATTTGTCAATGATACTTTGTGGTTTCTATGACTTTGTGAACTTTAGTTGACAAGATTTTGAACAGACATTTTTCAATCTCTATCAATTGGTTTAATAAAGTAGAAGACTTCAAAAATCAGCCCTGCTAGAGATTTGGGGTGATCTCCCAACATTTAATGGGGAAGCAGGTCCTGAGCACGTGCAGTATTTTCTCAGTATAAGGTTTTCCTGCTTCATCTCTGTAGCTTGTGAACACTAGCTCCCCTTGGTGTTGTCTAATATGAATTAATCTTCAGAGCTATCAAACCTGGATGCTCACTTTTCCTAGTCAGTCACCCCAACCTGTCATCTACACTGTCACGCTCATCTGTCCTATTAATCAGGCAAGTCTGAAAACATTGCTCATTCCATCTCCTGAAAACCCAGAAAGCTGTAGACATCACCTACTCTTCTTTTTGACCCTTGAGGAAGATGGGAATGTCATCCTGATGAAGGCACACCGAGAAGAGCAGGCAGGTAAAGTGGCAGCATTTGCACACGCACTTCACTGTCTCTCTTGGCTTTGCTATTGCCTGGGGTGCTGTAAACTGGTCTCTGATGTTCCGACAAAGTCAATCTGGTCTATACATTGTCTCCATAAAGGAATAAGGAATGAGGGATTCCTATTCAGCCATCTGGCTGATGATATTTTTGGATCCCATTTTAGGGGATTTTCTTGTGTTTCATTGCACACGTGAACACATCTGTGAGAAAAATGCATAAATTTAACCCTCTTTTACAGTGCCCTTTTTCTCTGCACTGCTCTGTTGAAGGCAGCCTTCATTTGAGCATTCCTCAGACTGTAGATGAGGGGGTTCAACAATGGGTTGAAGAGGGTGTAAAACAGGGAAAGGACTTTCTTCTGCTCATCTCGGTGGCCATTGTCTGGGATTACGTACACCATGATGGCAATGCCAAAGTAGAAGCCAACCACACAGAGGTGGGAGGAGCAGGTGGAGAAGGCCTTTCTGCGGCCCTCCTTTGACTTCATCTTCAGGATGGCCAAGAGGATTCGCACGTAGGAAACCACTATAAAGGAAACAGGGGCCACTAAAAAGAGCACACCACCTCCAATGAGCATCATTTTGTTGACCCAAGTGTCCTCATAGGCCACTTTGAGGACAGCTAGGATTTCACAGAAGAAGCTGTTTACCTTTTTGGTTCCACAGTACGGCAATTTCAGAAAGAGCACTAGATCTCCTAAGGCCAATAAAATGCCACAAGCCCAGGAAGTGATGGCCAGCACCATGCACAGTCTCCAGCTCATGATGACCGTGTAGTGGAGAGGATAGCAGATGGCCACGTACCTGTCATAGGACATCACCACCAAAATCACAGCCTCTGTTACACCAAAAGCCAAGTACAAAAATATCTGCATAGCGCACGTGACAAATGAGATAGTTTTTTTGTGTTTCATTAGGTTTTCCAGCAGTTTGGGCAAATTGCTGGAGGCATAGGACATGTCAATGACAGCCAGATGAGAGAGGAAGAAGTACATGGGGGTGTGCAGTCTCACATCCAGCCAGATGAGCCCCAAGATCATGCTATTTGCCAGCAGGTTGGAGACATACAGCAGGGAGAAGACACAGCAGAGAAGCACTTCCATGTCTGCACTGAGTGGGAATCCCTCCAGGATGAATTCTGGGACCCCTGACTGATTGTCCCCCATCCTTAATGGTAGTTGGTCCCAGTCTGAAATGTGATAGAAAGGCCAGATCTGCAGGTCAATGAAAACTGGAGTTAATTATCTTAAGATGGGCTCAGAAGAAGCCATGTGCTTATTCCCAGAAAACTGTGTTTATTTCCCAATGTTTCTTCTGGTTTTATTCCTTTTTTTATTATGAAATAATTAAGCAGATATATATCAATATTTATAAACAATACTATTGCATTTAATTTATATATGACAGAATATACTTTTTTCAGCCTTGTTTTACCATTTGTCTAACATATATATGATTTTTTAATGGACCACATAAATATAAATTTTTGTCTGGACCACATAATTGCAACCATGCTTCCAATTAATCTCTTATATTTATTAGTTTCTTACATGGCGATTCTCAGTTAACTCTATTACATTAATATCTATATACACCACCATCCTCCTCATCCTCATTACCGCTGTCTCTTCATAGAAGCAAACAGGAAAAAAAAAAAACACAAAACATATTATCACTGGAAAACAAACAAATATCCAGACAGAAAGTCTAATTTAGCAAGCATGAGTATTTAATCTAAGGTTGACCTTTCCTATACAATTGTCACTCTTTAGTGTGTTAACGTTCATCATTCTGACTCTCACATTTTTATATAATTTAGTCAGACCTGCTAAAAAGTGCATTTCCTTTGGTTCATCATATTAAATACAAAGGAAAAAGCAAGAATATTTAATAGAAAGTGAGACTCATAAAGCTTAAGGATCATCTGATTACAATATAAGTTGCTCCTTGTTTGCTAGGTTAGATCTTTCTAGGTCTACGTAAAACCTTGGGATCTACCCTCTATATTGAGGGAGCTGATTACAATTTAATGTAACATTTGCCTGTATTTCTTACTGTGCAGGATCTGAATGCTTCCACATTCGGATGCAGACTAGTCCTGCCCCTATGAAAGCAGTATGGAGATTCCTCAAAATATTAAAAATATTTTAGCAGGCACAGATCAAAAGAGGGTCCAGTAGGCACACAGAGTGGAGTAAAAACCAGAGAGAGCACCCATCAGCCCAAACAGAATCAGAGTCTGCTCAAAGCAGAGTGGCTGTGCCAATTCTACCCAGCCCTGTGAGTGAATACATGCAGGTAGGGGAAGGTACCAGCAGCACAGACTAGCGACCACTGGTGAAGGCACCTATCAGCACACACACAGCATCAGAGTCTGTTCAAATCCCAGTGCAGCTGCATCGATGCCCCCCAGCCCGGTGAGTGAAGAGGCACAACCAGAGACTCAGCAACCTTGAGTACTAGTGCCCATCAGTCCATCCATAGCATCACAATCCTTGAGAAGCCTGGCATGACTGCACAAGATGCAGTTGGCTCTTGGCCCCAATATGAGCACCATGAAATCATGCCCACTGGTCCCAGTGTCACAGTGGCCCTACACATACACAAATCAGGAAGCAAACAATGAGGAGGGAAAAAAATCAGTCCCCAGAACTCAACAACACTGACATGGAAGAATTTACCTGCCTAATATATAAAGAATTTTAATTAAAAATTAAATAATTAAAAAAATTTAAGAAGAAATGGAAAAGAATGATATGAGAAATATAATCAATGAACTGAAGAATGAAATTGAGCTCTTAAGGAAGGAGATGAAGGAGACGCAGGAGATTAAAAGATTAATGGAGGAGCTAAAGATTCTGGGAAAAGCAATGAAAACACAGTTGATGAAATCGAAGAACTAATCAGTACTCTTGAAGATACAGAAATAAAAAGAACCAGAAAAGAGAAGTACAAAAGAAAAAGAATGAAGAACACTTCAAGAATTATCCAACACCTTGAGGAAAGGAAATATAAGAGTTATGGGAATCCCAGAAGGTGAGGAGAGAGACCAAGGAACCGAGAAACTATTCAAGGAGATAATCGAAGGGAACTTCCCAAGCATGAGGAGATGAAAATAGACATACCAGAAGCAAGAAGAACACCAAATTACCACAATGAAAGAAAAACTAAGCAAGACATGCAATAGTGAAACTTTCAAGAGTCCAAGGCAAGGAAAAAATAGTGAAGCTGATGAGGGGGACAAAAGATAATCTATAAAGGAAAACCAATCAGACTGACATCAGACTTCTCCAAAGAAACACTATGGGCAAGAAGAGAATGGAGTGACAAATTCAACAAACTCCAACAAATGCCAACCAAGAACACTTTACCCAGAAAAGCTCTCCTTCCACTGTAAAGGAAAATTAAAGACCGTCTCAGAAACAGAATACCCATAAATTCATTACTACTAAACCCCCACTCCAGGAAATACTACAGGAAGTCTTAAAGCCAAAACCAACAGAGGAATGAATAAGAAGAAAAGAACAAGGCAAGGAATAAAATCACAAAAAGACAAGCAAAACGGAATAAACTCAGCAATAAAAAGACCCAGAGTAGCAGACACACAGTAGCAAAACAAAGTCCAAACTTCACCTGTCTCCAGGAAACACATCTAACTACAAAAGAAAAATATAGACTGAAAGAAAAAGGTTGGAAAACAATCCTAAAAGAAAATGGACCAAAAAAGAAGGTAGGAATAGCTATATTTATATCAGATGAAATAAACTTCAAGCTAAAAAAGGTAAAAAGAGACATATATGGACACCACATTATGATTAAGGGGACAATACATCAAGAAGATATAACACTCATCAACATATACTCACCAAATGAAGGAGCACCAAATTCTATCAGACAATTATGATCAACTCTGGAAATGGACATTAGAGAAAATACATATATAGTAGGAGACTTCAATACCCTACTCTCACCAATAGACAGATCAATGAGACAAAAAATAAAGACACTAGAGCCCCAAATAAAGACCTAGACCTCGTGGGCTTAACAGACATCTATAGAACAATAATACACCCCAAAAAATTCGAATACACATTTTTCTCAAGTGCACATGGATCATTCTCCAGAATTGATCACATACTGGGCCACAAGACAAATATCAATAAATACATTAAGATCAAAATTATTCCAACTGTCTTCTCTGATCATAAAGGTATCAAAACAGAAATAAACCATGAAAAGAAAACAAGGAACCCTCCCACTTCATGGAGATTGAAATCTATACCACTGGAAGAACATTGGATTAAAAAGGAAATCAAAGAAGAAATTAAAAAATACTTTGAGTTGAACAACAGTGAGGATACCACTTTCCAGAATGTATGGGACATGCAAAAGCCGTAATAAGAGGAAAGTATATAGCAATACAGGCTCACATCAAGAAATAAGAAAATGGGGCCTCCCTGGTGGTGCAGGGTTACAGACAGCACTATCAACTATCGCCAGCCGCTGCAGCATGAGTTCAATTCCCTGACAAGTTTGATTCCCAGCCAGCCAGGGAGCAACCCACATGGCGCAGCAGACCTCTCCTGCCTCACCCGCTGCTCTTGTCAGCAGTGTATTTCAGTCAGTCTGCCTGTTCTGCACTCTGGTGAAACCTCTCACTCCCAGCATCTCTGGCTTGTACCCCATTTCTTGTATGCATATATAATTTTTTTAAAGAAATAAGAAAGATCTCAAAGAAACAACCTAATCTCCCATCTCAAAGAACTAAAAAAAAAAAAAAAAAAAAAAAAAAAGTGGAAGAAAGGAAATAATAAAAAACAAAGCAGAAATACATGAAATAGAAATTTGAAAAAACAATTCAAAAGATCAACAAAACCAAAAGCTGGTTCTTCGAAAAATTAAACAAAATAGACAAACAGGCTCACAAAGGCAGACTCACAAAGAAAAAATGGGAGAAAACAAATAAATAGGATAATAAATGAAAGAAGAGAAATTACAACAGACTCAGTAGAAATCAAAAGAACAATCAGAGTACTACAAACATTTATATGCAAACCAGTTCAACAATCTAGGAGAGATGGACAAATCCCTAGAATGATATAATCATCCAAAACTAGATAAAAAAGAAAGAACACCTCAACAGACCAATTACAAGCAGTGAAACTGAAACAGTAACAAAACACTCCCCAAAAACAAAAGCCCAGGCCCAGAAGTCTTCACAAATGTGTTCTACCAAATGTTCAGAAATGAATTAGTGCCTTTACTACACAAACTCTTCAAAAAAATTGAGAAAGAAGGAATACTATCAATATGTTCCACGAAGCCAACATTACACTAATACCAAAACCGAACAAGGACAACACAAAAAAAGAAAACTACAGGCCAATCTCCCTAATGAACACTGATGCAAAAATCCTCCATAAAATCCTCGCCAACAGAATCCAACAATGCATCAAAGGGATAATACACCACAATCGAGTGGGATTTATTCCAGGGGCACAAGGATGGTTCAACATCCAAAAATCAATTCATGTAACCCAACACATCAACAAAAAGAAAACTAAAGACAATATGATCCTATCAATGGATGCTGAGAAAGCATCTGACAAAGTTCAACATCCATTTATGATGAAGGCCCTTGAAATTCTTGGGGTTGAAGGCACATAACATGATAAAAGCCATATATGACAAACCCTTAGCCCATATCATTCTCAATAGTGATAGGCTGAGAGTCTTCCCTTTACGATCAGGAACAAGACAAGGATGTACATGCTTGCCACTGCTTTGCAATATAATACTGGAGGTCCCAGCCAGAGCAATAAGAGGAGAGAAAGACATACAAGGAGTATCAATACGGAAAGACAAAGTTAAACAATCACTATTTGCAGACAACATAATACACATAGAGAACCCTAAAAACTCCATGAAAAAGCTAATCAAAATAATCAACCAGTTTAGTAAAATAGCAGGATACAAAGGAATCCTGAAGACAAAGTTGACAGCATTTTTTTTTTCACTTTTGCATAATACCAGGCCAAAGGCAGCAGGAATGGACATTACGTGGGTAACATAAGTTCCGCTACAGGTACAGAATCTGTGTTACGGTTTAGTGCATAGTAGGGATAGTCACATCTCGACAATAGGTTTGTTATTTTAGTGTTTGAATTAATAATCCTTTTGGGCTTCATCTCCATTATCAAAATTTTCAATTCACTTTACATATAGTTTCAAGTAATACCGATGACATATTTAAATCTCTTAAGTAAAATGCAGCACTGAGGTAGAGAAGACAATTTGATGATGCCTATAAAAAATTTCCTTTCCTCCAAAGAATCCAAAAGTAAGTTGCAGCCCAGAAATCAAAGGTTTGAGTGTCCACGTGTGGAGCTCTGCACCCTGGCAGTGCTGACTGGGGAGTACAAGCTACTTCTCCAGCTTCAGTTGATGGTGTCAACTCCCCTCCTTCCTAATATGGTGCAAGAACCAAGTACTCCTACCAAATACTAATATGAGTCTAGTAACATCAAGTTGGGAGAGACCCTAAAAATGTTTCAATTAAAAAGAACCCTGGTACACTTACCTCTACCCCTGTTTCACGAAATTCAGGAAAATACTTGAGTTGCTACAAGGATTTCTTTGTCTGAAGTCTCAGAGGTTTCTCTGAATATGTTTATTTAGGCAAGGGATGTAGAAAGGTCTTTTATTCTTTTGGTTAAATCAGAACCCTATAAGCAGCAAATCCTGGCTGTACATATTTTAATACTCATAGGCCCTTCTCCCTCAATAGAGCTGTGCCTGCTTAGACAGACACCACTCATCCTTATTGGTGAAGAAGATGCTGAGATATCAGAAACTCCCTTCAGAGCACACGGGTTGGAATGCCTGGTCTTACACCAGGGGCAGGAGGCACCTAGATTTCTATCCTGTCTGCCTTGAGTACAGATAATAGAAAAGTAGCTACATGTCATTTCTCTTCCATGGCTACATTGCTACCTACTGCCAGTGTCTCGTACTGCAGGACCTGGACCGAGAAGCCCCTCTCAGTACACTGAGTCTCTTCTGCAGAAGGCAAACACACCAGATATGTTCACTCTACTGTCATCTAGGATAAACCACACAGAGGTGAATAATACACCATAAGAAAATGTAGTAAATTCCAGAAAAATAAATCCCCATTTTAGGCTCTTTTATTTCCTTGCTAATGGTATTGCAACAGAACATTAAGCTCTTAATTAACCTCCCAGCCATAAATGTTTTATTTAGAATCACCAGAGAATTCAAATGGCCAGAGGGAACAGGAGACATCCTACATCTCCTTTCCTCCCTAAGGCAGGAAAAAAAAAAAAAAAAAAGGTCCCTGAAGCTTCTCTCTGGAGAAGAGCAAAGATTTTATCTGATTGTCCCTGCAAGAAAGTTCTAGGGAAAAGGCTGGGCACATGCTCACATCACACTCCACATACACAGATTTTCAACTGTCTCAACAGTGAGAACACCTGAGGGAGATGTCAGAAATTACAGTATGCAAGTCCTAAAATGGTTGGTTTCATCAGCTCATGCTCCTCCTCGTACCCCTGAAGGCATATGAGAGGCTGGGGCTCTGTGGTTCTTGAAAGCGTCCATGAAACTGTTAAGCAGACCTGGCAGGCACAGTCCCCAGCTGGCATCAGGCAATTACCAGGCCAGAGGCCAGGACAGAGATAGGGACCATGCTGGAGGGAGACAGGTGTTATTTAAATACACTGGGGGCACTAACACTTGCAGAATCCTGGAATCCTGGATCAGAATCCTGGAAAGGGAAGATTGACTGCAGCAGGGCATGATGCACACAGATAAGGGAGGAATATAAACCATATGTGATCATTTGTTTTCTATTTATGAATCACAGTCAAGTGTTTCACATGGAACAGGCATTGTTCACCTCCTTGCTACCCTCATGAATAGCCTTGGTAGCTAAAGTTTAAATAACTGGGCAACCGTTATACCCTGCGGGTGTAAGAACTCCTCCACTCATGGCCACTCAGGCAGACAAATGAAGTGCTTCCTGGGTCTGTGTTCCCTGAGCTTTGTTCTACTTACCCACCCCTCCAAACACGCATCTCAGTGCAGATCTTGTTGCGTGTGATGTAGTCAGACATCATAGATGTACCTGAATTTTCACATCCATTCTTTTCCCAAATTTGGAAAGATTTTGATCATTACTTCTTCTGGTATGTTCTATTTCCCTCTTTGCTTCTCTTTCTGAAACTCCCATCATACATGTATTGCTCCACTAGAAGGTGTGACTTATGTACAGTAGGTTTTATTTACTTTTCTTTTTTACTGCTATGTTTCAGTATTCCCAAAAGATCTGTATTAGAGTTCACTGGTACTTACTACTTCTAGACCCAGTTTGCCTAGATCCCTTCTGGTGAATATTTCAATATGCTTCCTGTGTTCTTCAGTTCCAGAATTTTTTGGTCCTTTTTTTTTTTTTACAAATTACGTTCCATTGTGGTATTTTCATGTTCATTACATGCGACTTTGTTCACGTAACTTTGCTGTCTCTATGAGTTCCGTTTGAACTCAAGGAGCAAATTCAGGATGATTATTTTGAACTATGCAGTAATTAAAAAATCTTCATTACATTGAGATGGTTTGGGATAGTCATCTTGTGCCTTAGATTGTTCGATGTTTCCCTGTGAATTTGTTTGCCTTGGTGAACTTTAGTTGAGAGTCAGGATTTAGGGAAAACAGTTAGCTTCCAATCTTTACCAACCACTTTAAATAAAATAGAAGAAATCAAAAATCAAATAGAGATTGGGGGAATGTCACCAAACTTTTATGGGAAAGAGTTTCTCTGAGCATGTGCACTGTTTTCTCATTAAAGTGTTTCTCATTGAAGTGTTTTCTCATTAAAGTGTTTCCTGCTTCTTCTCTGCAGCTTGTGAACACTAGCTCCCCTTGGTGTTGTCTAATATGAATTTATCTTCAGAGCTACCAAACCTGGATGCTCACTTTTCCTAGTCAGTCATCCCAACCTGTCATCTACACTGCCACGCTCATCTGTCCTATTAATCAGGCAAGACTGAAAACACTGCTCATTCCATCTCCTGAAAACCCAGAAAGCTGTAGGCATCACCTACTCTTCTCTTTGACCCTTGAGGAAGATGGGAATGTCATCCTGATCAAGCCACACCAGACAAGGGCAGGCAGGTAAAGTGGCAGCATTTGAGCACGCACTTCACTTCTTTCTTGGCTTTGCTTTTGCCTGGAGTGCTGTAAACTGGACTCTGATGTTCTAACAAAGTCAATCTGGTCTGTATACTGTCTCCATAAAGGAATAAGAGCTGAGGGATTCCTATTCAGCCATCTGGCTTATATTCTTAAATAATTCTCATTCTTTAATCATATCATTTTAAGAGATTTCCTTGTGTTTTATTGCACAAGTGAACACATCTGTGAGAAAAATGCATAAATTTAACCCTCTTTTACAGTGCCCTTTTTCTGCACTGCTCTGTTGAAGGCAGCCTTCACTTGAGCATTCCTCAGACTGTAGATGAGGGGGTTCAACAATGGGTTGAAGAGGGTGTAAAACAGGGAAAGGATTTTCTTCTGCTTGTCTCGGTGGCCATTGTCTGGGACAAAGTACATCATGACGGCAATGCCAAAGTAGAACCCAACCACACAGAGGTGGGAGGAGCAGGTGGAAAAGGCCTTTCTGCGACCCTCCTTTGACTTGATCTTCAGGATGGCCAAGAGGATGCGCACATAGGAGACCACTATCAAAGAAACAGGGCCCACTAAAAAGACCACACCACCAGCGAAGAGGAAAATTTTGTTTAACCAAGTGACCCCACAGGCCACTTTGAGGACAGCTAGGATTTCACAGAAGAAGCTGTTTACCTCCGTGGGCCAACAGTATGGTAATCTCAGAAAGAGCACTAAGTGTCCTGATGCCAACAAAATGCCACAAGTCCAGGAGGTGATGGCCAGCACCATGCACAGTCTCCAGCTCATGATGACGGTGTAGTGGAGAGGATGGCAGATGGCCACGTACCTGTCATACGACATCACCAGCAAAATCATGCACTCAATGCAAGCAAAATCTAAGTACAAATACATCTCCATAGCGCACATGATAAATGAGATCGTTTTTTTGTGTTTCACTAGATTTTCCAGCAATTTGGGCAAATTGCTGGAGGCATAGGAAATGTCAATGACGGCCAGATGAGAGAGGAAGAAGTACATTGGGGTGTGTAGTCTGACGTCCAGCCAGATGAGCCCCAAGATCATGCTATTTGCCAGCAGGTTGTAGATATACAGCAGGGAGAAGACACAGAAGAGGAACACTTCCATGTCTATACTGAGCGGGAATCCCTCCAGGATGAATTCTGGGACCCCTGACTGGTTGTCCCCCATCCTTAATGATGGTTGGTCTCAGACTGAAATGTGATAGAAAGGCCAGATCTGCAGGTCAATAAAAACTGGAGTTAATTATCTTAAGATGGGCTCAGAAGAAGCCATGTGCTTATTCCCAGAAGACTGTATTTATTTCCCAATGTTTCTTCTCATTTTGTTCCTTTTCTTTTATTATGAAATAATTAAGCTTTCATATATATATATCAATATTTATAAACAATGCTATTTTACATTTAAATTATATATGACAGAATATACATTTTTCAGCCTTGTTTTACCATTTGTCTAATATATATGATTTTTTTAATGGACCACATAAATACAAATTTTTTTCTGGACCACATAATTGCAATTAATCTCTAAACTTTTTATTATTTTTGTCAAAAAGCAAGGGTATTCCTATGTATTCTCAGCACTACCAAAATTAGGAAATGTAACATTAATATTATTCATTATTCTAAATGCAGCAATTTGCACCCCTGTGGTTCAATATTAATCCAATTTCATATATTTTATCTCCTCTAAGCTGATATAGCATTTCTTTGCCACTGATACAGCTTTCATAACTTGAAGAGTACACAATAGTTGTTTTAACATCACTTGCAATCAGGGAAATGCAAATCAAAACTACCATGAGATACCATCTCACACCAGTGAGAATGGCACATATTAAAAAAACTAGCAACAACAAATGTTGGTGAGGATGTGGAGAAAAAGGAACTCTCCTGCACTGCTGGTGGGAGTGCAAACTGGTCCAACCACTATGGAGGGCTGTGTGGAGATTTCTGGACCTACTAAACATAGAGCTTCCATATGATCCAGCAATTCCACTCCTAGGTATTTACCCAAAGGACACAGAAACATCAAACCAAAGAGCACCTGCACCCCTATGTTTATAGCAGCACTGTTTATAATAGCTAAGCTTTGGAAACACCCCAAATGCCCAAAAATAGATGACTGGATCAAGAAGATGTGGTACATATACACCATGGAATATTACTCAGCAATCAAAAAAGAGAAACACATGCGATTTGCAGCAACATGGATGGAGCTAGAAGGGATCATGCTCAGCGAAATAACCCAGAAAGAAAAAGAAAAATACCGGATGGTCTCACTCATAGCAGGAATCTGGAAAACCTAAATAAGGGACCAGGAGAAAGAATAACTATAAGAAAGAAAAAACAAAATCAACAAACAGCTATGAACCAGAGACAACTATCGGGGTGGGGGTTGGGGGGGGGCTGGAGAAAGGAGGGATTGGGGTCAAAATAAGGGGGTTGTAATTGTATGGGGAATATAAAAATAAAAATTAAAAAAAAAAAGAAAAATGATGCAAAAAATATAAAATAATAAAATATTTAAAAAATACATTACAAATAAAACTGAAAAAAAAGAATTGTTTTATATAATGATTCTCAATCTGGGTTTAGATTGATGGCCCATGTTTTAGTTAAAAGTAAAAAAAATTTTGTTCAATAAAAGAAATTTGCTTCAGAACCTCCCTGATGGTGCACAGAGTTAAGTTGCTGCACTCTGAAGCTATCACCAGACACTGTGACCTGAGTTCTATCCCCCACCAGGTAGGGAGCTAACCCACATGGCATAGCAGGCCCTCCTGCCTTGCCTGCTGCTCCCCTCAGCACTGTATTTCAGTCAGTCAGCCTGGTCTGCTCCCTAGTCTGTCTCTGGTGAATCCTCTAATCCCCCACACCTCTGGCCTGCACCCCAATTCTTGTGTGCATAAATAAATCTTTAAAAAAATATGTGCTTCAATTTTCACAAAATTGGTTATGGTAACATGGATCACTTGGATAAGGTGATTTCTCCATAGTTTTCCATCATAAAATTATTAAGTCAAACTATTTGAGCACTTTCTTACTTGCATTTTAACAAGTTTTTTCTATGATCATCTTGTACTTACTTTGACTTGAAATCATTTATTTCATTAGAATAGGCAAGTTTCCTTTAGGGAGAACCATATTTTTTCAAAACAAAATTACACTTAATTAGATGTTTAACAACAGATATTTTTATTATTATTATTGCCAAATTTCTAATATCCCCATTTATAAGGAAACTATAATTTGTATACAAGAGATTAAGAGGCTAGTAGTCTCTTGACCTTTCTTCTTTAATCCAAAGCAATTTTATTATTTTCCTTTGGAATGCCAAATCCTTTTTACTAAATTAACATTGGTATTAAAGAATACGACCCCATGTTTTGTTCAGTCTATGTATGTAAGCAAGTGTATATTATAATACCAGTCTTATGATTGGTCTTGTTTTAAGTATTTTTCTTGCTTTCCCTATATTTATATAGTAAAAAGCTCTTGGAAATTTTAAACTTGCAGATCACAACTTCAATAGTCCAATCTATGAGTAAATGAAGTGACGCATACCTATATGAGAGTCTGACATCAAGTTTTCAAAAGTATCTTTAGAAAACATGAATTTCAATAGAAGTCAATAGAGATAATACTATGAACTATATGGCTGATGGTGATTGTTATCAATAATTTGTATATATAGCCTCTCAATACTTATTATACATATATTTTAATATATAGTAATAAAATTTATAAATGGTATTTTCATTTATTTCATTTAGAATCATACCATGCATATTATTATATCAACATATTTCACAACATACTTCAATAGTGCATGCTATTAATTTGTATACTAATATGTTGATTTAGTAGAATACCTTTACCCTAGGTTATAGAAATACAATGGTATAGAAGTAAAATCTTATGCATTTATTTTTGTGTATCCTTTATTATTTTATTTTAGTAAATTCTTACATGGAAGTTGCCAATTTACTATATATATATAGTATATATATATTATGTGTAGGCATAATATAGTTATATATTATGTTATATATTATGTGTAGGCATCTCCACTACCTTCATCCTCAACTTTATCATCTTGTGTCTTCATAAAAGCAAACAGGAAAAATATCAAAATAAATCACTGGGGGAAAAACATCACCCAGACAGAGTCTCTAATTTAGCAAGCATGAGTCTGTAATCTGAGATTGTTCTTTCCAATGATTTAGCACATTAACTTTCATCATTCTGACTCTCACATTTTTATACAATTTAGTCAAACCTGTTAAAAACTGCATGTCTGGTGGTTCATCATAGCAAATACCAAGAAAGAACAAGAATTTTTAGTGGAAAGTAAGGCTCACAAAACTTCAGAATCATCTGATTATAATGTTATGCAACTTTGTTTGCTACAATAAATGTATATTGTTCCACTTATAACCTTGAGTTTTCTATGCCCTATACTGAAGAGCTGATTACAATTTAATGCCACATTTGACTGTATTTCTTACTGCACAGGATCCAAATGCTTACACATAAGGGATATATAAACTGGTCCTGCCCCTATGAAAAACAGTATGGAGATTCTTCAAAATATTAAAAATAGTCTACCTTATGATTCAGCAATTCCAGTCCTAGGTAACTACCCAATGTATGCAAAAGCACTAGTACAAAGGGATGTATGCACTCCTATCTTCAATTACAATTACAATTTACAATAGCCAGGTTATGGAAACAACCTAAGTGCCAAGGACAAATGAGTAGATTAGCAAGATGTGATATAATACAAAATGGACTACTACACAGCTATCAAAAAGATGAATTCTTGCCATTTGTGACAATGGGTTGGAGATGGAGGGGATTATGCTAAGCAAAATAAGTCAGAAGGAGAAAGGCAATAACTGGATGGTGTCACTTACCTGTAGTATCAAGAGAAACAAAACAAAATGTCAGATAAAGCCAGAAAAATAACAAACTCTAGTAATCTGACTGTAGACTTGAGGCTACCACAGAGGGAGGAAGAGGGGGAAGTGCAAGGTGGGGAGGAGGCACAGAGAACTGTGGTGGAGAACTCTGGCCGCCTTGGTGGTGGATATGGCGGTGACAAGCATCTGAGAAGGTGTGATCCAATACTTGCAATCACAAGGGCGTGAGAAAGCAATATATAACTTCAGTACAACAAAAAATGTTTCCATGCAGAAGTAGCTATTCTAGCACCTACAGTTCAGATTTCGAATAAGAGGGTTTTTTGTTTAACAAATTGTATTAATGTATCATTGAGATAATGAGTTGCACATAGTTAATATAGGAAGCTGATGAGTGTGCAGATAAGTATACACCTGGGCAAACCCAACATAATCTATTTCATAAACATCTCCATCATCTCCAATGTTTCTGTCACCAAGAAGGTCTTTTTCTACTCTAGGCAACAGGAGGAGATGAATGTCAGGAGCTCTTTCAGGCACAAATTACATAAACAGGCCTGGACAACACCATAGTCTGTCAGATCTGTGAGATTCTCAAGATAAAATCAGAGATGACTTGGTTTTGATACCAACTGTCATGTCTTTCAATTAAAATAATTTTGCGAACCTGCGGGCAATATTTTGTGAGTGGGTGATAAACATATTTGTTTCCTATAATAGAATTCTATAATATTCTATAAGATTACAGTTATTCATTGTGTGAATTCAATTTTCTCTGTTATCTGTCTATAAACATCTTCTGCTATCAGTTTCTATCTACCGAGCCAATTTGAATTTTACATTCCTAGGAAAAATTCCACAATTAAGGATTATTCATTTGAAAGTGCTTTCTTACCAAAACAATATTACAAGTCCATGTACTTTAAATACAGGGTTTCTATAGGGTACACATGAAAAAATTGTAAAATACAGCCCATATTTACTGTACTGAAAATGGCAACACAAAAATGAATTAATGTCTTATACGGTTTAATGTCTGTGCGTGCTTTGAAGTGAGGCTGATAAGAGAGTCTCAAGGAAAATGATTTTCTCTTGAATATTTTGTAGGAAAGTGAAATAAGAAGGAATCTTGAAGACAAAGGTAACGGCATTTTTTTACTTTTGGAAAATACCAGGCTAAAGGCAGCGTCAGTTAAGAGGGCCGTGGTCCTTAGGAACTATGACCCAGACCTGAGGGAGCAGACCTAGATCCCTGTGTTTCTGTAAGCACGGCTGTATGTGGCAGGCCTCACAGGAATGGACATTACATGGGTAACATAAGTCCCGCTGCAGGTACAGAATCTGTTATGGTTTGGTGCAGAGTGGGGAGAGTCACATCTCAACTATAGGTTGGTTATTTTAGCTTCTGAATTAATAAACCTTTTGGTCCTCATCTCCATTATCAAAACTTTCAATTCACTCTATACATAGTTTCAAGTAATACTGATGACAGATTAAATCTCTTAGGTAAAATGCTGCCCTGAGATAGAGAAGACAATTTGATGATGCTTACAAAAATTTTCTTTCCCCCAAAGAAGCCATAAAATAAATAGCAACCCAGAAATCAAAGGTTTGAGTGTCCACGTGTGGAGCTCTGCAGCCCGGCCATGCTGACTGGGAGCACAAGCTACTTCTCCACCTTCAGTAGATGCTGTCAACCCCCTTCCATCCTATTATGATATAAGGATAAATATGCCTATCAAATACTAATACCAGATTCTAATAATAATAAAGATTGGGAGATACCCTAAAAATGTTTTCAATCAAAACGAACCCTGGTACACTTACCTCTACCCCTGTTTCATGAATTTCAGGAAAATACTTGAGTTGCTACAAGGATTTTCTTGTCTGAAGTCTCAGAGGTGTCTCTGACTGAATATGTTTATTTAGGCAAGGGATGTAGAAAGGTCTTTTATTCTTTTGGTTAAATCAGAGCCCTATAAGCGGCAAGTCCTGGCTATACATATTTAATACCCATAGGCCCTTCTCCCTCAGTAGAGCTGTGCCCGCTTAGACAGACACCACTCATCCTTGTTGGGAATCCTTGATGGCGAGGAAGATGCTGAGATATCAGAAACTCCCTTCCCAGCACACGGGTTGGAAGGTCTTAGACCAGGGGCAGGTGGCATCTAGACTTCTGTCCTGTCTGCCTGGAGCACACTACAATGTCATTCCTCTTTGCATGGCCAAGTTGCAACCTGCTGCCAGTGTCTCATACTGCAAGACCTGGACAGAGAACCCCCTCTTAGTGCCAGTGAATCTCTTCTGCAGAAGAGGACACACACCGGATATGTTCACTATACTCTCATCTAGGATAAACCCCACAGAGGTGAACTAAACACCATAAGAAAACATACTAAATTCCAGAAAAATAGATCCCCATTTTAGGCTCTTTTATTTCCTTGCTAATGGTATTGCAACAGAACATTAAGCTCTTAATTAACCTCCCAGCCATTAATGTTTTATTTAGAATCACCAGAGAATTCAAATGGCCAGAGGGAACAGGAGACATCCTACATCTCCTTTCCTCCCTAAGGCAGGAAAAAAAAAAACATGTCCCTGAAGCTTCTCTCTGGAGAAGAGCAAAGATTTCATTTGATTGTCCCTGCAAGAAAGTTCTAGGGAAAAGGCTGGGCACATGTTCCTAGGAAACACACTCCACATACAGATTTTCAACTGTCTCAACAGTGAGAACACCTGAGGGAGATGTCAGAAATTACAGTATGCAAGTCCTAAAATGGTTGGTTTCATCAGCTCGTGCTCCTCCTTGTACCCCCTGAAGGCATATGAGAGGCTGGGGCTTTGTGGTTCTTGAAAGCGCCCAGGAACCTGTGAGGCAGATCTGGCAGGCACAGTCCCCAGCTGGCATCAGGCAATTACCAGGCTGAGGCCAGGACGAGATGTGGACCGTACTGGAGGGAGACAGGTGTTATTCAAATACACTGGGGGCACTAACACTTGCAGATCAGAATCCTGGAAAGGGAAGACTGACTGCAGCAGGGCGTGATGCACACAGATAAGGGAAGAATATAAACCATACGTGATCATTTGTTTCCTATTTATGAATCACAGCAAGTGTCAAGTGTTTCACATGGAACAGGCATTGTTCACCTCCTCGCTACCCTCATGAATAGCCATGGAACTAAACTTTAAATATACTAAGGCAAACATTTCCCTAATCATTAATTCATGGACCCTTGAAATCTTCTGAAATTGTTTATGTGATTGAAATTACTTTCACAGTATATTATTATTATTATTATTATTATTATTATTATTATTATTATTATGTTCCCCCTAGCATTCACACTCATGAGGGTGCAATGGCATTTCCAAAAGCTCCATATTTTTTTGGCAACAGCTTGAATACAGAAGCAAATGTAAAAAACTAGTTGTCCTCTTTGATAAACATGAGTGAATTTTATATAAAATGTGAAATAATGCTTCATTTTCACTTTTTTGTTTTATAAGAGACTGCTGCTTTTAATAAATGTTATATATTAATTTGATAATTCTTGAAATGAATTATATGTTTTAAAATTCTCTTTCACATAAGCCCAATTTCTTTGTGGCCAATGGATATTTGAAGTTGTAAATGGGGCCTCCCTGGTGGGGAGGTTGAGTGCTGGGTTGCGAAGCTGCCTCCAGCCTCTGCAGTGCCTGTTCGATCCCCGGCCACTGGATGAGGGTCCCACATGGTGCGCAGATCTCTCCTGCCACCCGCTGCTCTCTTCAGCAGTGTACTTTGGTCCTTTTGCCTGTTCTGCTCTCGCTCTGACTCTGGTGAATTCTCTCACCCTCCCGTGCTTCTGACTGTACCCAAGGCTTGTATAAATATATAAATATTTTAAAAATAATAATAATAAATAAAATTGTAAATATATCCTGAAACCAAATTATTAAAGGCACCATTAGCATTTAAAATGTCTCCCTGATGGCACAAGGGGTTAAGAAGCAACCTATGAACCTGTCCGTAGCTGCTGCAGCACAAGTTCGAGCCCCAGCCAGGGAGGTGACCCACATGGTGCAGCAGACCTCTCCTGACTCGCCTGCTGCTCCCCTCAGCAGTGTATTTCATCAGTCTGCCTGCTCTGTTCCCCACTCTCTCTCTGGTGAATCCTCTCACCCTCCCCCGACACACACACCTCTGGCCTGTACCCCAGCTCTTGTATGCATAAATAAATCTTTTTTAAAAAAGCAAAAGACAGATTTCAGATGGTTTCGCTCATCTATGGAATATAAATACCCCTGAAAACAATCATGTGCAAACAATAGAAGAAATAAAAATTTAACTTGGCAAAAAAAGAGAGAGAGAATGGCTGCCAGAGAGAATGGGGTACAGGGTCCACGGGATAGGGAGGGAGGCAGATGGAGCATGGGCAGAAGTGACCTGGTGGAGGGAAACAAATGTGATGTACCTTTCTGGGTGGACAGCATGAAAAACATCGACTCACTGTGAGGCTCATTGTCGATTATGAGTAGATGATAACAATTACATTGGCAGCTGCCAGGAGTTCATATCAACACAGCGCCAAGCCTGGAGCATTCATAACCCAGACATTCCCTGGGTATGTTGCAACAGAAATGATTGTCTATGTCTCCCCCCCAAGACGATTATAACAAAATTCCTGGAGTAATTATTATAGCCAAGATTGGAGACAACACAAATATTCACAAGAAAGATTATGACTAAGTCCTGCCATTTATACAGTACAATGCAACAAAATTCAAGCTAATTAAACAGCCACACACAACCTGAGTGACTCTCACAAATGCAATATGAAAGTAGGACAGGAAAGAAGCACACTCTACACACACAGATATGTGTACATATAGACCGAGACAGTGAAATGCTGACATGTGCCGTTAGAACCAGGGGAATAACTCCCTGCAGAAGGAGAGAAAAGCAATGGCTCTCAGATGCCGGAAATGTTTACTTCTCATCCCAGAACATGATAACATGGTAACATGAGTGCATCTACTACGTGAACTTTCACTGGGCTGAACTTGATGACTTGTACTTTTTGCATCTGAAATAAAATTTTCTTAGAAAGCCCCAGTCAGGCCAATTACCTTCCCGTCTCTCAATTCAGTTGCTCCCACCTGTCCCCTCCTCCAGCCACCACTTCTTGCTTGAACTAATATAGTCGCTTTTAAAACTAATTTCTCTGGTTCCAGCCTGGTCTCTTCAAATCCCCGTTCAGCATAGTGCCAGAAGCTTTCAAGAAAAGGTCTGACTCCTTGGCATTTTCTCACTTAGAACCAACAGAGTCTTCACATTTCACAAAGGAGGTATTTCAAGATCCAGAGCCTGGAATATGAGTTTCTCCCTGTTTGTTTTCTCTCCAACCTTGCATCTCATCAATCCTTGCCTTTTATTTACAATTCCAACATTCTGAGCTATCTCTTGTTCCTCTCACACCATACATTCTTTTTGCCCCCTCTGTGTCTTTATTACTTCCTTGAAATGGATGGGACACCCCTTCCTGACAATCACATCCACTCCTTTGGTCAACTCTACTTACCTTTTTAAGATTGTCTCCTACTCCAGGAAGTCTTCCTTAACTGCTCCCACTTGGAGCACTTAGCCTTTATCTGGGCTACATTAGCACCTGTGCATATCTCCAAGATTAGCAGTATATGGCATTGTTACAATTTGTTGGTATATCTTGTTAGTCCATCTAACAAGTAATGTAATAGCAGGGAATGAGACTTTCTTATCTTTTCATTTCCAGGATCTAACATAGCACCGTGTGTGTGTGTGTGTGTGTGTGTGTGTGTGTAGCTTTCATATACATACATATGAGTTGTTTCAATTTTGAATTTTATTTATCCACGTACTTTTTAAATATTCGTTATTTCTTTAGAAAATTTAAATTACAAAGGAAACACCTAAGTCAATTTCTTCGTGAATTATCTAAAATATTGGCATTTTATATCAGATGAAAGGCTAAATTTTGCAATATCCTTTCTAGTCGGGAGGAAATTTGATTTTCTGTTGTCTCACTTATGAGTCACAGTCCTTGTTCTATGAAGATGTGATAAAGACTCGTAGTGGATGTATGAATCATCACCATTTATTGAGCTCTTATTATGAATCATAGATTTATTAAGCATTTGCACATAGTACTTCCTCTTTACAACAAACTTGTAATCTAGTATTAATGAACTCATTTTACATGCAATAAATCTAAATCCCAAAGCCTGTAAATGAATTACAGAAGTCAGCACAACTAGCAACTGACAGAACCTTGTAATATCCCAGCCTTATCTGAGTTCACAGTACAGGTGTTTTTAACCCTTTCTTAAGAGGTCATGGAGTAATGCCTGCAACACAGATATCCTTATAAAAGGGAGGCTTTGTAAGAGAAGAATCCATATATTTCCCACTTTTCACAAAAACAGCTTGCTTCAAAAATTGAATATCTCCTTTTTGCCCAGTTTAAGTATTTGGCAGATTTAATTTAGTATATACTTTGCAGAGTGTTGAGAAATAAAAAAGAAAATCTGCTTACATATCGTTCTCCACTACTTCTTAACTACCCCTTGTAAGTGCTAGTTTCTTGCTAAAGCAATTATTTAATTTATCTCTGGTCTTTTAACTTAAAAATAAAACAATTCCTGATAACTTACTGCTCTAGCATCACTGATTAACTAGTCATCACAACAATTACACTCTGTTCTTATTCACCAGAATGCTCTCTCCAAGTTTTGTCACTTCCCATAGGAGACAATCATCCAACTCAATGACAGAAAATATAACATTCTTTCCAGCTAGGACTCTCCCTTATCTCCATTCTCTTCCTCTTAGTTCTCCATCCCATGGTTCTCCACCCACACCCCACAAACAAAGAAAAAAGATATGGCTGCATGTTTATTACTATGATATCATTTGGAGTTTTCTTATTCTTGTTAGTTACATCAGTTTCCTTCTTCATACCCTTCCTTGAAGCCATGGCTCATATTCTTTCCATTTTAAGTTGACTATGCCTTAAAAACATCACTAACTTAAGAATATGTAGGAATATATACAAACACTTGTAATGTAGAAATTATTACAGAAATTATTACTGAAGGAAAATATTAAATAACTACATTATTAATCTTGTTCAACACCTATATCTAAAATATTCTGCCAGCTTTTGGTTCTATCTTATGGAAATTTTGTCAACAGGTTGCAATTACAGAGCAAGAAAGGCACAAATTTCTCTTACTAAGAATATTTCACATAACCATTGTAAACTGAGTGCACACTATGCAGCTAGTCCATTTCCTTGTGCAGCACTGACCTCAGTGCAGAGGAAGGAAAGCAGAGTGGGCTTGCTCAGTAGGGAGTCACAGGAAGCTGATAAGCCCACCCTAGAGCATAGCTATGTCTCCTCTGTAGATACTGCATGAGATGACGTTTTAGGTCCCCTTACACTTAGTCATTTTATTATTCTTTAAGGCTCTCACGTCATTCTCTCTTTGTCAAGCAGTCTCTTCAGAGCAGCTTTAACTTCTTTGTTCCTGAGACTGTAGATCAAGGGGTTGAGCATGGGATTGAAAAGGCTGTGAAACAGCAAGAGATACTTCTTCTTCTCTTTGGGGTTCCCATGTCGGGGCCCAACATACATGATAATGGCTGTGCCATAAAAGAGGCCAACCACACAGAGGTGGGATGAGCAGGTAGAGAAGGCTTTCTGGCGTCCTTCCCCTGACTGAATCTTTAGGATGGCACAGAGGATGTGGACATAGGATACCACAATGGAGGAGAAGGGTCCCACAAGCACAGACACTGCCCCCGCCAGAACCATGGTCTCGTTAAGGTGCGTGTCTGCACAGGCGAGCTTGAGGACAGCTATAATTTCACAGAAGAAGTGATTAACTTCCCGGGGTCCACAGAAGGGCAACGGGAGGAGTAACACTAGATGGACCAGGGCCAGGAGGACGCCAATGGTCCAGGAGGTGACCGCCAGGGCAATGCACACTCTCCAGCTCATGATGACAGAGTAGCGGAGAGGGTGGCAGATGGCCACGTACCTGTCATAGGACATCACCACGAGGAGAAGACATTCAGTGTGAGCAAAACTCAAAAAGAGGAAGGTCTGTGTTACGCAGCCAGCAAAGGAGATGGGTCTGGCTGGGTCCAGGAGGTTCACCAGCATCTGGGGCACCGTGTTGCAGGCGTAGGCTATGTCGACGATGGCCAGGTGCGAGAGGAAGAAGTACATGGGGGTGTGCAGTCTGGAGTCCAGCGAGATGAGCCCCAGGATGACCCCGTTCCCAAGCAGGGTGAAGACATAGAACAGGGAGAATATTCCAAAGAGAAGCATCTGAATCCTTGGGTCAACGGGAAACCCCAACAAGATGAACTCGGTAACCACTGTGTGATTTTCCCCCATCTCCCTGCGAAAGATGATGGAGGAACCACTGGCTGAGGGAAGTGTCTAACGTGCCATTATTTATTTATGAAAACAGCTGTAATGATATTTTTTGCCTGTTAGTCACTAAGTAAATCCCATGCATTTCAAAGGAAACAGAAGGACATTTTTTTCACTGTGATCAGCTAAACGCTAGCACTCCATTACGGCGCTCCGTGACGGCTTAGGTTTATTTCCAAGCCTTAGGTTTATTTGGAATTAAATAAACAGCTACTGTTCAAAGTCTGTGAAGACTTAAATTGTCGTCATAGTGATGGACACTCCCTTGGGGCTGTGGTTATGGGATCGTGTGGGCGGCTCACTGGGCGTGCTCCCACACCCTGTGCACGTCTGTCATGAATGTGGGTACAGTCTACGCATCTGTCAATGAGTGGGGAGCAAGTGGGTGATCCTTTAATGGTTTTCTCACCATTTTGTGCCTTTGGTGTAAGAATTATTGGTCTTGAGATCTCCACTGATATATAATCCTGCATTAATTTGAAAGAGTGTCAAGCATTTTGCCTCAACTTTGGCTGGATTTAAAACAGAGACTTTGGTTACTGCAGATGGCCTCTTCTGATTGTGCCTGATGGTGAGGTTACCACTGTCACATCTCTTCTGCTCCGATGTATTTTGTAGTCTATTTACAGATACACACACACACAAATATATGTATGTCTGTATTTATCTGTATTAAAGTTTCTCCAAATTTTCTGAACTATCAGCCAAGTTCATGTACACACGAGCATACACACACACACATATTTACACACATATATACACATATATATACACATATCTATATACACATATGTGTGTATATATGCACATATATGCAATATAGTTGTAATTTTCTATAACATTCCACTCTGTTTTAATAGTAAAAATTCTGGTTGAATGATTTCTTAATGGAGCATGGCCTGTCATTTAAAAATTACTGATCTCTATCCACGTCTAGAGGCAAAGCTCTAATTATAAACTCATATCCACAGAAACTTTAATATATTTTATAGCTTCATAACTTGAATATAAAAATTATTAGTCATGGATTGTCAGGGTTTTTTGTAGCTTATTTGTCAAAGTTTTTGAAATCCTTGAATGGGAAGTCTGATATTTGAGTCATTGTAATTTTAAAACCATGAGTCCTACTTTTTACCTGTTCCACTCTATTATTCTTTAGTTCAGAATCCATCTGTATTTCACTAAAATAAGAATCTCAGGAAAATTCATACTTGTGTTCCTCTCTCTCAGCTCCCTATTCAGACTTTCTGATAAGTTAATATTTAAAAGGCTTCATGAGCAAAAATATGAAAGATTTTGCCTTGCTTCAAAACAAAAATCAGAATTAATAGCTGAAGTCACTAGGAGGTGATATTATCTTAGTCCAAGAAATAACTTTATAACAATTAGGATCACACCTTGAAAACTGATTGTTTGTTAGGACTGAAATTTATATCACTAGGTGTTTAAAATCAAGGAGTGATTAACCAGGTACTCAAGATGGGATTCCTTTGTCATGTGAGAAGCTGAATTAAAAGAATGTTATGTTCCCTTCCTATTGTAGGATTCATTGGCCCTACATAGAAAAGTGATAGCCATTTTCACTTGAAATTTCATGCAGTATTTGGGGTCAGTGATGACAGTCATGCTGTTTTTAAAATGTCTTATGATGAAGGCATGCAATCAACTAATGCAGAAGGACCAATTAGTGTCACAAATAGCTAAAATACAAAGCACAAAACCCACCGATGTTTTCTAAACATGTGCTAAGTTCCTCAGCAAGGATAGAGAGGACAGCTCCTCCCTGCTGGTTTATATTAACTGCCTAAAATGACGACACTGTCGAGAGGACTCACAAAGATGATAATCTTGTACAACAACACCAACAATTAAAGGGGTACCCCATCCCTGGTTTCAAATAAGGGCGCTAGCTGAAGAGTCAGACACAGCTGGACTAGCCATGTTTAGAAACTGCAGAGCAGCAACAAAGTTGTTTCCAAGCAAATCAGCAACTTCAAAAAAGGACAGATCAATGTTTACAGCATTGCTAAAACTCCCAGTTTCCAGAAAATAAGGCTCTAAATATGGTAAATTTTAACAATCCTGTTTTCCTCAATACATAGATGATATCAACTAGATACCTTAACTGGACACCTCCCCAGACTTTCTCAGTCAAAATCCTTGAAAAAGTAAAATATTTCACTTGCAGACTACAGAAAATTCTCCTTGCCAGTCTCAGAATTTGAACAGCTTTCCCAGAGCACCTGGAGGCTGTACCAGGCTAGAGTACACAGTGAATTCTTTCATAAATGCCCTTACTTATGTGTGGTTCAACTTACAAAAATAAACATTCTTAAATAACTCACCAAAGGAAGGTCACATTCAGAAATAAAACCTTCAGTACACTCTTATTCTCAACAAACTCATTTTGTGGTCAATTAAGCCCATTATTTCATGAAAACTCTACCTAATTTCATGCGGCAACAAAGCTTTATAAACAAATCTCTCAAAGAACTGTTTTATCTTGAAATTTAAACAAGAAATGCAACACTACAGGCACTAGAGTAAATGTCCCATCGGAGGTTTATCTAGAAGAGATGACACCTTTTACATGACCCTATTAGCTAAGTCTACACATAGCAGAAAGTTGGCTTAACATTTTGCATTGTAATTTTTCATTACGACCCATCTGAAATTGCATAGTGAACAGAGAATAGAATATCATGGATAGTAAAACACACTTACCTCAGACTTAGATCTAAAAATGAAAACACAGGTTAGATAAGAGTTTGGGTGAAGCAAAATTATACACAATAATAGTATGGGAATTCCTTCTTAGAAGGGTCTTCTTAGAAGAAAAAATGCCCCAATGAAGGCAACAGAGTTTCTCTTAGAATAGATTATTTTATTCTCTATTTTGCCAAGCTACTTTCACTATGTTTCTGAGTATTTGGTGCAAGGGAAGAGATAAAGACCCAACACACACCACCATCTGCAGCCTTCCAGGGCAAAGGACTCTCACTCCACTTGTCTATGATTTCTCATGAGGGACATTCAGGACAATACAATGGGGCTGAGGATTTCCTCATTCGCTGCAGGTCCATGACCCAAGCTGCATTCCTATGCCATCTAGAACGACTTCATACAATCAAGGGATCAAACAGTGACTACAGACTGGGATTACGACTTCAAGAACGCAAACATTTCCCTACCCCTCACTCCCCAAATAGATTGATGGTTTTTAGCCCAGAAACGCAAATATTTTTCCCATCCTCTTACTACAAGGAATACAACTCATAAAGACCAGGTGTCAGGACCTACAGAAGCCATGGGGAGCATGTGAACAGGCAGGAAGGGATCAAGTACCCCAGAGGGACTTGTTAAATTCTATTTTGGAGGATTTTATTGGCGCACAAACAAGGATGGAAATTCTCACCAGGAAATTAATTCTGTTCTTTAATTTCCAGAGATTTGGAGCCCAAGGGGGCCAGAAACACCTTGGTCCCCCAAGATCTGTTACTAACATTGTCTCTTCCTCCTTTAATGGAAATCAACTGACCCCCTTAATAATTTTGGGAAATGCAACTGAGGAAATTTGATGTTCAATTTAAATTTCTCTCTCTCATCCTTTTATTCAAATTTATTCTTATATTTAAAAATCAAAGGAAGTGGAGTATAATTTCCTAAAGTTATTTTAGTATATGTACCGATCAGCTAAGAAAGCTAGAAGCTGATGATTACTCTGAGACCTCTGACCTGCAGAAGGTCTGAAATGGGGTTTTCCCCATCAAATCTGCTCAGTAACAGGCTTACTGGTACGTGGGTCAAGGCTAGACCCTCATGTATTGAAAAGATGCTGCTTCCTCATATTGATAATGTCCAAGGCATCTGGTGCCTGGAGAGAACAGTCATCAATATCTGTTATTCATGATCTAATTTACTAAACATACAAATGTATGAACTACATTTCCTAGTATGATTTTTGTAATTTTACTAGTATACATTCCTCTTATTGGTCTTAAATTAGTTTTTCCTTAAATTCTATTTTATCTGGAAAAATATATTTGGTTTGATAACAGAACAGCTATGTTCAGTTTATTAATAATACTTCTGCATCATATTTGCTTTTGACACTTATTTAATAACTTCCTTTTCTTCCATCATCCTTTTCCACTTTTTTGTTATCAGTATTATATAACCCTCAAGTAATGCACTGGTTGCCTAAGCCTTGTTTTCTACTTTCAAAAATGTTTGGAATGAAAATTAGCTGTTCCTTTTTTTTTAGAGCTTTCATTTTCAATTTTTTTAGGATTATATTAGTGTCTAAAACCATTTTGCTAACTTCCCCACTAAGAAGTTGGGTTATAAATCTTTTCATTATAATTATCTGGGCTTCCCCCCATAATTCTATATTACAGCTACATTATTACATATATGCATAGTTATAAAGCTCTTACATCTTCTTGATAGGCTATTACCTTAGTTATTATATGGTACCTTTCTTTATACTAATTAATGGTTTTTACCATATATATATATATAAATAATATTTGCCCAGTATTTATACCGTTATATAAGTTCATTACATATTATAGGGTGTGTTCTTCAACACCATATTTTACAAACTTTTTTTTTTGGTGAGAGTGTTGTAATTGTTCTTATAAACAATACATAGCTGCATTTTAAGAGTTACCTGAAAACAGGTGAATATAATCTCATTTCATTTCATGTAATTATTGAGAAATTTAGACTTTCTACCACCTGTGTTTTGCTTCACATCTTTTTTCTTACCCTTTCTGTTGGCTCTATAAAGAGACCTGATCCACTCCTACCTATTTTCACTTCATCATTTTGCTTTCACTTGGTAAGCAAATTCCTAAATTTGGGGGCATTTTTACTCAGAATAAAGATAATACACACACACACACACACACACACACACACAACTATAATGACTGAATCTCCTTGAAACACACCAGTAATTTTAGAAATATTGTACATTAATCTTTCTGTTTTTCAACTCTCATACTTGTCCACAGATTTTTTTTTATCACTTATTTAACTGTAGCAAATTTTAAAAGTGTTTTTCTAAGTTCTTTGTGAAGCAAACCAACCGGATTCTGTTTCAACAGGAATTCAACTGGAAAACAGAAACCACATAGGTATTTCAACAAAGAGAATTTATCAATAATATAACAGGAGGGCTTACGGGATGCTGAGGAATGTCAACAGTCAAATGGAGCCCTCAGACCTGCCCACAGAGCAGCTGAGGGAGCAGCTACCGCCTGAGGGCTAAGGAGACTAACAGCCCAGGCTGGTAATTAGAACCCAAGGCTCAGAGGAATCAGGGTTCCTGTTTATACCCCTAAGGAAAGGAGCCTCCCAGCTTGCTGCTGCCCCAGGGGAAGGCCAGAGACTGATTCAGAGAAAGTCAGAAAACAGAAGCTGAAGAGCCAGGAAATAGTCACCATTGCAGAAGGAAGGAACCCCTTGGGGGCAATCCCGGCAAGCACAGCACAGAAGGGGAGGCAGCAGGCTCCTGACCCCACCCCACCCCACCCCCCCCACCCCCCCTCCCCACCCCGGCTCCCATCCACTTTGGTCTCCTTCAGGGTCAAACCTGGGCAGAAGTCAGCAGGCAAAAATGCAAGTAATTTGCAGGTTACCAGCTCCAGTATCACAAAGCACGGAATATAACAGTAAGACTGTGCAGAAGCCATGGGCCAGCCCTTCCAAGTTCAGATCCCACACACTCTCTTACATATGTTTGAGGATCTCAACAATATAACTTTACAACTCAGTCAAATATGAGGCATTTCTCATTTGTGTGTAAAAGATGCTCTTACCTTCTTCTTGAAGACCAGGAACCCAAAATCCCAGGGGTAACGGTATCTCTCTGGATGACAGCTACAGTATCTGCCTCTGGGCCAGTAAGTACAGTCACCCTGTTGAAAACAGTGTTTTTTCATAATTTACTGATATCCAGGCCTTAGCCCTTATATGTACACATTTTCATTTGCTAGGATCATACTTGTCTATTAGCATGTGATGTGGTTACCCATCATCACATTTTCAACTCCAGATTAAAAAAAACTCTATAAAAAAACCTCAAGAAGGGCCTTCTCAGTGGCGCAGCGGTTGAGCGCTGGGTTGCAAAGCTGCCCGCAGCCTCTGCAGCGCCGGTTCATTCCCAGGCTGCCAGGGGAGGGTCCCACATGGCGGGCGGACCTCTCCTGCTGTGCCCACTGCTCCCCTCAGCAGTGTACTTGGTCAGTCTGCCTGTTCTGTTCCCTGCTCTGGCTCTGGTGAATCCTCTCGCCCTCCCGCAGCTCTGACCTATACCCCGGTTCTTGTACAAATAAATAAATAAATCTTTAAAAACAAACAAACAAAAAACCTCAAGAATAGTTAGAATGCACACAATTTCCCCCTTCTATTAATATCTCATCTTTCATTTAAATACTAACCTTTCTGCTAAGGAACTCTCTCTCTCAGTTCTACCTTCGTCATTCTCTTTTTATTTAATTTTCACACTTCTCATCCTCCTGTGCTGGTAGTCTAAAGTCATTTTAATTTTTGAAGTCCTTCAAAGCCTCCTTGAATATTGTGATTTTTGTCTTTTTCATTTCCTCTTTTCATACTTTGTCCATCACTGTTCTATGCTTTAAAACAAAAGACACTCATCCCCTGTGACCGGAGACCAGGCTGACATTTTAAAATGTGGAAACACATCTTGGAAATATAATTCTGATGACAGTGTGAGGGTTACAGTGAGAGAAGCACAAACAAATGTGGGCTTGTCCCACCAATTCTTTCCCACTCACGTCAATCTTTGCTCCACTAATTTTTATAAGCATGTTTTGTTGTGGAGTCACCACTGGGTAAACGTTCAGTAATTGCTTGATCATTCTGACTGGCTTCACTCCACGTAGCACCCTCCAGCTCTTTCATGTTGCTGTGATGACATTTCATCTGTCCCTGAGGCTGATCATTCTGCCATTGTGTGGACAAACCTGAAGTCACAGAACTTTTAAGAGTGAGAAGACACTGGGCTGAATCTACCCAAATGCCTTGTTCAGCCCACACGTATGAATACACATGCTCTCCCCTGGGGGATTTGCAGGAAAGTCGCACACAGGTCCACAAGACCTCACGGTTGAATGACTTGTAATGTTAGAGAACATTTTCGCACATGGAGTTCACTGCCACCTCCTTATACATCTACCAGCCTGATTCCACATTGGGGGATACAATAAATAGCCATTTTGTCCCTTACAGCAGGTCGGGGGACACTTGAATGTGACAACTAACCTATTTCTTTTTATTTCCTCTTTTCCAGGTTAAATATTCACATTCATTGCAAATATTATTCACGTCTATTCATTTGTTGATTTACTCATCAGTACCTTCCTGTTACTGGGACGGCTACCACCACGATGGTCATCTTATCTTTCTACATATAGACCCTGAATCTTCCCAGGGGCTAGTCTGAACTCACAGCTGATTCGAGTCTTACTGTGTGGGCAGGAGAGTGAACCAACAAAGCTAGGGGCAACAAAGATAGCATTTTTGGTATATATTTTCTATCCCAGATGCTCTGTGAACAGTCCTTCTGTTGCAACCAGCTGGGTATGGAGCATAAGAGCTTATGTAGGCTGCTGCAACTTTGTTTTGTCTCCTAGGAGAAACTATGAAATTTTAGATCATCCTCCTCTGCACTGTCCTCTAACCTCTTTTATCTGGGATTTTCTCCAAAATAACCAACCAGAACAACATAGTTTTTCAGTTGTGAATTTTACCAGTTCTCAACCTTACTGTGTGATCATTTTCTTTCCCATTATAGCTTTTCATCAAAATGCTCTATGACACAGGTGGGTGTATGGAGCTATATTCGCTATACATATAGGTGTGGGTACATATATGTAACTTCAAACTGGATTTACAAAAAATTTTATCATTCAGTACTTGTAAAAGTTATGTACGGGACCCATTAAACGTATTGCTGCCTCCATCTGGACTACAATAAAATGCAGGAATGGAGGACCTCAACCATCTTAGAAGCAGACCTGATTAGTAAACAATGGTACAGCTGTGATGTGAAGACAAACCAGCAAGCACCTCGATTTAAGCCTGTTCTGGGCTACTTCTCTCCAGTCCCATCAGCCTGGAGCCCGAGGAAGGGGCACCATGGTGGGTTTATGCACAGGAGAGGCAGAGAGCTTCTGGGAGAACATTCGTCATAAAAGGAACAAAGTAAAAGCAAAATGATAAATAAAGTGGGGGTGGAAAGTGTAAATCTGATGACAGGAAAAAGATCAGGATTACAGGTAAAATGTGATGCTGAAAAAGGTCTGGTATCTCATACTCAGGTTTCCCCCAACAGGGCAGTGCCCTAAAGGGGCTCTAGTTATTTTGCAGACAAGCATGGAGGAACTTTCATTGGGAATGATTAATCCATTAAGTGGATTAATCCATTAAGTGAGGGCCCACTCCTATCATGAAGCTTCCAAAGGTGGTGATGTTCTGGCCAAGAGAAGATAATGTCTTTATTTCTCCAGCCTGTCCCATCACATGGACGCCAAGCCTAACCCACATCAAGTTAAAATCAGTGTTATTTGGGAAGAACGCTAATAAGAAGCACATGGGGTCAGCATTACCCACATTAAGCTCGCAACTCTGTCCTATTACAGGCTCTGTATGTGGGGGGAGGAGAGGGGGCAGATTACTAAATCTCTCCTGTGTCTATCTATTAAAGAGGAAAATAATATCTACTTCACAGTGTTATTAGCCAATAATAATCAGGACATTATTTATGCTGAATTTCCAGCAGAAAGCCAACGTATCCTCTTTCTTAAGGTCCTCAGCACCTTAACTGTGATTAACACTATATAAAGAAAGCATGACAAGAAAACAGAATGTGTTTATTCAAATCCTACAAGTCCAACACTGAAACAATTAAAAATATCTCATATATTCTTTATCAAATATTTTTTGAACTGACACTAAGAGTGAACACCATACCCTGAGTTTTCTAATGGGGCCTTATAGAAACATTCTGAAATCCAACCTATGGCTTATGCTTCGTGTGAGATAAATTATTCTCTATTTTCTTCCTCTTCTTCCTTTCATGGTTTTAACCTTCATGCAAAGTATACATATTTTAGAGTATATTTTTTCACCTATCAGTTTTTAATATTTGGAAAGGCTATTAAAGGAAATATTAGCACAATATTAAGACAATAGTTCTACACACAATAAATACATTCATGTTGGTCAATTTGAAAAGAATATAATTATTTTCGTAGGTATAGTTAAAAAGTCATTTTTAAATGAAAACATTGGCTGTTTTGTTTTTTCCACCTTTACAATAGGGTACACAATAATTCCATAGTGCATAATAGTTACATCTAGAGCCAGTATTTATTTCTTTTTTTCAAACTTTTTTTTCAGGGCTGTATAGTAAGGTTTGTGGATTTGTGTGGGCTGTAAATGTAATATATAGCGATAAGGACACGGATTATGTGAAAGACCAGAGACAAAAATGTTTTGCCCAAACAAGCTAGTGAGTAGAAAGGTCAGGGAGTAGAATAGTCAGCAACTAGACTTTTTGAGAATGGAGAGGAACAGAGTGTATCAGGAGAGACGGTGGAGGGAAAGTTTTCCCTTTGCTTCTTAATTTCCTGGAAGAAGAAAGATGTAGTGGAGGGCATAGGAGAGAGCTTGAGGGTTGGGGGGGGGAGGATGAGCTACAGAAAGCAGACAGTGCTGTGCTATGGCATATATCACCCAGTCATGGCACATGAAGCTACAAAAACAAAAAGAAAATAATTCAAAAGCCCTTACCATGTTAAAAGATTCCTCACAGTGCTGCCTACATCTGATCTCCGTTGGAAGAAAACAGGTCCCTCTTCCAATCATTCCACCACCTAGGACCAGAGTAGACGATTTCTCTCACCTGGAGCAGAAGCTCTTTGTAATTATGTTGAGGTTCTGCGAGTCTTTATCAGAACTTGTCTTATCATTGGTTCTAAATGGGGTCCACAATGCTACATCAAGCTATTAGTTACCGTTATTATTTTTTTCTTTTTATATTTTCTTACTCCTGCAATATTCTATGTACTCATTGTAATAGTCAATTATCAGCAGCCAGCTTTGTAATCTGAACTCTGGAAAACTCTCCCTAATAATGGATTCTCTTATTTATTCTAAACAGAAGCGCTTTCCAATTAAATGTAATGAAGCAAAGATCCTGATGTTTCTCTACTATTCTTATTTAAAACCTCCTAAGATTAAACTTTGCTTTTTCACAGAATGAAGCTCAGGTGGTGATGATTTTTGAGATAATGGACTAATGTCCAGCCAGGGAGCTGGGTCCACCCGGGGCCTTATTGTATTTCCTGGTGGGGAACTTCTGTCATCTTAGCAGAATGCATGGTACTATTAGCATATACTCACAGCAACAGGGGGACGAAATCATACAAGAATTTAAGAGGAGACTTAAGAGAATGAATCCTCAAAACAACAGAAACAAGATGTTAGAAAATGCTGGTAGCTGGCTTAGGAGGTCCTGGCTTTGTGCACCTGCACTGACCTGCCCGGGAGTTCTCTGGTGACCTGAGGTCTCTGCCTCTCTGCTGCTCTGTGTTCTGGACAGGACCCACATTAGGGACAGAATTTGGCCAATAGACATTCTTGATATCAGAAATCTAAGACATACCTGTGAAGGAATTTATATTGCCACCCCAGAAAATCTCTCAGGGAACAGAACTTCCACCTTCAGCTCTCCCTGAAGGTCCACCCCCATCCCCAACTCACCCCCACCCTATCCCCCATCCCTCACAGTGATCTGTTTGCACAGCACCTTCCCCAGGTCAAGGCTGACCTCTGCATTCCTCAGGCTGTAGATCAGCAGGTTGAGCATATGGTTGAAAAAACTGTAAAACAGGAAGAGGATCGTCTGCTGCTCCTCAGGGTGGTGGTTCTTGGGGGCCATGTACATGATGATGACGCTGCCAAAGTAGAGCCCCACCATGCACAGGTGGAAGGAGCAGGTGGAGAAGGCCTTTCTGCGGAAGGCCTCCCAGACTGGATCCTGAGGATGGCCGCCAGGATGCGCGTGTAGGACACCAGCACCAGGCAGAGGGGGCCCCATAAGATAAACACACAGGCCATGACAATGACCGCCTGGTTGAGCTGGGTGTCCGCACTGGCCAGCTTGAGGACAGACAGGATTTCACAGAAGAAAGGGTCGATCTCACAGGGCCCACAGAAGGGCTGCCTCGGGAGGAGGCGCACGTGGACCAGCTCCAGGAGGGCACGTCATGCCCACGAGGTGATGGCCAGGGCAATGCACACTCTCTCTATCAGGAAACCAAAGTTGTTTGTCTTTCTGTCTGCATTTCTCTGGGCTCTGGGGGTGGATGATGAGAACAAAAAGAGCCGGCGGATGGTGACTTAACAGCCAGATGGACTTACCCATTCACAACTGTGCAGAATAAGAGCACACGCACTTCTGGGGTCTCACTGTAGATTACTCTCCCCAAGTGTTTGCACAGCAATCAGTTCTGGGATCTCAGTCATGTCTCATGGATTTTGTGGAGACTGGAGGAAGCCACACATCACATTTATGAGACAATAACTTGACAATCGGCATTCATGCCTTTATTCTCTCCTCCTTAGATAATTCAAAGCTAGGTGTTGCTAGACAAGAAAAACATCTGTCAGCCTTCTATACCATGGTAGGTAAGGTGTGGCGTCCTCGCCACAGAGTACCTGAGATTCGAGGAAGGGAGTCAGAGGTAAGGGAAGGCAGAATTCATAGGAAAGCAACCTCAGAGGTGGCGAGTAGAAGCCCCGGGGTTAGAGGGCAGCCAATGTCAAGTTCACATCTTTATGATGACAGACACATAAAATTCTATGACTTTTGTGATATAATGATCTTGGACTGAGGTGTGGACTTTATGTTTACATAGTAATTCATAAACAGAGGAGTTCCTGAAAAATTCTCTGTTACGTACACGTCAGTCCTGTGTGTGTGTGTGTGTGTGTGTGTGTTTTCTTTGGGAAAGTTATGGGAAAGAAACACCCATTTATCAGAACACATATGGGTATTTACCAGAAAGAGAAGAAGTAGATCTAAAATGTGTGAGCAGTATGGTTCTCTGGTAACCAGAAGGGGGAAAAATATGCCCATGATTTTTGGATCACAGCTTAATCAAGTATTCAAAGCACACGTATTTCCATGAACAGGAAAATGAAGCTCAGTGAATAATTGTCCTGAGACCTCTGGGGAATTGGTAAGAAAAGATTAGGTGCTATATAGAGTGAAGAAATTATACACACACACACACACACACACACACAGTGAAAAAAGTAACTAAAGCACTTAACAAAGATAAACTGGAGAATTAAATAAAATATTGCCAACATGATGTTCAATTATCTCTATACAGCCATATGTGAATGCTTTATTTCCACAGCTCTTCATAAGTACTTAATAAATTTTATAATTGAGTCATTCATTTATTAATGCACTCATTTAATTAACATATATAGAGCATCTGCTATGTGGCATCGCCCTAGACAGTGGAGAAGTAAACATTAATAAGAGGCTGTGTAGATCTTCAAGGAACTAACAGTCTCTCTACAGAGAAAGTCATGAAGATTAATAACCTAAGGGTAGGGGTGGAAGCCGGCACAGTGCACCATGGGGCCAAAGGAGGGTTTGCAAGATAATTCTGAAAGGGGTTGGAAAAGATGTCACGGTGAAGGGGATGCTTAGAGGCTCTTCTGGAAGGTGGAAGATGGAAGAAGGAAGATGGACGGGCCTGAGGGTATGAGGAGGTAACAGCCAAAAATAATGTTGGACGGAGGGCTCGCAGACCAACTGAAAGTAAAGAATAGAATGATAAGACTAAGCAGGTGGTGACAAAAACTCCTTTTAATTTAGTGTAAAGGAGAGTTAACAAGAGTAAGGTTGGAACCTAAGAGGTGACACTGGGAAGAGTATGTGTGTTCAAATAGGGAGGAGGAGCACCTGGACGCAGGTGCCCCAGGACAGGTGGATGTGAAACATACAAAGACCACACAACTTCCAGGAGTTGGCAGTTTCTGGGGTGCGTGGAGAAAAAGCCCAGATCTTGAACGTTTCCCCAGGGAATGCATGGGGAAGAAGAGACTTAGGCAAGGGTTAAAAAGAATAGACTTTTAATATGATGTATCTGATGTGCCTGTGGATATGTTAGTAGATATGCTCAAGTGGAACTAACTCAATTATGTCTGAATTCATTAGGGAAAAATTTACGTCAAAGATGGATTTGGCCATCGCATGCATTAGCTGAGAGCTTCAGTCATGGTGATTAAAAGGGTCATGTAAGGAGTACAGTTTCCAGAGATGGACAGGGGAAGGTACATCTGCAAGAGAGCCAGAGAAAAGATCAGAGACAGGCAGCAAACCAGAAAACATGGGTTAAGGAAATCAATGCCCTCTGCTAGGTGGGCCTCATTGGTGGTGCAGGCAATTGAGCGCCACACTGTGAAGCTGTTCTCAGCCTCCGCAGCGCGGGTTTGATCCCGGCCGGCCAGCTGGCGAGGGTCCCACATGGCGCGCAGACCTCTCTTGTCTCACCTGCTGCTCCCCTCAGCAGTATATTTCATCATTCTGCCTGTTCTGTTCCCCGCTATGTCTCTGGTGAATCCTCTCACCCTCCCACGCATCTGGCCTGTACCCCAGCACTTGTATAAATAAAAAAAATTGTTACTAAGAGAAAGTTATTGTTATCCTTCAGAAAGAACAGCACTTTTAAACATCGTTTCCCATTTGCATTGGTCTGTACAAGGGCGACTGTTAAGCAGCCCATGCAGAAATTTTACCTTCTAAGGAGCCTGTTATTAAAATGTCAAACAAAACCATAATACCATTGTTTAGTAATTTCACTGTGGAAATAAAAAGTAGTTTCTGCCATAATTTATTGAAAAATCTCAAAGGATTTGTGATATGGTGATATCAAAATGAAACTAAAATAACAAAAAGACTCTTTGGGCGGGTGGGGAGGAATCTGCCAATTCCACGCCCAGTTATCAACCCCCGAAAGTACTAAAACGCTAATTTGAAAGGCAACCTGCGCTCCTATGTTCATTGCTGCACTATTTACAATAGCTAAGATGTGGAAACAACCCAAATTCCCCCAAACAGATGACTGGATCCAGAAAATGTGTTCTATATATGCCGCAGAATACTACTCAGCAAGCAAAAAAGATAAACTCATGCCATTTGCAGTAACATGGATGGAGCTGGAAAAGATGATGCCAAGTGAAATAAGCCAGAAGAAGAAAGATAAATATTGGATGATCTCACTTATCTATGTGGAATACAAAAAACAGAGTGTCAGACAAAGATAAGCTCTAAAAGCAAACTTTGGAAGCTTCCCACAGATCTGTGGCTTTCGGAGGGGGACGAGAGAAGAGCACAGTGGACACTGGCGGAGGACGGTGGGTACTTTGGTGGTGGGAGAGCTACAGTGACTCTACCTGAGGGAGAAAATCCTGTACTGGGACAGTGCTGGAAGGATGTAAAACAATGACAGTCAATAAAAATTAAAAACATCAAAAACAGCTTTTGGGCAGACTCAGATGGAGAACGGCCTATTCCACCGCCCTCCCACCTCCAGGCTGTGGAAATGTGGAAAATGCTTGGTCCCCTAGGGAGGAACCTCCTGGCTTGGCCTCCTCTTGCAGATGGCCTGGGAAGATCCCCTTCACTTCAAGGGAAATCTCATTTTGATTTTTCTTTGCCCTGTCTTCTTTGTCAATGAATAACTTTATAGGTGGATCGTTAATAACACCACTAGCCAAACAGTAGTTCTTTTACAAAAGGTTCATACTGACCTCTTTGTAATTACATAGATGCTCCTCGTGGATGTGGCTGGTGTGGTCACCTTCACCTCTGAGGGAGTCATGCTGCCCCCTACTGGTTAGGATGGGCATAGAGGCCATGACTCACAAGCTGCTTATTTTCAATTTCATGCCTTCACATTCTGGACCCATTGTATAGTAGTAAAAGGTAGCAATATAAATATATTTTTCTTCTCCCCTATGACAAATAACATAATACATAATAAATCCAAACGATCGATCAAAACTATTGATTTATCATTGATCAAGGGAATAAAAGAGGCTTCGTATTTTTATAACTAAGCTGGGTGATAAGTCAAAAGGAATTCAGGAGGGTCTCAAACCTGAAGTTCAAAGTAGAGTTTCCCTGAAGTGTCTTAGGTGAAGACGTAGGTGAAATTCAGATGAGTAGGAATGTGGAATTGTGCTGACGTAGAAGCTTCAACATTCCCAAATCTTTAAGGCGATGAGATATCTCTTCTGCATTACTCAGGAGAGGTCAGAGAGTTGAAATTTGGTGTTCTCTGCCCAACTCTCCTTCTTTGAACACCCCCTAAAGATGAGTGGGGAATGAACAATTACAGTGAATTCATTACCAGCTCGTGTGGCTTTGATAAATTATTTTGAAATAAATAAAAGTTGTTATGATGGGAATTTGTATATACCTTAATTTTAAGAAGACAAATAACCCAAAATAATAAAATGGCAAGTACTTTGAACAGATATTTCACAAAAGAAGATATACAAAATGTGGAGAAGCACACAAAAAGACATTCATTATCATCACTCATCAGAGAAAAAACATAATAAAACAAGGAGCTACCATAACACTCAGAACAGTGGTTAAAATTAAAAAACAACAACAAACTGTGGTGAAGATGTTGAACAATTGATGGAACAATGAGTTCTCAAAGTCATATAAATTGAAACAAACACTTCTACAGGCTAAGAGTAGGAAAAAAACATTCTAAAGTAAGCAAATACTTTTAGGTATTTACCAAAGAGAATGAAAGCATATGTTCTCACAAAAACTATACATAGAGGGGCTCCCTGGTGGCACAGGGGTTAAAGACAGCGCTACCAAGCTACTGCCAGCCACTAGTTGGCAGCATGAGTTTGATCCCCAGCGGGCCAGGGCACAGCAGACCGCTCCTATCTCACCCGCTGCTCCATACAAAGGAACAGGAACACCACAATAAAGACAAATGAACTGCTGATACATGCACTGACATGACTGAACCCCAAAGAACAAGACTATCTTCTGCATAACTGAACTCATATGAAACTGTGGAACAGGCAAAACTCAGAGACAGAAATATACAGCGACACGTCAGTGGGTGCATATAGACGAGGGTGAGGAGGCTCATCTGCTATAAAGAGACATCAGATGCATTTTGGGGGGATGGGCGTGATCTATAGCTTGATTGTGTGATGAGTGTTAAATCAGTGAACTGTACTCTTAAAAGAGATATGCTTAATTGTGCATAATTTTTTCCCTGATGAAGTCTAAAAAACAAAATTGATTTCATACTGATTGCTTCCATTCAAATTCTACCAGTCTGGATGCTTTCTAGTCTATTATCCCAAAGTTGTGAGTCCCTTACCCCACCCCCCAGCCACACAGGCACCACACTCTGCTACCTGGACTACCTCCAGAGGATGTGCATGTGTTCCTCTCCCGCCCACAGCCCGGCAACTGGCCAACAGCTGATTTCTTCTAGAAAAATGTGGGAAATGGACTATCTTATGTTACATCTTGTCATCATTTCCAGCTTCATTGATTTATTTTTCCCTTTATGCATTTCTCTTTCATTGGGAACTCCATGTATGGAGTTTTATACAGGGTGATAGGAGGCACCAGTTAGCCCCTGAAATGAATGCCTCTTGGGCTATTTGGTTTCTACAATGACCTCTTCAACTTGTCTAATAGTGAGCATGTTGGTGTAGAAGCTTCTGGGTGTAAGAGACTGAGGTACCAGGAGAGTAATTGGATTCATACTCTCATCCTTCAGAGACTTCACTTAATTCCCCCGTTTTCAGACTCATGCATCCCTGGTTTCTGCTTTGTTGGGGCTCCAAGACCCCAGCGCTTCTTACCTTCAATTTTCATAGAATGAGGCTTCAGGCTCCTGCCCCCGCTAAGCGATGGCCTGGCTGTGTGGGCTGCGTGATGATAGCCTCCCCTCCCCTGGCTCCCCTCTCCCTGCCTTCCCCTGCACTGTTGCTGCTCTCAGCATTGAGGGAGCAGATTTCACTCTTTACTGGCTTTTCCTTCTGCAAGCTTGATGGCTTCCTCTCTGATGAGGCATCACTCCTCCCAGTGCATTCTCTATTTTCAAAGGTGCTGCCATTTCTCATTTGCTGCTGTCATTCTCTGTTGCTCTGGGTGACACCTTTTGCTCTATTGTCATTTCAGTGATATCTGTGAAGGGTGGTGATAAGCATATGAGGGGATGGCATGATTCTTTGCTCTGGGAGATCACCTATTATCACTAAAAATGTTATATTTTATCAATATATAATATAATTATAATTCTTCATGTTAACAATTCTTTTTTTTTTTTGAAGATTTATTTATTTATTAATACAAGCACTGGGTACAGTCAGAAGCGCGGGAGGGTGAGAGAATCCACCAGAGCCAGAGCGGGGAGCAGAGCAGGCAGAAGGACCGAGGTACACTGCTGAGGGGAGCAGCGGGCGGCAAGAGAGGTCTGCGCGCCATGTGGGACCCTCCTCGAGTGGCCGGAGAGCAGTTGGGGATCGAACCGGCGCTGCAGAAGCTGCAGGCAGCTTCGCACTCAGTGCTCAACCACTGCGCCACCGGGAGGGCCCCAAGAATTCTTTGTTTGAAATAAATTTAATTGAATTTCTCTAAGTTTTTACACAAGAAACTTGCCCTAGCATATTTGAGAAAAGCTTTTTACTACTCCTAGCTTGCTGTCTTATTTTTTCAGGAGATATTTGAGACATGGGACTGTCATCTACCTTTATTTTTTTTTTTTTTATAAATTTTATTGTTATATTCCCCATACAATTGCAGCCCCCCATTCTGACCCCAATCCCTCCCCTCCCGCCCCCGCCCCCCTAAAAGTGTCTCTGGTTCATAGTTTTTTGTTGATTTTGATTTTCACTTTCTTATAGTTATTCATTTTCCTGGTCCCTTATTTAAGTTTTCTAGATTCCTGCTATGAGTGAGACCATCCGGTATTTTTCTTTTTCTTTTTGGCTTATTTCGCTGAGCATGATCCCTTCCAGCGCCATCCATGTTGCAGCAAATTGCATGTGTTTATCTTTTTTGAATGCTGAGTAATATTCCATGGTATATATGTACCACATCTTCTTGATCCAGTCATCTATTTTTGGGCATTTGGGTTGTTTCCAAAGCTTAGCTATTGTAAACAGTGCTGCTATAAACATAGGGGTGCAGGTGTTCTCTGGAATTGATGTTTCTGTGTCCTTTGGGTAAATACCTAGGAGTGGAATTGCTGGGTCCTATGGAAGCTCTATGTTTAGTAGGTCCAGAAATCTCCACACAGCTTTCCACAGTGGTTGGACCAGTTTGCACTCCCACCAACAGTGCAGAAGAGTTCCTTTTTCTCCACACCCTCGCCAACATTTGTTGTTGCTAGTTTTTTTAATATGTGCCATTCTCACTGGTGTAAGATGGTATCTCATGGTAGTTTTGATTTGCATTTCCCTGATGACAAGTGATGTTGAACATTTTTTCATATGCCTGTTGGCCATTTGCATTTCCTCTTCAGAGAAGTTTCTTTTAAGCTCTTCTGCCCATTTTTTGACTGGATTATTTTCTTTGTTGTTGTTGAGTCTCATCAGCTCTTTGCAGATTTTTGTGATCAGTCCTTTATCATTAGTGTTGGGTGCAAAAATGTTCTCCCAGTTGGTGGGGTTTCTCTTTGTTTTTGTTATTGTCTCTTTTGCTGTGCAAAAGCTCTTTAATTTGATATAGTCCCAGCTGTTTATCTTTGCCTTCACTATCACTGCTTTGGGTGATGTGTCTGTAAAGATGTCTTTGATGTGCAAATCACGTAGTGTTTCGCCTATATTTCCTTCTATATATTTTATGGTTTCAGGTCTTATGTCTAGTTCTTTAATCCATTTTGAGTTGATTTTTGTGTATGGTGTGAGGTGGTGGTCAAGCTTCATTCTTTTGCATGTAGCGACCCAGTTTTCCCAGCACCATTTATTGAACAAACTTTCTTTGCTCCAATGCATAGTCTTTGCTCCTTTGTCAAAGATTAGTTGACCATAAATCTGTGGGTTTATTTCTGGATTTTCTATTCGATTCCATTGGTCTGTATGTCTGTTCTTGTTCCAATACCATGCAGTTTTGATGATTATGGCTTTGTAGTATAGTTTGAAGTCTGGGAGTCTGATGCCTCCATTCCCTTCTTTTTTTTTCAGGAGAGCTTTGGCTATTCGGGGTTTTTTGTGATTCCATATGAATTTCATCAATAATTGTTCTATTTCTTTGAAGAATGACATTGAAATTTTGATTGGAATAGCATTGAATCTGTATATTGCTTTTGGAAGGATGGCCATTTTAATAATGTTTATTCTTCCAATCCATGAGCAGGGGATGTCTCTCCATTTCTTTGTGTCTTCTTCTATTTCTTTTAACAGTGTTTTATAGTTTTCTTTGTATAGGTCCTTTACCTCTTTTGTTAGATTTATTCCCAAATATTTGATTTTTTTTGTTTCAATAACAAAAGGGATGGTCTTTTTGATTTCTTCTTCTTCAGATTTATTGTTTGTGTATAGGAAGGCTACTGACTTTTGCATGTTGATTTTGTATCCTGCCACTTTACTGAACTGATTGATGAGTTGAATTAGCTTTTCTGTGGAGTTTTTGGGGTTCTCTATGTATAATATCATATCGTCTGCAAATAGTGATAGTTTGACTTCTTCTTTTCCTATTTGGATTCCTTGGATGTCTTTCTCTTGTCTTATTGCCCTGGCTAGGACTTCCAGTATTATATTGAAAAGCAATGGTGAGAGTGGACATCCTTGTCTTGTTCCAGATCTTAATGGAATTGCTTTCAGCTTTTCACCATTGAGAATGATACTGGCTGTTGGCTTGTCATAGATGGCCTTTATGATGTTGAGGTATGTTCCTTGTATCCCAAGAATTTCAAGGGCTTTTATCATGAATGGGTGTTGCACTTTGTCGAAAGCTTTCTCAGCATCTATTGATATTATCATATGGTTTTTATATTTCTTTTTGTTGATGTGTTGGATAACGTTGATTGATTTTCGGATGTTAAACCATCCTTGTGCCCCTGGAATGAATCCAACTTGGTCGTGGTGAATTATCTTATGGATACATTGTTGGATTCTGATAGCTAAAATTTTATTGAGGATTTTTGCATCAGTGTTCATTAGGGAGATTGGCCTGTAGTTTTCCTTTTTTGTGTTGTCCTTGTTCGGTTTTGGTATTAGTGTAATGTTGGCTTCATAGAACGTGTTTGGTATTGTCCCTTCCTTCTCAATTTTTTGGAAGAGTTTGTGAAGGATAGGCACTAATTCGTCTCTGAATGTTTGGTAGAATTCATTTGTAAATCCATCAGGTCCTGGGCTTTTGTTTTTGGGGAGGTTTTTGATTACCATTTCAATTTCGCTAATTGTAATTGGTCTGTTTAGGTGTTCTATTTCTTCTTTATCTAGCTTTGGGTGATGGTAGAGTTGTAGGAATTTGTCCATCTCCTCTAGATTGTTAAACTTGTTTCCATATAACTGTTCATAGTAGTTACTGATTATTCTTTTGATTTCTGCTGTGTCCGTTGTGATTTCTCCTCTTTCATTGATGATCCTGTTTATTTGTGCTTTCTCCCTTTTTTCCTTTGTGAGCCTGGCTAGGGGTTTGTCTATTTTATTGATTTTTTCAAAGAACCAGCTCTTGGTTTCATTGATCTTTTGGATTGTTTTTTTAGTTTCAATTTCATTTATTTCTGCTTTGGTTTTTATTATTTCTTTTCTTCTACTGGTTTTGGGGTTTTTTTGTTGTTCTTTTTCTAGATCTTTGAGCTTCGAGATTAGGTTGTTTCTTTGCGTTCTTTCTTGTTTCTTGATGTGAGCTTCTATTGCTATATATTTTCCTCTTATTACTGCTTTTGCTGCATCCCATACATTTAGGATATTGGTGTCCTCCTTGTCGTTCAATTCAAAAAATTTTTTAATTTCTTCTTTGATCTCCTCATTAGTCCAATGGTCTTCCAGTAGTGTGGTTTTTAATCTCCATGAGGTAGGAAAGTTCCTTGCCTTCTTTTTATGGTTTATTTCTAGTTTGATGCCTTCATGGTCAGAAAAGATGGTTGATATGATTTCAATCTTGGTGTATCTGTTGATGTTTGTCTTGTGCCCCAGTATGTGATCGATCCTGGAGAATGATCCGTGTGCGCTTGAGAAAAATGTGTACTCCGTTTTTTTGGGGTTTAGTGTTCTATAGATGTCTGTTAAGCCCAATTGCTCTAGGTCTTTATTTAGAGCTTTGGTTTCTTTACTTATTTTTTGTCTTGTTGATCTATCCATTGTTGATAGTGGTGTGTTGAAGTCTCCCACTACGTATGTGTTTTCTCTGATGTCTGTTTTCAGAGAGGACAACAGTTGTCTGATATATTTTGGTGCTCCTTCGTTTGGTGAGTATATGTTAATGAGTGTTATTTCTTCTTGAAGTATTGTCCCCTTGATCATAATGTAGTGACCATTGGGGTCTCTTTTTATCTTTTTGAGTTTGAAATCTGTTTTATCTGATATAAGTATAGCTGTTCCTGCTTTCTTTTTTGGTCCATTTGCTTGTAGGATTGTTTTCCATCCTTTAACTTTGAGCCTATTTTTATCTTTTGTAGCTAAATGTGTTTCCTGGAGACAGCAAAAGGTTGGGTTTTGTTTCTTAATCCAGGCTGCAACTCTGTGTCTTTTTATTGAAGAGTTTAGTCCATTTACATTTAGAGTTAATATTGATATGTTAACATCTGTATTTGCCATTGTGTTTGTCTTTCCTTTGATTTTATTTATTTATTCTTTTAATAACTTTTTTTTTTTTTTGGCCTTCTTTCATTGTTATTCGTCGCTCTGAGGTTCTGGCTTTAGGACTCCTTGTAGTATTTTTTGGAGTGGGGGTTTAGTTGCAATGAAATTCCGGAGTTTCTGTTTGTCTGGGAAGGTCCATATTCTTTCTTCAAAGAGGAAGGAGAGCTTTGCGGGATAGAGTATTCTTGGTTGGCATCTGTTTTCTTGGAGTCTGTTGACTATGTCCCTCCACTCTCTCCTTGCCCGTAGTGTTTCTTCGGAGAAGTCTGATGTCAGCCTGATTGGTTTTCCTTTGAATGTTATCTGTTTCTTCCCTCTTGCCAGCTTCATTATTTTTTCCTTGTCCTGGATTCTTGGGAGCTTTACTATTATGTGTCTTGCTGTATTTTTCCTTTCGTCGTGGAAGTTTGGTGTTCTTCTTGCTTCTTGTATATCAATTTTCAGCTCCTTCTTCACATTTGGGAAGTTCTCTTCAATTATCTCTTTGAATATTTTCTCTGTTCCTACATCTCTCTCCTCTCCTTCTGGTATTCCTATAACTCTTATATTTCCTTTCCTCATGGAGTCAGATAGTTCCCGAAGTCTTTCTTCGTTCTTTTTCCTTCGTACTTCTCTTTCCTTTTCTGTTTTGGTTCTTTTTATTTCTGTGTCTTCAAGATTACTTATTCGTTCTTCCATTTCATCTATTCTGCTTTCATTGCTTTTCCCAGAATTCTTTAGTTCTTCCATTAATTCTTTGATCTCCTGCATTTCTTTTACTTCCCTCTTTAGGGACTCAATTTCTTTCTTCTGACCATTGTTTTCCCTCTCTAGGGACTCAATTGCATTCTTCTGATCGTTGATTATTTTTCCCTTATCATTGTTTTCCTTTATGACTTCTGTCAGTTTTTTAATCACGGCAATTTTAAATTCTCTTTCTGGAAGGCTCAGAAATTCTTCCAAGTTATTGTCGTTGCAATCTGGGGGCTGGCTTTCTTTTTGTGGTGTGCTTTTTCTCTGGAGAGTTGCTAGGTTGCGTGTGGTTCTTCTCCTCCCTACTGTCTGTTTTCTAATTTGCCGTATGCGTTGGGACACTGTGTTGTTGGGACTTGCCGGCATCTTGGGTGGGCTTCTCTGTTCCCCTCTGGTTCTTCCAGGAGTCATCTGTCAGTTTCAAGCAGTCTTTACTGGAGAAAGGTCCCTGTTCTAAAATGCCGATGTGGGGACACACTCCCCTGTGCACCTGGTCTGCCCCGGCGGTGGGTTCCTGCTCCCCTCTGGGCTTGGACTGCAGGCCAGAGGGGGTCTGGCGTGGGCGAACTTCCCCCGCTCACCTCTGGCTCCTGAGGAAGCCTTCTGCAGGTAGTCTTTACTGAAGAAATGTCCCTGTTCTAAAATGGTGATGTGGGACACACTCCCTGCGCTTCTGGTCTCAGGCACACTCTTCTGCGCGCCTGGTCTGCCCCGGCTGTGGGTGCTCGCTCTCCCTGTGGGCTCAGACTACTTGTTCAGAAGGGGCCTGGTGTGGGCTAACTCCCCAGCTGGCCACTAGCTCCTTCAGTAGCCTGTGCTGGGGTCAAGTCGCTAGGTGGCACCAGAGATCTCTCCTAGAGCCCTTGGGGAGCTGATTTTCCACCCCGTGGGACAGGGAGCAGAGCGGGGATGGTAGGGTACACCTCAACGGCTTTGGGGTGCTGTGTCTGCCTTGTGCCCCACCGTCGTGGGGAACCCACGCCCCTAATTTCGTGCCCCGGGTCTCAGTTCCAAAGCCCTCAGTTCCAGGACGCGGGCTGTAGCCCAGATCAGTGGCGCGGGAATGGCGCCTTTTGAATCCCGCTCCCCTGCCTGGGCGCCTTGTTCCTGCTCACTCAGGGAGGGCCTCCGCCGTCTCCCCGCAAGCCTAGGTCGCAGGCGCAGGGCCCTGGGCAGCTGCAATCTGAGGGCCGCTTTCGCGCAAGCTTACCGGGCGGCCGGGGCTGTGTGCTGGTGCTGGTCTCCTCCTGGTGGGCGGGGCTCTCTTTAATGGCGCCTGGAGCTCACCTCCGCGGTGGATCCTGCAGGGTTCGCCTCAGCTCCCGTTCACGGGGTGTGGTGGCTGAAATAGTTCCTTTCCACTCACAGTCCCGCTTGTTGCATCCGTTTTTCTTGTTGGGCGTTTTGGTTTGTTGTTTCCCTCGTCTCTGCCGGTCGGAGAGTGCCGCCTCTGTGGGCGGGGGAGGGGAGCAGGGTTCTGCGCTTCCCTCCCTTCTCGTCCTCTTTTATGGCAACTTTCTTCTTCGGGCAGTTTGCTGGAGTCGTCCGTTTATCTTCCGTGTCCCAGTTCTCACTGGGACCTGCCGCTTTTCCTCCCTATTAACTTTTTTTAATGGGAGATCTTACTCGCAGCGTCTCCTCGCCGCCATGTTGCTCCGCCCCCCTGTCATCTACCTTTAAACAATGACCTTTGGTCTCCTTATTAAATTCTTCAATGAGATGTCCCATCATTGTCTCTCCTGCCTGGACTGTGTATAATAAATCTAATCCATTCCAGGACCTACCATTTACCTTAATCCCAACTTTGTCTCACTGACAGACTTGATAGATGGTGAGTGTAAAAACCAATGTGAATACAACGTAAAAGAATGCAAAAAGAATTGGTTCCTTTAGCAATAAATATCAGTCTCTTCCATTACTTGACTCCATGACCCAAATGTTCTCCTTCAAAAGAGTTTGAATTCAATGTGTTTTGGGTTTTTTTTCATGAACTGATTAATTGGTTCAATTAAATAACCAAACTGGTCTGTGTCCATCTATACACATTTGTGTGTGTGCTGATTTCTTGGGGATGAGCTGCCACATCCATTAAGTTAATCAGAGACCTGAGGAAGCCCTCATCTGGGGATGGGGCTGCTGAGAGTATTTTTTTCTCCTCACTGGAGATCTGGTCAGCACTGCAGCTTCTCCAGTGACTCGTCAACAGGAAACAGACGGGAGGCCCAAGGGGTCCTCTCAGATGTGAAACTAATTGGAGGAGCCTCACCGATCAGTGACCTAAGTCTTCTGGAGCATTCCCTCTCCTGCCTTCCCTCCGCGGTTGTGAATCAGTCTAGAGAGATTCCAAGTTGAAAGGACTCGCACCTCTGAGCCTCTCCAGGGAAATCGCCTTTGGAGTGTCTCAGCTTTCTTGCCCTTGTTCCCCTGGAGCCCCCACAACTTCAGTCAGCTCACCAGAGAACCTCGGGTGCAAGAGTCACTCAGAGAACTCATTAAAAAGGCCCTTGGAAAGTTGCCCTAGGCATCTTGGCAAAGATTAAAAAAAAACTTTTTAATTGATCTCCAAGGACTAGAAACTATTTCAGGATTTAAAAGTGTCAGAAAAGAGCTCCTTGTGGAGTTCATTAAAACTCCGTCCTATTAATTACAGCAGCAGTTCTCTCTGCAGACACTCCGGGGAAGAGAGGACTCAGCCTTTGGGGGGAAGGTCAGCCTTTGGGGGGAAGGTCCTGGTTGTCCCTGGCTCAGGTACGGGGCCCTTAGTTCACGTTACAGAGGAGTGTGGAGACGCCCTCCATGGAGAGAGCAGCCCTGAGCTTCTTACCAGAGGATTGAGGGTCTTTCCCCTCACACAGCTAGTCAAGGGCATAATAAGCCCAGTAAGCTGCAGTATATTCCAGGCACAGTGCTGGGGCCTTTGTGTGAACCACTGCCCATTGTCAGAATAATATCTAAAATTGAGTATTTATTGTCTTAGTCTTTATAAAAGAAAGAGCAAATCAAGTAAATAGCTCGTCCAAGGTCATATGAGGGATAATCTGAAAGCCAAATCGGGCAACTGTAACTGAAGACATGGTGCTAAAGAACATGAACTAAAGCTTCTTCAAACAACATTATGCCGGTTTTAACCCGTCTTGCCGCAAGCACTCGTCTACCCCGTTGGTGCAGGTCTTGCTACAGAGCGAAACCTCCAGGAAAGGGGGTGACTCCATGCTCCTTCCCTGCCCCACCTAAAGAAGTGATGGGGGACAAGAATAGAAAAACTGGCCAGGAGATGCAAGGTCAAGAACCTAGCTCACACAAGGAGGTAGGGGCAGAAGGGATGAGCATAATCCATTGACCCAGTTATAGGAACCAAGACCCTCCGGCATCAACGCCCAGATCAGGAGGCGCAACACCCAGAAACTATCAGACTGCTATAGGGAGCTTCAGGGCACAAACCCTCCACCCACAAAGGTGAGCCCCTCCCTGAAGATGATAAAACCTAATGCAGCCCTCACGATGGGGCAGCGCTCCGTCTGCCCACCTGTGACTATGCAGGTGCCTCTTCACCAACTCTCTCCCTCTGCAGTGCAGCAGCCTCCTGCCTGCCCATGACCTGTCAAGGCCACCTGCATGCAACCAACCAGGCAGGCCTCTCTTAGCAAACCTGTCCCTTTTCCCTAATAATCCTGCTCTTGAAATATAACTACCGTCTCTGTCTCATGGAGAAACTCGCCTGAGGAATTCGCCATGTGCCACTGAAACGGGAGATCTGGTGACACCTTTCCCAGAGTGACCCCAAGGACCCCAGATACACTCTACAAAACTACATCAGAAGGACAGAGCTGGACAGAGAGGAGACTTGGAGGAGGGACCCGGAGCAGAGAGACTTGTGAAGAAGGGCCTGTCTGCTTCTTGGCCTCGGGCTTGCACTGGGGACTTGAGGAGACGGAAGGAGACACATGGAACTGAGACATAGAAGAGGCGTGGGTGAGTGCGCCATGGGGAGGCTGACCATGGCAGCCTTTAACCTGATTTGTACTTTTGTTCCTTTCATCCCAGATTGCCTGGCCCTTGCTGCCCCTTTCATAGGCTTCCCCACCAGAGGATGCCTTAGATCTGTGGCAGGCTTTCAAACCTCAGCAGCCTCCCCAGGGCCAACCCTGTTTGCTGGGCATATGCCCAGGAGGGGATGGGTAACCCTGGATGTTTATTGGAAAAATATTAACCTTTCTTCTCTTTCTATACGCATTACTCCTATTAAAGTCCTTTCACAGTAAGAGAATGCTTTATCTTTACATGGTAGATGGCAGAACCTCTGTGGGGCATGCAGATTTGGGAGGTCCTAGGAGGCCCCTTTATTCTGCCTGATTTCTGTGAAAGAGAGAAGGGAAAAAACAAGACATCTGGTCACAGCTAGAAACAGTTGACAGAGTTTTGGGAATATGAATCAAGTTAAACAAAAGGACTCTTTCCAAAGGTTTGGGAAACCCCAGGAGAAAGTATAAGATCCCAGAGGATGCAGGAACCTCAGGCAGGGCTGGTACTAAAACTTCTTTGCAACCTCTTGACCTAAAGAAGAGGCGATGAGAAAGCATACATTGTACAAACATGAAGAATGGTGCAAAATATATATAAAATAAAATAAAGAAGAGGCGATTGCTATTACTGGGCCAGGAGCTATGTACACAGGGTGACCTGATAAAAACTGGAATCTTAAATCCTGTTAACTGAAAATGAATTATCTGGATAGAAAGGGCTCTTCCAGCTCTAAGCAATCCTGAACTAAACCTGCCTGTTCCTACAGGGAGGCAACAGGATTTAATTCCATGCTAATGAAGGCACATTGGAGTTGTCAAATGCTTTTATCTGAAAAGACCGACTTTACCTTCAGGCAGCAGATCCCTGCAGAAGGAAGGAGCCAGTGAAGATGGTTTTGCTTTGCTTGCCTGAGACAGTAACAGGTGGTCCCCAGGGAACGGGAGTTCTGTTATAGGGCATGGAAAGGGGCAGCCCAGACCCCCAAAGCTGCCTGCTCTAAATAGGTTCTGCCATCCGCCACATCAACACAACATATGAGACTTCCATGGGAAGGAACTTTAATATATTTAGGAAACAATACAGGAAAGACAAAGAATCTAGTTTCGAAATCAAGCACCCAAAGTGACCCGTCACCTCATGGGTAAAAGTCCACCCAAGCAGGACTGGCCCAGAACAAGTCCCCAAAGCCTGCCCCAAGTCTAAAGCACCTTCCAGTGGGGACCCACAGAAAAGGGTCAGAAACAACCAGACAAGTCAGAAAGGAAAAGAACAAAATCAAGACAAAAACTGCCAGTGTCACCTCCCCACGGGTCTCTCACCCACATCTGTGTCACCCCGTCCACAACCAAAAGGCAAGCGCAGTTTCTTCACGTGTCTCTTGGCTCCATGCGCCTCCTCCAGGTCTCCTTCTGGCTCCATCCTGCTTCCTTCCTTCCTCGGTCTCTGCAGCTTCTTCTCTCCCTGCTCAGCTCCACCCTCCTTTGGGTGGGGCAGGTAACCTGGAAACTCCCGCTTTCCTGGGGACCCCCCTGTTACATAAATAGGTTCTGCCATCTGCTGCATCAACACAAAACATACGGTTACAGGGCAACCCCATATAAAACGGGTAGCCTGACTGGTGTCCTCACCCACACGCTTAAAAGGGACTTATTAACACTCCACTGCAGGCACACACAAAAGGTTAATAAAAGGCTTATTTACAAGGGAAGGGGAAATGAGGAAATGTACAGCTCAGGGAGAAACGAGGGAGATAAATTCTTAAATGTGTCCTACCCATGCCGCCGACCTAGAATCCCAATGGCAGCTGAGAGCTGGCAGTGAGCCAAGAGCCTTGAGGCCAAGAGTCAGACCCAAGGCCCACGTGTCTGGTTTTACACCAAACCTGGCAGCTTAACTCCACCCTCAGGTCCCAGCAACCCTCCCTTTGGTGATGATGGGATTTGTCATTTCCAGTGTCTTGATGGCTCTGGTCTGGAGTGGGGGTGGAGTCCACAAAGCTGTATGGAGTTTGCTCAGGACATCTGTGGGGTAAGTGAAAAAGTATCAGGCGTTTCTGCCCTCCCGCCATTAGGATAGATGATGGACCCCTGTGGTCCCGAAGGCATCCCTGATGGCGGGCACCTGCAGTAGGGTGTGGGCATGTGTAAGTGGGTACACCTGGGCTAAGACTGGGCTTATAAGGGCGGCGTCACGGGGACACCAGGAGAGCAGAGAAGCAGAGAGAACACGAGAGAAGGCCAGAGAGCCCAGAAAGAGTGAAGACTTGCTGGGGGCTGGGAGGCCTGCCACCCATCCGCCCCCCCACGCCCACCCCCCGCACCCCTGCCTGCCGTGTACCTGGTGAATCCCAACAAAAGCCTGCGAAAGCCACTGAGGGCTCCAGGATTCTCTCCTCTACTCTGTCTGCTCGGGTCATAGAGAACCTACTCTGTGCCCATTCCTGCCCCTACAACATCCTTTCCCCCTAACAGTTCCAGGTTCCCTGCCCCACCCAAAGAAGGGAATGTGGAGCTAAGCAGAGAGGAGACTTGAGAAGGAAGGAAGCAGGATGGAGAGGAGGGAGGACACCTGCAGGAGGCGCATGAAGCAGAGAGACATGTGAAGAAGCTGCACTTGCTTCTTGGTTCTGGCCTGGTTGAAACAGATGTGGGTGAGGGACCCGTGGGGAGGTTCACGATGGCAGCTTTGATTTTGACTTTGCTCTTTTCCTTCCAGACTTTTCTGGATGTTTCCGTCCCTTTCCTATGGGTTCCCTCATGAGGTGCCCTAGACGTGTGGCAGGCTTTTGAGCCCCAGTGGCCCTGCTTTGGGCCAACCCTGTTTGGCTGGACAGTTACCCATGAGGGGTCCCCTAGAAGGCTTGGTTTGGAAAAATTATTCTGTCTTTTCTTTGTTGCGCACTAATTGTATTAAAATTCCTTTCCATTAAAGGTCTCATGCACTAGAGTATGTTTTGATTTGATGCTGCAGGAGGGCAGAACCTATTTAGAACAGACACATTTGGGGGTTTTGGGGTGCCCCTCACGCTGCCCTGTAACAAGACCAGGGACTGGAGTCCCCAGAAAATTTTGCAATATTTTTACTATCACTTGGATCAGGTTGACCCTGTGGGAAGTAAATAAATATATGACCTTCTTCTCCTTCCTCTCTTCTGTCTTTTATCTTTGTTTCCCAAGGGCCACACCACCGAGCCAGATAGCAGAGAAGCAAAGGGAAGCTGCCCACACAGCATTTGTTTGTATTCCAGCAGTCCTGGTCTGTAGATTCCATCCAATATGAAACTCAGGGAAATTCCACATGTGCTTGCTTTATTTACTTACAGGAATTATTTTTAAAAAGAAAAAATAGACCTAAAATGGAGGCCCCACCAGACTCAATCCCTAGCCTAATTGCAGGTTCAACAGCTCCCAAAAGTATTGTCTTAAACTTGTCCATCTGGAGTTTCCTGATGGCCTCAATGAGGTCATCTGCCTGATAAGACCAACAAGTCTTCCTCCAGGGTAAGTGGCTTTACCTGATATAATCTTTCTCTTGCTGATAACCTTGTCCCACCCTGACTATAAAAAGCCGCCCTTTATAGTAGCCCCCAGCTGGGGTAGTGGTTTTCTACATGAATGGATGCTAGCCTATCTGTGAATCCTTTAATAAAGTCAATTAGATCTCTAGTACTCTGAAGGATTTTGCTTTTTAACAGAATATAATACATTTTGAATAGTAATAAAATAACATGCGTTCATAAGAAGAGGTAGAGAATGTTCTCTAGAAAAGAATATCAACTAATAATTATAAAAATTACAGACTTAAAAAATCACCATCTTGTAGCCAACCTAACAGTTGACTCATGCACTCAGCGGATCCTAGATCCTAAAGTAATTGGTTCAAGATATTTTTGGGAGAGAGGACCTTCATAATCTCCAAGATTCATGCTACAGAATACTGTTCAAAAACAAAATTCACATGCCCCAAAATATGTAAGAATAATTCATAATATATTTTATATAAAAATATCTATTTCTCTCCTCTCAGTACTGTTGACAAGTTGGAATGGATAATACTTTACTGTGGAGGGCTGTCCTACATACCCAGACATGGGTGCATGTCTCCCTCCATCATAAATATCAAAAATATCTCTGGAAATGCCACTGATCTATGTATATCTGTGTATCTGCAACCACATGACTGAGGGGTACCCAGGTCCCTCAGATTGTGCACATTTAAGGCTTCAACCCGTGTGCACAAAGGCAAAGAAAGCAGACTCTCAGCATGAGAGATCTTGAGTTGGGCTGGTGTAGAGAGAGGGTGGGCAGGAGAGAAAAATTTCAAATAACAGATTCCTAATGAAACTCTAAAAATTTCCCATCCCCTCCTGGGAAAAAGCCCAGAAAAACAGGCTGAATTCAAAGGTGGGGTGGGCTGAGGCTTGTCTGATGGCATTAGCTGATGGGAACCACCAGAAAGGGGCAAGGCAGGTTCCAGAACTCTGGGGCAGTAGAGACTTAAAATTCAAAATGCACCATGTAACCCACCATGAGGTCAAAGGAATAGCCATTCTCTCTGCCAAAATGTTAAAGCTCTTAGGAGTAGCCTTTCCATGTGTCTCCCCTTGCTCCTTTGTTCCACCTCTATTTTTGTATACATTTTGCTCCTTCCCCATGGCATGCTGGGAGTTGTAGTCCAAGGCAGTTGCAGGTGGGGAGGGGGAAATTGGGGTCCATTCACTGTGCTGCAGGTTCCTCCTTTCCTGGAGATGCATTCTGGAGCATATCAATAGCTAGATAACTGTCATGGGCAAGCAATGCTGATGGAAGGAGGGGTGGAGACATACATGCATACATACATACATATAAGTAGAAAATACTAACAATTAGTAACTAGTGAATATAAGAACAAATACGGTTATTTGCCATACTATTATTTCTAAAATTCTGTAAATTTAAGCATGTCACAATTAAAATGACAGAAAAAGAAAAATTGAATCACATAATGTATCAAATAAATTGGCATAAAGGTAATACAAAAAAAAGAACACAAGAATTCTGCTTAAGAGGCAGAGCTTTAAAAGTAGAGATTAAACAGGCTACCAACACAGTCATACCCAGCCCTCTGCAACAGGGAGCTAAGAGAGCAAGATGAAAAGCAATGCTGGCAGCTGAAGGAGCGCCTCAGTGAATAGCAGGAGCTTGACCTGGAGTTAAGATGCCAGGACTTCCCAGATACCATGAAATGGCTACAGAAAAGTTGAAAGAAAGATCAAGGGCATCTGTAGACAAAAATGATATTGACATAGATACTACCAAGGAGATTCTTGAAGTCTTTTGTAAGGTAGAGATGAACTTACTTAGAAAATGACCTTGATACTCCCCAGGAAAACACTAACTTGATGGACTTGAAGCTTAAGGAGTTCCTAGAAGCTCAGCACAGGTGCAAGCTCACTCTCCTGTGCAGCTCAGAAAGCGGCAAATGAGGGTTCAGGACAACACACTAAGAAGGGCACAGAAGATCTTGAGCCTGAGTGATTACAAAAGACAACAGAATGTTCCAGAAATACCTTTGTGTTTAGCAAGGATTGCACAGTCAGAAAAACTCACTTTCAGTCATTGAGTTAATATGTTAATTAAGAATAAAGCAGAGATGAACATACAGAGATCAACACAGGAAGAAACAATAACAGGACATCAGGTGAAGGCAGTGATGACAAACGCAGGCCAAAAAAAAATACATAAATTTTATATGGATTAAAGACTTAGACAAAAGACTTACAAACCAATGTTACCTAAAAGTAAATAAATTTAAAAAATATATAAAACCTGTAACAATAAAATACGTGAGACATTGAAGATACATACCAAACATCAATGATAAAGATATTTTTGGGATAATCAACTCCTATCTCAAGGAAAACGAAGGCAAAAATAGACAATGGGGATTACTCCAAATTACAAAGCTTTTATACAGCAACACAAAATATAAGATTAAAAAGGCATCCTGTTGAATGGGAGAAACATTCACACATTACAGAACCTATAAGAGTACCTGATTTCCAAGATAAACAACAGGTTAATAAATGGGCATCAGATCTGAACGGAGTTCACCAAACAGTACATCCAGAAGCCAATATAGATACATGGAAAAATGTTCATCGTTGCTTTTAAAAAGGGAGATGCAGGTCAAAATCATGAGACATCACCTCACACTGGTGAAAATGGCACATATTAAAAAGACCCTCCAAGAGCAGGTGCTAGAGAGGATGTGAAGAGGAACTTTAATCCACTGTTGGTGGGAATGCAACCTGGTGCCACCATTTTGGAAAGCTACCTGAACTTACCTTGAAAAACAAAAACTGGATCTCCCTGGTGGCGCAGGCGGTTGAGCACCACACTGTGAAGCTGTCCACAGCCTCTGCAACACGAGTTCAATCCTGGCCGGCTGGCGAGAATCCCACATGGCACGACAGACCTCTCCTGTCTCACCCACTGCTCCCCTCAGCAGTGTATTTCAGTAGGTCCACACGTTCTGTTCCCCACTCTGTCTCTGGTGAATCCTCTCACGCCCCCCTGGCCTGTACCCCAGTTCTTGTATGCATAAATAAATAAATCTTTTTAAAAAAACAAATAAAAAAATAAAACAAACACTCCTTACATTTTATTTGCACCAGCCTCCATTTCACTAATATCAGACAATGCACCCTTATTTCATTTTATTCCTCTGCTCATCATGTGTAAGAATGCTTTTGTCCTAGACTTTCCATTGCATTAACCATCACCTTGTTTCTCTAGTGTCCGAATCCCACACAGCTTTCAGGATTCAACACAAACTCCACCTCTTCTGAAACTATTTTTTTATTCACCGCACTCATAGTACTTTTCCTTATCCGTCTGAATTCTTACAGCACTTTTTATCTGTATATCTTATCAAGTAGTTTCTATTCATGCTGACTAATTCAAATATTTTATTGTCACCCTTTATATATTAATGTCTTAACATTCCTGCATTGGAGTAAATTATGTGACATTAGGAACCATGTCTTATGATCATTAGCATTTGAGCAGTTCATCTTATAAAACATATTCTCAGTCTTATGAAGACTACAAGAAGTGCCTTAACTTCTCAAATTTTGTGGTTATTATTGATAATTTGTACAATAAAGAGCGTTGGACCTAATGATCTTCCAGATCTGCACCAACTCCCCAAAGGCAACTTAATTTTTGAGCATTTTTCATATAGGCCACTAGGTGGCAGCATCACCAAATAAACTACTCAAGAAAATTGAATTTTTTTAAAGTGAGTTGAAGAAATGAATCATCAGGAAAGTAGTCTGTTATCTACAACAGCTAGGATCTGTGAGAGAAGCTAGAGAGAATTGGAGTTTTATAATTTAATTGCACAGGTATTTGCCAATAAAAAACCTAGTGAGTATCTCCCCAAAATATTATTTGGAGTAAAAAATGCTTTTGAAATCAGATCAAAAGTCCTTATTAAATAAGTATTTTCTAAGTGCCTATTCTATACACATATAATTGTTGCTCAGCATAACATAAACATAAGTCATACTTAGATGCTCTTATAAAATAAAGGAGACATAAATAGATGAAAAATGATAGGCCTCAAATTGAGAGCAGTCAGAGAATGCAGATATTACTTCCAGTTGTAGAAATCAGCACTGGTCTTCCTGGAAATTGGGGTATGTTAGGTGAATTTTGGGTTATGGGTACAATTTGTTGTGTGACATAAAAAGGAAAAAAATATTCAAGCAGGTAGTGGAGGATAAAAAAAGTCAACCTGACCTCCTGGGGCTTCATTCCATAGATGACAGGACAAATCTGAAGACTTTTCCACACAATTTCATGATCAGGGCTGTGTTTAAAAGTCAGATCAGCTCACAGAAAGATTGTATGATCTCATATATGGACCCAAAATATTTAAATTCATAGAAGCTGAAAGTAGAGTGGTGATTGACAGGGTCTGGGTAAGTGGAAAATGGGGAGATGATGCCAAGGGTACAAAGTTTTACTTATGCAAGGGAAAGAAGTTCTGGTGTCTACTGCACAGCACAGCATCTGCAGCTAACAATGCCACAGGTGCGGGTAGCATTTGCCAAACGGTAGATCTCATGCCAAGTGTTCTTACTAGAAAAAATAATAAGAATAATAATAGGGCCTCCTTAGTGGCCTAAGAGTTAAGTCTCAGCACTATCATCACTATGGCCTGAGTTCGTTCCCTGGCCAGGGAGCTACCCACATGGCACAGCAGACCTCTCCTGTCTCCCCCACTGTTCCCCTCAGCAGTGTATTTCAGTCAATCTGCCTGTTCTGTTCCCCACTCTGTCTCTGGTGAATCCTCTCACCCCCGCCCCCAACACCTCTGGCCTACACCCCAGTTCTTGTATGCATAAATTAGAATAATAATAATAAGGAAGAGGAGGAAAGAAACATGGCACGTGTTGGAGATGCCAATGGCCTTGATGGCAGTGACGGCTTCATGGGTGTGTACTCACCCCCAGACTCGTCAGTCAGTTTGTGTACATTGAATATGTACAGAATTTTTACATGTTATTAGCTAGGTCTCAATTATTGAGGTCTAATCAAAAAAATTTTTTAAAAGGCAAGTCTTCTGGGGGTGTAGTTATTTTATGAGAATGAGAGAAAGACAGGACCGCTGGTGGGTAGGAGATGAAATGCCCATGTGTGATGGCTTGAAGATAAATGATGGCTGGTGACGCGGGGGGTGAGGCCCCAAGGGCTTGGGGAGGGCTGGTTGAAGTAGAGGCCAAGGAAAATGACAAGGGCAGTAACTGGACACCTTGGAGAAAACCAGTCAGTTGTGTTTCTGTGAATGATAAAGGACTTAGAAAATAATTTGGAACATCTTGACTTATAGGGGCTGACAACTACAGCTTCTCTCTCTCTCAATAAGGTCTGATTTTAAGTCCCAGTGACAGCTGTGGCTCTCAAATTCTGTTCGGAGCATGTTACCTTTTTGTTGATGATTTTAAAACCTTCTAAACTGTTGAGGAAGAGCTCTGACCGCAGAGCTGCACTGGGTCTTGGTCGAGTCTATCAGTGACAGCTGCAGAACTGGCAACTTTTAGATTCCTTTCTTTTTTTTAAGATTTATTTATGCATACAAGAACGGGGGTAAAAGCCAGAGTTGTGGGGTGTGAGAGGATTCACCAGAGAGAGTGGGGAGCAGAGCAGGCAAATATACTGAAATACACTGCTGAAGGGGGCAGCGGGTGAGACAGGAGAGGTCTGCACCAGGTGGGTTGCTCCCTGGCTGGCCAGGGATCGAACTTGTGCTATAGTGGCTGGTGGTAGCTTGACACTGCTGTCTTTAATGCCACCAGGGAGGCCCCTAGATTCTTTTCTTAAGGAGTCTTTTCAAGACATTTAGAATCATATTGGAGAAATAACCTGCACAAAATCTTCTTTAGTTTAGTTCTGCTTCTATCAGCAATGTTCAGCTATATCCTAGGTGCCATGATACACCCTGGGAAAGAGTGATAAATAAGATTCCTGCTGCTTTGAGCTCAGAGAAGGGAATACAGGTCAATGACTATC